>NC_140180.1:114645816-114953316 GCF_963971535.1 Notolepis coatsorum | reverse complement strand
AGATCTGGGTCCGGCTGAGTCCCCGACTGTAGTGTAGGAGTATTAGAATTGGGATTTAGCAGAGGGAGCTAATGGGGCCTAGGGTTTACTAACCTAGGGGTGATGCGCTGGTCCTTCTTGCCCTCCAGGGCGACTCGCAGTAATTCCCCAAACACCCACACTTCCCCTAATACTTCCCACACCCTCCCACACCCGGTGGCAGTAGTGATAGATGATATAATTTCTCCCCAAAGCAGTACCTTTCCTTGTTGACGAACGGAGACCTGTCCCAATGGTACATAGGCCGTGGGTAAGAAGGGGTTAAGCAGTAATGTACATTAATCAAAAGGAAGGGGTTAAACAATAATACACATTAATGGACACGCACACAGTGATCCCCTTTGTACGCCTCTCCTTTTATATAACTTAGAATGCAATCACTACAAGGCACAATGCATGGTACTTAGATCTTACACGTGTAAAAGGGTTAATACAATTTGCACTCGTCCGCAGGGAGAGAGAGAGAGAGGGTACTGGCGAGCTCCGCAAGCTACTCAATGGGAATGGTTATTATTATACACATGTGCGGTCTGCACACCTTAACCACACAACACATGTAACCAAAAATACAGTGGGCCCACAATTGAAACAAAAATCCTATCTAAGCCGGCATTACACAAAACAACAAACGTCGGGGCGCCCCTAGTCACTGGTGCACGTGCCAGTTCAATGTATCTATTCTCTTCGCCCTTAGAGGGCATGCTCTCGAAAAGGAGAATGTTTGCCGATAAAGTTCCAGCGCTCGGAGCGCTAACAGTACCTGGCTTGAGTGTACCAACCGAGTGCTGGCCTGCTCCCGCAACCAATGTCCGTGTTGCAAGATGGCCGTCGAACGGTCCCGTGGTTGTCACCTGTGATAGCAAGGGGCTCGCTGGGCTGACGTTTAGGCAGGCGAAAGCTGGAGGCTGTCGGCTAGGAGAATGCTGGAGGCGGGTGCGGTCCGGCGACGTCTGTTGCGGTGTCCGCTGCGGGGCTGGGAGAGGTGGAGCGACACGCGGGCTAACTGTGCTACTAGGCCTATACTTGAAGCTAAGCTTTGGGTCGGTGTGACCCCCTAGCCTTCCGCCTATACTTTACTAAAACGCAGCGCGTGCATTATCCACAGCACTCTCCGGCAGTAGAACGTCTTCTTCTTGGTTCAAACGTACCCTAAGCACTAACTGGGAAGCTAAACTATCGAATACGACGTTACTATCCCGCACCGTGACGGGAGTCGTATTCCGCGTGTCTTTAGTGTCTGGAGCTCCAGCTCCACACGTCTGCTTGCTTCAATGGAAAAACGACGAAGAGGTCGTCTCGCTGTATGAGCTCCTCCTTCAGCCAGCCTCTTCCTCACCTGTCCTTTGCCAGCCCAACGTCGCACCAGCTCCCCCTGGCGGCAGTCCAGTGCCATGTCCCCCTACTAAATGTCAATATTAGGAGATGGAGAATCTGACGGGTCAGCGAGTTTACACAACGTTATCATGAACACAGTAGTGAACGCAGTAGAGTACAAGGAATTAGAGTTAGACACATTGAATTATTGTTAGACATATTCAGGTGTCTACATTCAGTACACAGCTTTCTCCACTGACTCCAGATCTGTACTGTCCTCTTCACAGAGTATAGTAACTTCAGTACAGAGCTTTCTCGACTGACTCCAGATCTGTACTGTCCTCTTTGCAGACACATGACCCTGGAGCCGGGTTGTAAACGGCTTCATCACCGCGGTAACAACCTGGAGGAGCTGTGGAAGCTTCAGCTGCTGCCTCAGGATGTCGGTCTTCTGCCCTCGGTGTCATTTCATGAAGACGGGGACAGAAAGGACCGATCTGGAGACTGGAGACGAGACAGCAGCACATCCACCTATCTGACCTCTGGAGTCCTATCACACTCACACTGGGGTTTAACCATATTTTAATTTGTGTGAACTTCTAATGTACAGTATTTCTAATGTACCTACTGCTCTCACTGTCTATAACTGCCCTACACTGTAATCATAATTGTTACAAAGGGTCAGATTAAACCGAATATATGTATTTATTGATTGATATATATTGCATAATATTTGTATATCGTTTGATATCCCTTGTGTATTCTTTGTACATATACACGGAATATCCCTTTAACCTAGTACAGACCATAATATTTCGTTCTCTTATTGGATGGCGTGCCACCAGCGCCAGTGTCTTGCCCCAGTGCCGAGTTCAAAGCCACCGTCAAGACATGTCTGTACATGCCCGGTTCTGCCCAAGACTACGAGACAGGAATAAGGCTGGCACTAGTTTATTCCCCGTACATATAAATATGGCGCAGGTGAATACAGAAGTAGTTCAGTTGAAGTTCGAGTCTTAGTAACAAGTTGAAGCCTCACACTACGATACAACGTGCTGTGAAGTGGGCCCGTATTGCCCCAAAATAGAGTCTTGTTTTATCCTAATACGTTTGTTCAACGTATCGTTCGCTCCTTACTAGTAAAGCCTTCATCACGAGTCAAAGACCAAGTGAAGTGAGCAACTGTGCGTCTAAATAGAGCACTTATAGCCGCGTGCGAATAGGATAGTAAAGTGTCAGAGCTGAGTGGAATAACGTCAAGTTCAACTTAGTTAATGTGAAGTACCGCGCACCGGAGGATCTACACCGGTGAATGCAGAGCCCCTTTCCGGCTGGAGTATTATTATTATTGCTTTGTACCAGGCTGTTGGAGCGGATAAGAATCGTCTACACCCACTGCTGTGGGATCTACCGTGAGGAACATCATTCGAGCCCGTCTCTATTGGAGAGGCTGACCGGCTTCCACCTGTGCTGCGCGCATACTGGGATTACAGCTGCCTTTTGTCTGCCGAGCAGGGAGTAATATACCGCCTCCCATAGCAGGAGCCTGTTGAGTCCCCGCTGAACCAGACTTTGCATTCGAACATTTCCTCCCCCTGCTGGCTTACAACCGGTGGGAACCCCCTACCAGTATCCCCGCTGCCTACCAGTGTACCATAGATATAATTCATAATATTCAGGTTGTATTCTTATCTCATGCGTAACCAGAGAATGGACATTCATTATTGATTTGCCTACGCACATTCCTTTGCCTTATAAGCGCATCTAGAGTGAAGTATATTATGTATTCTTGCTGCTAATAAATACTTAAATCCAGATTGTGTGGAAACCGTATCATTGTGGAGGTGTTATCATCATATACACATGTACTGTATGGCCAGTAGTAATGTACATAAGACGGTAGTGGTTTAATGATACCATACTTGATTAATACAGTCAGGGAATTGTACCCCTCAGTTACAATTGGTCCTTCAAGCCCCGGATAAGAATTAGCGTAATATTAATATAATATTAATATTAACATGGCCGATGATGAACACTCCACAAACGGTTCTCCTAAGCTAGATCGCCCAGAGCGCAGACGGCAGCCACCTCTTCACCTAGAGGACTACGTTGTCAGTCCAATACCTAGCTTTAAAAGGAAGTTAAATACGGATAAAGTAACTAAAGCGGATAGTAAAATTATGTCCAACCCTACCGACCAGGCTACCCCGCCAGTAGAGACCCTAGTGGGTTCTAACGTAATTGACCAAGCTCACGGGGGGGACCAGGAGGGACATGACATGACTTTACCCCCAGACAACGCCAACGGGACAGTCCCCGGAGAGCTCCAGGATAAAGAAAGCGCTCCAGGGACGGAACCCGACCCACTACCAGAAGAGAAGCGCGCCCAGGAGACAGACCTCGGGGCGCGCCCGGAGAACAGATCTCCAACGAGCACTGCCGGAAGCCGATCACCTCGACCAGCGTCTTCCCCCAGCGAGGCGGACAAGATGCTGGCGCAGGCACTCATCGCCACCCTGGCAGCCTCCACCGAACGCGATCGACTTCAAGCGCAACAGATGCGCGAGCGCGAACATTCTGCAACCGAGCGAGAGCGCTTCCAGGCGCAACAAAGGAGTGAAGACGACCGCATAAGACTGGAGACCAGACGCCTTCAGACGGAAGAGAACATTGAAAGAAGCCGCGCCGATGCACAGCACGCCGCCGCCAATGCACAGCGCGACGTCGCAAATGCACAGCTCCACGCCGCCCATGCCAGCGCCAATGCCCAGCGCGACGCCGCCAACGCACAGCGCGACGCTGCCCAGGCCAGCGCCAATGCGCAGCGCGACGCCGCCAATGCCCAGCGCGAAGCAGCGCGCGACGCAGCCCATGCCCAGCGCGAGGCAGAGCGCGACCGGCTGCAGGCGGAGCTGATGGACAAACTGGTTGCCATGGCGACACCCCCTCACTCCGCACGGAGCTCCCGGAGATCGTCACGACAAGGGTCTAGGACACATTCCCCTACCCGACCAAGCGACCCGGGACCCCGCCAACAGGAGGATCCTGTCCACGTCTCCGAGCCCCCTCCCCGGCCGGTCCATACGAGACCCAGCAACCGGGAAGAACCGGACCACGCCGAGAGACTGAACAGAAGACTCCAGGTCCTAGCAGAGGGAGAGGAGGAGGAAGAGGAGGAATGTCAAGCCGACCAGCAGCAACGTACTCTGGACCAGAAGGCCCAGTGCAGCCCAGAAGTCAGCCCCGAGGCCCTGCGCTACAAACCCCCGACTCAACTCACGGGTGAGTTTGACGCACCGCCAGCCCCGAGGAACAGCACCTGGGTACCCGGCCCTTGGTACCCACCAAGTACCAGCCCAAGACAACACGTAAGAGGAGACTCGCCTAGGAGGCCTCTCCCCCAACGCTCACCGATGTGCCAGTCATCCATGGCATCGTACCTTGGCACACCGACGTTCCCGGACTTCACACACGAGAACAGAGCACAGTACACAGAGCTACGAATGTGCCTAGAGACTATGCTGTCCGACGTACCAGATGAACCGTACAAGTATGCTATCCTACTCAAGCACCTGAAGGTGCCCAGAGCGCACAATATAGCGCTGGCATATTCCAGCTCTACTACCCCATACACCGCGGCTCTAGTAGCCCTCGACCAACGTTATGGACGCATATGGGACTACGTGATACAGGAGATAAGAGACATTGACCGTCTCCCCCCAGCCAGAGACAACAGAGCATTAGATGACCTCGCTATCAAGGTACAGTCCCTGGTAGGGATGCTGGGGTCCCAAAAGGAAAAAGGGATCTATGAACTGTACGCTAACTCTAATGTAGAGAGGATACTAGAGAAGCTCCCTCCCGCCCGACAAGAGCGCTTTCGGCGGCAGAGAGACCACCGCGACCCCAACGGTCCAGAGGCATCCCTCCTAGACCTATCTGAGTTCCTCGCCAGGGAGGTCAGTAGCCTACGACTCGACGCGTTCGTATGGAGTGGACCAAGCCCAAGACTCGGACCTCGGGGATCAACAGATAACCGCCGGTTGGTGACCGTTATGCACCAAGCCGAATCACTACCGCAGCACAAGAACCACAACACCCCCTCGACGAAAGAGGACCAGTGGAAGATTGAGTGCCAGTACTGTGAGGGAGAACATCGGCTGTACCAATGCGACACCTTCGGGAAGCTGACCACGGACGAGGTGAGTCAGTGGATCAAGGACCACCGCCGCTGCTTCCGCTGCGCGCGCAGCCACCTAGCAGCTGAGTGCCGCTTGAAGAAGAAGTGCAGCAGGTGCGGTGGCACCCACTTGGAGGTCCTGCATGACATCAACAGGCGTCAGCCAGGACAACAGAGTGGGCCCGTCGCGGTAATGTACCATGCCGAGGCGGTGGCACCAGCACCAAAGTTCCACCAGACCGCTCCCTGGTGTCCCGACTGCTACAGCAGACACTGGGAGTCACGGTGCGACTCGCACCATATAGATTCTGTGTCACCACAGACAGGTGACAACCCCCCCGAGACAGGAGTGCTCCACATAGACCCCAAGCAGAGCGGGACCCCCTGAGTGCTCCTCAAAGTGGTCAGAGTGCTCCTGAGCTACGAGGACAAGGTCCTGGACACTTACGCCGTCCTGGACGATGGGTCTGAAAAGACTCTCCTCCTCGCTTCCGCAGCAGCCCAGTTGGGCCTGCGGGGTGTCAAAGATACCATGACCATACGCACCATCAGAAGGGACCAGAAGACCATAAAAGGTGAAAAGGTCTCCTTCAAGATGGCAGCGGTGGACCAGCCCGAGAAGCAGTATAGTATAACCAACGTCTTCACCAGCCACGACATAGGCCTGTCTCAGTACACCTACCCCATCCCACAGCTGATGGCTAAGTATGTGCACCTACGTCAACTACCTATACCGCTTATCGACGGCGCCACACCGACCCTGCTCATCGGCTCCGACCACGCGGACCTCATTCTCCCAATTGAGGCGGCCCACATCGGACCCAAAGGATGCCCAGTCGCGGTTCAGACCCGACTGGGATGGACGCTCCAGGGCCCCCTCTACGGACTTGACAGTCAACCCACGTCTACACGCTGCCTACACACAAAGGCGAGCGACACCGGCCACTCCCTCGTACAGCAGAGGCTATTGACATTAAGCGAGAGGCCCGTGAGAGAACCGTGGGCACCAGAGGGAGTTCGGAACTCCACCCCCCTCAGCTGCGCTTCAGGCGTAGCTGACCTCGAACCCAGCACCCCAAGCGACTCCTTGACGGGGCGGCCGGGACCGGCCCCTCCTCAGACGGGGTACAGAGCAAACAAGAGAAACAGACGGAGGAGGAGGAGGCACAGCCAAGCACAGATCAAAGCAGTCTCAGGCCCGCTTCCTCCTAAGCCCCCCTTCATCCCGTCCAGTCGTCATGACCATAGACCAGTCACTACCCCGAGCTGCGTGGCCGGCCGGCCGCGTAAGCAAAGTGACCACTGGTGCCGACGGAAAGGTCAGAGCGGCAGAATTGCTCGTCCAAGGGCGGACCTACAACCGACCCGTGGCGAGGCTGATAGAGTCGCCAAGGCTCCCCGACTCGCTTAATGACGACCATGACCCCTGACTTTGTGAACTGCCTACCCTCACAACGAACATTGAGTAGTGGACAGTGCGGTTAATCTGTCTCTGCTTAGCTAATTAGGTGGGACTAATTAGGAGGCGGCTGTTACAAAGGGTCAGATTAAACCGAATATATGTATTTATTGATTGATATATATTGCATAATATTTGTATATCGTTTGATATCCCTTGTGTATTCTTTGTACATATACACGGAATATCCCTTTAACCTAGTACAGACCATAATATTTCGTTCTCTTATTGGATGGCGTGCCACCAGCGCCAGTGTCTTGCCCCAGTGCCGAGTTCAAAGCCACCGTCAAGACATGTCTGTACATGCCCGGTTCTGCCCAAGACTACGAGACAGGAATAAGGCTGGCACTAGTTTATTCCCTGTACATATAAATATGGCGCAGGTGAATACAGAAGTAGTTCAGTTGAAGTTCGAGTCTTAGTAACAAGTTGAAGCCTCACACTACGATACAACGTGCTGTGAAGTGGGCCCGTATTGCCCCAAAATAGAGTCTTGTTTTATCCTAATACGTTTGTTCAACGTATCGTTCGCTCCTTACTAGTAAAGCCTTCATCACGAGTCAAAGACCAAGTGAAGTGAGCAACTGTGCGTCTAAATAGAGCACTTATAGCCGCGTGCGAATAGGATAGTAAAGTGTCAGAGCTGAGTGGAATAACGTCAAGTTCAACTTAGTTAATGTGAAGTACCGCGCACCGGAGGATCTACACCGGTGAATGCAGAGCCCCTTTCCGGCTGGAGTATTATTATTATTGCTTTGTACCAGGCTGTTGGAGCGGATAAGAATCGTCTACACCCACTGCTGTGGGATCTACCGTGAGGAACATCATTCGAGCCCGTCTCTATTGGAGAGGCTGACCGGCTTCCACCTGTGCTGCGCGCATACTGGGATTACAGCTGCCTTTCGTCTGCCGAGCAGGGAGTAATATACCGCCTCCCATAGCAGGAGCCTGTTGAGTCCCCGCTGAACCAGACTTTGCATTCGAACATTTCCTCCCCCTGCTGGCTTACAACCGGTGGGAACCCCCTACCAGTATCCCCGCTGCCTACCAGTGTACCATAGATATAATTCCTAATATTCAGGTTGTATTCTTATCTCATGCGTAACCAGAGAATGGACATTCATTATTGATTTGCCTACGCACATTCCTTTGCCTTATAAGCGCATCTAGAGTGAAGTATATTATGTATTCTTGCTGCTAATAAATACTTAAATCCAGATTGTGTGGAAACCGTATCATTGTGGAGGTGTTATCATCATATACACATGTACTGTATGGCCAGTAGTAATGTACATAAGACGGTAGTGGTTTAATGATACCATACTTGATTAATACAGTCAGGGAATTGTACCCCTCAGTTACAATAATCATAACTACCCACCTCATACTATAGTCTACCCATATACTCTGTATGATAGCATGTACAATAGTGCTGTATATACCATATATATGTAGCATCCTGAATATTCTGCTAATTATTCAGAAGTGCTGACTAACCTGTTACTTCCTCTGTGTGCACGAAGATGTGATAAACAGTGTTCCTTTTTTATATCTCGCCCGGACTAATGATGCGAGGTGCTCTTCTTTCTCCGGCTTCGATATGGACCATTAACGTGACATTGAAGCATCTTTCTTCCTGCCTTGAGTGTCCTATAGTGGGACCAGTTTGCGGTCGCCAGCAGGGGGCAGTGGTGGCAGGCAGAGCGGAGGAGGAAGGAGCAGCGAGTGAGAGATGATTACCTGGAGGGCGGAACAGAAGGAAGTCCTCTTCGACAGTGAACTCGGACGTGAGCGGTCGTGAACGGGCGTGTGATCTCGACGAGCCCCGTTTGAAGAGTCGCGTTGAAGAGCCCTGTTGAAGAGCAACGGGAGATAACGAGTACTCTGCTATATCACGGGTTATCCTAGAAGTACAAGCGATAGAGAAGTGTGTGAGTAAGCAATACGGAAAGAAGAACCAACGTCCATAGATAACGTGTTAACCTAGAAGTGTGAGCGGTGTATTAGCTTGCTGCTAACGGCTATAGTGACTCGAGTATACCACCAGGCGAGCGTCGCTGAAGACCGGTGGTGCATACAGCCACGTTGCGTTAGCAGTACAGGCGATAGCAGGAGGGTTCACTAAGACCCACAGTTTAGCTGTGTTTAGTCAAGTCAAGTCAAGTCAAGTCAAGAGTTTTATTTGTCACGGCATACGAGTATACAATGAAATGCGGGTGGTCTTGCCCGCAACGATGTGCAATACAGTGGTACAACATATAATAGAATCCAATACAAAAAACATTGTGCAATAACAGGTACCAGGTAACAGGTAACATGGTGTGACATCTCGGTATTTGTACATAGTTATTTACAGAGCATATAGGACATGCTAGGTAGCTTTGGTAGTGCAATACACTGTTACTGTTGCTAATACTAATTTAAAGTGGCCTTTCCTTTTGGCAATAAGTGTGGGTGTGTGCGGCATGAGTGTGTGCCCGCTCATGTTAAAGTGTTAAAGTGGCTGCTAGTGTGTGAGCGTGCACAGCGTGCGTGTCGTGTGTGTGCTCATGTGTGCTTATGTGTGGATAGTTCAGTGTTCTGTGGTACTCAATGTTCATTGTTCAAGACTCTGATGGCCTGGGGGAAGAAGCTGAGCCTAAGCCTCTCTGTCCTAGTAGCTGGGGTTCGCAGGCGTCTGCCTGACCTCAGCAGCTGAAACAGGCTGTTATTGGGGTGGTGGGGGTCTTTCATTATTCTGCAGGCTCTGGATTTGCACCTCTTGGTGTATAGAACCTGCAGGGGAGGTAGTGCAATACCCGTGGTACGCTCGGCTGAGCGCACCACTCTCTGTAGGGCCTTCTTGTCCTGTGCCGTGCTGTTTCCATACCAGGCAGTGATGTTTCCGGTCAAGATGCTCTCTTTTTTCTTTTTTTTTTTTTTTATTATTGCAAAACAAAAATTATTAAAAGTCAGTACTCAACACACAATGCATAATGAAACTAACAATCAAGGTGGCTAAAATGACATGCAAGTACAGAAACAGAAAAAAAAAAAAGTCTATAATAATATTTTACCGTGTACAGTGTATATCCAACGAAATTACCAATTATACCAATGCCTTATACAGGATATACCCCTAATACCTATTTTCTAAAACCCTACACACATATGCTCCAGCTCGAACCCCCCCCTCCCGGACCCCTCCTTGGATAGTACCTCCATTATCCCTCACTCCTAACCAGACACTACCATTATAAGCTAGCTTTTATTCTCTCCACCACTTCTAACCACATTGACATTTTGGATTCGTTGAGACCCAGAATTCTTGCTGTAGATATTTCTTGATAAATCACATCGAGATATGTAAGAAACCAAACCTTCCGGCACATTTTTTCCGGTTGAAACCAGCGTGATGCGATCAGTTTTTTAGCTACTGTGATACCCGATAAAACCAATCTCTTTAGCTGTGGATTTACTGCAAACTCAAAAACATCATTCAATAGTAATACAGAGGGGTGTACTGGTATATTCCAAGATACGAGTTTTGATAATTGATGGGTCACATCTTTCCAGAATGCCTTAACTGGTGGGCAGTCCCAATACATGTGCATAAATGTCCCTTCGTCTCCATTTGTACATTGGGAGCATTTTGAGTCTTGTTTAAGACCCATTCTGTTCAGTCTTATAGGAGTCAAGTATGTCCTGTGAATATAGTTAAGATTGATTTGTTGATGGTCCGGGTTCCTTGATGTAAGACGGACATTTGCCCATGCTTCTTGCCAATCAAAGTCACTTTCCAGGTCTGGTATATCCCTCCTCCAGACAGAGTCTAGTTGGAGGGTTTCATACGAGGACGTTAGTAATTGATAATAAAAACCTGATACAAAACCTCTCGATGTCTCTCTTTCATAGAAGAATTTGTGGTATCTGTGGTGTTCAACTGGTATGTCTAATGGAACACCGTGAGACTTCAAACATAGCTGTAACTGTATGTAAAAAAGCCATGTGGACCCGGTGAGGTTAAACTTTGTGCATATTTCTCCATAACTACAAAAACCCTGGTTATTAAAAATATCCCCTAATGAGTGTATGCCTTGCTCTTCCCATATAGGGAATCTTATAGGACGTTTTTCAATTAAGAGTGCATTGTTATTGAATAAGGGAGTGTGATTATGCCATTTTTGTGGGTTAGGATATTTTTTTTGTGTTTCACGCCATATCCGGATTGCATGGGTAATTATGGGGCCAAATTTCCGCTCACAGTGCTTGATTGGTAGTTTAGTGTGTGCTATGTCCTTCAGTCTATGTGGGGCTACTATGTTTTCTTCCAATTCTCTCCAGGATACCAATGCCTGGGGATCAAACCATATTGTCAATGGTCTTAATGTGTATGCCTTAAAATATTGGAAAAAATCTGGAACTGCCATGCCACCGTCTGCTTTATTTCTCTGTGTGGTGGATCTTTTTATGCGAGGTGGTTTGTTATTCCAAATAAATTTGTATGTGGAGGAGTGTAATCTTTTCCAGTAACCCTCTGGAGGGGGTAACGGTAGCATTGAACTGATGAAGTTGATTCTAGGTAGTACATCCATCTTAACTATTGATACCCTTGCCTGTACTGAGTTTTTAAGTTTTGCCCACCTGTCCAGGTCGTCTTTGATTTTGTTCTGTATTTTTGTGTAATTGTGCTTCACCGTTTGTCTTATGGTGGGAAATATTTCCACACCCAAGCATCTAAAATGTTTTACCATAGGTATCTCACCTGGGAGGGTTGTATCTTTTTTTGCATGGGTGTTTAGTGGAAGGAAAGCAGACTTCGGCCAATTTATTTTAAATCCCGATAAATCACCAAAGTTCTCAATCAACTTGAGTAGATGAGGCAATGTGGTGATGGGGCTTTGCATGAACAATATTACGTTGTCCGCATATAAACAAATTTTATGTTGTGTGCCCTTGATTACGATTGGTTCTATGGATTGGGATTGTCTTATATATTGTGCTAAAGGCTCTAATGATAGATCGAATAGTCCGGGACTAAGAGGGCAACCCTGTCTGGCTGAGCGTGATACCGGAAAGATTTTGGAGATGAATGTACCTGTTGTAATCATGGCCGATGGGTCTTTGTATAATACTTTAATCATATCAATGAATCCTTTTCCTAACCCCATCCTTTCTAATACTGCCCATAGATACGACCATTCCAGCCTGTCAAAGGCTTTCATAGCATCCAGGGACAGCATCGCCTTAGGTATGGTGTCTTCTTTGTCTGCATCTAGTACGTGCAGTATTCGTCTTATGTTATCAGTGATCAGGCGACCTCTTATGAAGCCAGTTTGGTCCGGATGAACTAAAGACGTCATATGCTTTTGTAATCTGATGGCTAATACCTTAGAGTACAGTTTGACATCGGTTCCGAGGAGGCTTAAGGGTCTGTAACTACCGCACTCGGTGGGGTCTTTGTCTTTTTTGAGAAGGACTGAAATGAGTGCAATATTGTCGTGTTTATGGAAGCTCCCCTCCTTGACTGAGTATAAGATCATATTTAGTAATAAGGGTCCAATTATGTCCCAACAAGAGAGGTACATTTCTGGTGGGATACCGTCTCTTCCAGGGGCCCTTCCACTTTGCATTTCAGATATGGCCTCCCTAAGTTCATCTAGTGTGATCGGTGTTTCTAACTGTTTAGCGTCATCCTCTGAAAGTTTAGGGAGGTTAATTTGATTAAGATATGTGTCCATCTTGTTTTGATCGAAGGTCGTTTCTGATTTGTATAAGTTGGAGTAGAATTCTTTGAATGTCGTGTTTATTTCTTTGGGTTCTGTAACAAGTCCTTGTTGTGCTCTAATGGTAGTTATATCTGCAAATTTTGCGTTGACTCTTAGTCGCATAGCTAATAGGTGACTTGGTTTGGAACCTTGGGAGTACTGCTGTTGTCTTGTGCTACGTATTTGCAATTCAGATTGTTGTCTGTATATGGCGTTAATCTCTTTTTTTAGTATATTGACTTGATTTTCCAGTTGAACCGAGTTGTTGTATTGCAAAGAATTAAATAACGTTGAGTAAAGTGTTTCCAGTTCAGCCAGTTTTGAGCATCGATTCTTGCGTATTTGGGAGGAAAAGCTATCAGTGAAATCCTTGATCATTCCCTTTGTCGACATCCATAATATTCTGGGGTCCTGCACCGAATTCACATTTATCCGTAGGAATACCGTAAGAGCTTCTTTGATTTGTGTAATGAATTCCTTGTTATTAAGCAGCATCGTGTTAAATCGCCATCTTGGGGCTCGGGATGATAGTATACCAAATGTTCCTTTTAAGAGTAAATAACAGTGATCAGACAATGCATTGGGTATCATTTCCACATCGTAGTTATCAAATAGTCTCGGGGTTGTGAAAACGTAATCTATTCTGGATAATGTATTATGTCTCGCAGATCGACAAGAGTACTTCCGGGTCATGGGGTTGAGTGAACGCCATAAGTCATTTACACCTGTAATCTTCGACCAATCCTTTAATGCATTAGATGCATTTTTTTGTTCATTGGAAAAGGAGGGGTTTGATTTGTCCATCCTTGGGTTCCAAATGGCATTAAAATCCGCACCGATTATAAATGAGTATTCGGGAAGGTCTAACATTGCTCTGGTAAGTGTAGTGAAGAAACTAACTTCGTATAAATTTGGGGCGTATACCGCTACCAACGCTATTTTTCTGTTCTTATGTAAAATCTTAGCTATAGTTATCCGACCATCTGCATCAGACCATACTCCCTTCAATTCAATATTCAACTTCCGTCTAACGACTATGGCTACTCCCCGAGTTCTCGTTCCAAAGGAAGAGTGACTGATGTTATGATATGTGTTGTCCGCTAACATATCTATGTCTTTCTCTAAAATGTGCGTTTCGCTTAGCAGAGCTATGTCCACCTGTTCTTTTTTCATCAGTGTGAGCACGCTTTTTCGTTTGTGTTGTTTATTTATTCCACCAGTGTTCCATATCATTATGTTCAAACTAGCCATAATCTATACATGTTGTTGTATGGTTGTTGGTAATGCAATATTTTTTTTGACGCTTCTATTGAGGCTAATGTGGGCAGGTCTCTAAATGGCTGGAATAAGGAGGAGGTGAACGGAGGGGGGAGGGGGTGAAGTACATAAAACAAAATAACCCTGCCGTCTTGTACAGACGGGTTACACATAAAACACATACGGCCCATCCCTAATGGATGGGCTAAAATGATTAACATCGTTCCAGTGAAGCTGAGAGGAGTCCCGCCGCGGGGGAGTAAAAGGCCAATCTATCGAGTGATAAAATCGGCCCCTCTCCGCACACCCCCCCCATGCCCACACCGCCGTATCAATTGGTAGTAAATAGTTACAAAACCCAACAGTACTGGAGCTTCACTCCTTGTCTGTAGGTGTAATTTCAATCAGATATTTAAAGATAATATAGGCTACTCGCATCCGATAATTTGACCAAAAATAGTATGACCATTTTCTTCTGTTTAATCCCCCCCACCTATTACTACCATTATTTTTGTCCACATATTGTGGCCCTTATGGATTTAAAGGAAAAATTGCAATCAGGAGAAAAATAATAATAATAATAATAATAATAATAAACTATGGGAATGAATCATATTTTTTTGTGTATATATTCAAATTGGAGTTACATTGGTCTGTTTGTTTGTCTGAATTGCATGAATACGGTGTAATAAATAATAATAATAATAATAATAATATAATAATCTTTGTCTTATTATTATTATTATTATTATTATTATTATTATTATTATTATTATTATTATTATTATTATTATTATTATTATTATTATTATTATTATATTATTATTATTATTATTGTGCATTGATTCTTGCGCATTATGGAGGAAAATCTATCAGTGAAATCCTTGATCATACCCTTTACCGACATCCATATTATTCTGGGGTCTTGCACCGAGTTTGCATTCTCCCGTAGGAATACTGTGAGAGCTTCTTTGAGTTGTGTAAGATGTAAGATGCTCTCTACAGCTCCTGAGTAGAAGGACTGGAGTATCTTCCCCGATACTCTGAACTTCCTTAACTGTCTCAGGTGGTAGAGGCGCTGTTTCGTCTTCTTTACTACTGTGTCTATGTGTGTTGACCATGTCAGATCCTCTGAGATGTGGACCCTCAGGTACTTAAAGCTGCTCACCCTGTCCACGGTAGCCCCGTTAATCATCAGTGGTGTGTGTGTCTCCTGCTGTCCTCTCCTATAATCCACAATCAGCTCCTTGGTTTTACCAATGTTCAGGAGCAGGCTGTTGTCCTGGCACCAGCGTTCCAGTACCTCAACCTCCTCCCGGTAGGCCTTCTCGTCGTTGTCCGAGATCAGCCCCACCACCACCGTGTCGTCTGCGAACTTCACTATGGAGTTGGAGCTGAACTTGGCCACACAATCATGTGTGTAGAGTGAGTACAGCAGGGGGCTCAGAACACAGCCCTGGGGGGACCCGATGCTCAGGGTGATGGTGTTGGAGGTCTGACCCCCCACCCTGACCGCCTGGGGTCTTTCACTCAGAAAGTCCAGTACCCAGGCGCTCAGGGCGGAGCTCAGACCCAGCTCGATCAGCTTGCCCACCAGTCTGGTGGGGACTATGGTGTTGAACGCTGAGCCAACAGTTTAGAGCGGGCCCGGCCAGTCAGCAGCCCCGCAGTGGACGTCTCATCAACGCAGCAGAGGACACCTCTTCCTCCAGCAGAGGTCGCCACAACACAGCACGCTACTCCAGTTCAGCCACTGCCCCTGCTGCCTACCCCAGCCCGCTGGCTGCGCTCGCGGGATCGCCCGACGGCCATCTTGTCACCCGGACGAGGGGTGGTGAGAGTGGATCCGCCATCTTGGTTAAGTACAGCGGAAAAAACCCTCAGCTCGGAACTAGGCAAAATCTGCATATCTCGCTGATAACAAACTATCATTACACATGGGCAAAACAGAGTCCATTCTCTTCGGCTCAAATAACAAACTCAGCAAGACTGACGGCTTCTCAGTTGCAGTGGGTGACAATATTGTCACAAGGAAAGATGAAATTACCTACCTGGGTTCCATCCTAGAGGCAAATCTTTCCTGTGACAAAATGGCATCCAATGTAATAAAAAAAGTCAACCAACAAACTAGATTCTTGTACCGGATCTCCTCTCTGGTAAACAAGAATACCCTGAAGACTCTGGCAGGAGCACTCATTCAAGGGTACTACGACTATGCGTGCACCTCATGGTACCAAAGCACCTCAAAGGCGCTGAAAACAAAATTACAAACATCACAAAACAAACTGGTCAGACTACTACTTGACCTTACCCCCAGAACCCACCTCACCCCTGCCCATTTTGACAACCTAGGATGGCTTAGAGTAGACGACAGAGTACAGCAACTTGCAATGGGCCTGGTCTACAAGATACACTATACGACTAAGGTACCCATGTACATGTCAAAATACTTCCCAAAGGTCAGTGAATACCACAACCACTACACCAGAGGAAGCTCAACAAATCATGTTAAACCCAGATTCGGCTCAAACAAGGGACTAAACACGTTTCGCAATTACGCCACATCAATGTGGAACGCCCTACCCAAAGCTGTAAAGGAATGTAAATCACTACCCACATTCAAAACCGCTCTTAAAGAGCACCTACGGGAGGCTGCAATTCGAAACTGGTCACCGTAAATGCCCAAAACCCCCACCACCTCCTAATAGACAGTCTCCTCCCCACCGCATGTATATATTCCCTCCCCGCCGTATGGATATTTCTCTCCCACCCACCCAACCCCTCCTAATGTACAGTCCCATCATATGTATATACTCTGTCAGGATCTAGGGGTAACAGTACTATATATTTGAATACGATTTATGTCACAAATGTATCAGTACTAAATACCTATATGTCCCTATGCCATAAATGTCATGTATGTTGTGTATGTCATAAATGTCTATATGAATTGAAAATGGGGGACCCTGATGGAAAAAAGACAAACGTCTTTTTCAGGTCTGCATCCCCTTAACAATTGTGTGTATTGAGCCGTACTGTATTGTACCCATTCTGCAATCTGTTAAATAAAGTTCATTCATTCATTCATTCATTCATTCATTCATTCATTCATTCATTCATTCATTCATTCATTCATTCATTCATTCATTCATTCACTTTGTGTGCCAAAACAGTACCCATTTGAGCGAACGCTAACGACCAGTGTCTACCGGTACCCCAACCATTATAAGCCGGCTTCAGTGTAGGTTTTTATTTGGTAACGTGGGCCCACATGTAACTTATTTTTGTGTATTGTGATAACTGTGTGACGTTCTTGAATTCCCATTGAACTCCTTAACATGTGCCTGGGTCTTCCCCTAATCCAAGCAGGGTTTTGTAATAATGTATTGAGCAGTAGGTGCCTATGTTGGGAATAGCGTTCCCCTATAATGCAAGTGAGAGCAATGTGCCTAATGTGAATATATGCCATATGAACCACATAAAGTATAAATTGTAACTTGCTAATTGACCAGGCTTACATAAAGGAGACGTAGATGGGAGCACGGTGTGAGTGTCTATTTCTGAGCCCATATTCTAACCTTGTTGACCAGGTAAATATATATGACTGTCGTATATTTATTTAACCCTTCCACCCCATTCGCAGCATATTATTAAGGGTCTCTACAGGTGGTCAAGGAAGGGTACTGCTTTGAGGGAAGCCCAATATCTTTATTGAACTAACAGTCACCGGGTGTGGGAGGGCTAACGGAGGTACTGGGGGAAGTGAGAGTGTGTGGGGAGCTACTGCTGACCGCCCTGGAAGGCGAGGAAGACCAGAGTACCACCCGCCAGGTTAGGAAATCCTGGGCCCCATCCGCTCCTGCTGCCCGCCCTCCAGAACGACGTTCCGGGCCCAAAGACGGGGGTCCAGATAGATTTAAATCTACTGTATCCCGCTACCAGGTGGCTATGTATAACTACTCCCATAAGCAGGGATAATCCACCCTTCTACAATGGTATTTGACAAGCACATGCTTATTCTCTTATTATTTAAAGTGCGGTAAAATCCTGATGTAATGACTACAAAACGTACATTTTGTGATGGGTGTAGCAGGCACTTATAATGAACATGAGACACTTCATCAGGAACCCTGCATAATTAAAAAAGGAGGAATACATTTGGGGTTAAATGTGTCAATACCAGGCCTACTGGTAAATTATATGACCGGTTGTGAGCAAGTGCTGTCCTGAATTGTCAAGAAAAAGTCCTGGAAAAGTCCTGGAAAACCTTTTCTCAAAAAGAGTGGAACGCCTGTCAGGGCAAATCTCTCTCCCTCTTTCTCCCGTTTGTAGGAGACTGGATGGCCACAGAGGCTGGACACGCTCCACCTCCAAGATAATAATAATAATAAATGTATTTTATATAGCACCTTACATAAGGTATCTCAAAGCACTTTACAGACATTGCATTACAGTACATGGACAGACACAGTACATGGACCTTTACAATGACAACATGGTGGTGACACTACAGAGAAAGGGAGACAGCTTAGAAACGAGACAGAGACAATTAAAAAATAATAATAATAGATAATAATAATAATAATACTAATATGTGTGTACAGATGTGAAAATGTAAGTGATGCAGGGGTTGGAGGGTCAGGAGTGAGGGTATGCAAGTTTGATTCAAATGACAATACTCCCCATGCTTGATCATAGTCTACAGATCTGCATGTAAGACCTCACTCCACAAACTTGATGTCCTCTACCACTCTGCTATCCGGTTTGCCACCAGTGCCCCTTTTAACACTCACCACTGCTCCCTTTACTCCTCCGTCAACTGGCCATCCCTGCACACTCGTCGCAATATGCACTGGTTCATGCTCATTTACAAAACCCTCCTTGGGTTGTCCCCCCCCCCCCTTACCTATGTCACCTGTTGCAAATTACATCTGCCACTTACAACACTCGTTCTGCTCAACACATTCTCCTAAAGATTCAGAAAACATACACTGCACTTGGTCAAACGTCATTCAGGGCTGCTGCTGCCAGGGACTGGAACAACCTACAGAAATCTCTCAAACTGGTCACCTTTATGCCTATAGTCAACATTCAAGCACTCTCTGATGAACATTCTCACTGATTCCTGCAACTGTTTCTCAAGCCAGTAACACCCCCCCCCCCTGTCTGTCATGGTGCCCCTCTCACTGCTATATTACTTGTTGTATGTGTAGCAGGGTGGATTATCCCTGCTTCGTGGGAACGGGAGTGCACAGTCACTGGGTAGCGAGACACAGTAGAACTCTGGCTAGCTGCACCTCCGTCTTTGGGTCTGGAGCGTCAACTGGAGGCTGGCAGTGGGAGTGGATGGGGCCCGGGATTTACGAACCTGGTCCGGTACTCTGGTCTTCCTCTCCCTTCCAGGGCGGTCAGCAGTACTCCCCAACGCGCTCTCACTTTCCCCAATTGCTCCTTAAACCCTCCCACACCTAGTGACTGAATTGTAAATAAATACCCTGAGTTCCCCCCGCAAGCAGTACCCTCCCTCAATGACCCTAGAAACCTTACAACGAGAGGGAAAAGGTGGAATAGGAAGGGGTTAATTATGTCAACGTTACTCACACCAAAAGAGTTGTTGAACGGCTCATGGATGGACACGCACACAAAACTCCCATCTAATTCTTTAATGTTAATTATACTGGGCCGTTACAATGATTTAATAATAGTGACCAAATGGACTGAAGTCCCACTATAGTTCCGTTCGTAACTCAATACCTCAGACACATGTATATTATACACCCACCTCTGAGTTAGTACCAGGCATAATATACTGCAATGTGTTTGACTCATCACCCACATCTGGGTCGAGGCCCTGTATAATACCTCTGACAGGCTTTAATTATACGGCAAGAATAATACCTCTCTAGGCTTTATTTATAATGCACCAGGTCTGTAACCTCCCCACAGGGAAAGGGTTAATTAGATGGGAAAATATTATTCAAGAACCAAACATGTTATCACACTCAAAGAAAATGAAAAGAAATCAAAAGGTGGGCCCACAAATACCAAACACAAGTCCTATCTAAATGCCGGCATATATTGTTTGGGGTTCGCCTTATGAACTGTAGTTAGCAACGTTAACTTCGCCCGCAGGCTGCACCACACTGTGTACGGTGTAATAGCTCCAGAGCATAGATGCTCATTTGTACTCATCCAAAATGGCGGCCTCGCCGCGCCACCGTCGTCCGGAAGGCAAGATGGCGTCGAACGCTCTCAGCGAGGGCGCTAGCAAGCGGGGTTGGAGCAGAGGGCAGTGTTGGGCTGAGAGCGTGTGCTGGGTGGTAGCGACCTCTGTCGGTCGGGAAGAACTCCCGCTCTCTGAAGGCAGCCAGGTGCAGATCTGGTTGTAGACAGCCGGAGCGGACTGGTTGTAGAGCTGAGGCTGGGTCGACACGCGGATCTAACTTGCCCTCACTCACACTGCAGCTACACTCTGGGTCCCAAACAGCCCTCCTGCTAGACGGGGTATATCATAACGCAGGGTGCTCCTAAACACCGGTCCTCTTCGCGCCACGCTGGCGGGGCGCCTCGCTAGAGGGAATAACTTTAACTTAAGCCCAACTCGGCTATACCGTCCTTGTTCTAGGATAACTCGTGGTATATCACTAGGGATATTCAGGGGAGAAACATGCAAGGCTCCACTACGAGTACGTTCATAGGATAACCCGTAATATACTCAAGTTCAATACGGGGCTCTCCAGACACGACCGAACCGATCCAAGTCCAATGTCGAAGAGGCTGGTTCCTCGCACTTCCGTCCACTTCCTTCTCCGTCTCTCTCGTACGCTCTCTGCCTGCCACCGCCCCCTGCTGGCACCGCCAACTAGTCACAAGGAAAAGGCTGATAGAGTAGGGTCCAGTAATCCTGTTCATAATCCATATTCCAGCGAGTAGAACAAGGAGGGGCCTGCATCATTGTTCGAGAGAATATTAGCGGAGACTAATTAGAATGTCTTGGTGCATCCGGGGAGATAAAAAGGCAAGTCAGCACATCTGAATAATAGGCATATTTCAGGTTGCTACATTTCCACCCACTTTGAACTTGCTAAGTCCTCTGCAAGTTAACACAACGAAACACCAACCAACGCATGCATGAAAACGGTCCTGAGACCGACAATTTCACGCATAGATCAACAATCACACACTATGCTAACAGTCTCACACACTCCTTCATGAGTTGGACACACTGTTCGACAAACACACTCTTGAGCACGTAGTCCTGGCGATACCGAGCGGGTAGCCGACCTCTGGTGCTCCTCTGGGGCCGGGTGGGTTCCACCCGGGGAGATTCCACTTCCCCCACCTCCGACTCCGTGTCGGATTCTTCAGTGTCCGTGGGCGGGTCATGGACCACAGCCTCGCCCTCCGGGGCCATCGGTGGACCGCCAGCGGCCTCCTCCTCGACTCCGTCTCCGCCGTCTTCCCCATCCTCTCCTGAGGGGGTCGACTCCGCGTCTGACCCGGCGTTCGCTGCCTCTTCAGGGGCGTCCCACACGGGCCTGGGGTGGTTACACGCCCTAGGATGCGGTTCCCGATGGCACTCGAAAGCATCTCCGCTGTCTGATTCGGACGAGCTCCGCAGTGCCACAGGGGTCTGTTGAGGGGTCCTCGCCCTTGCTTCCGGGTCGGAGGCCGGGAAAGGACAGGTCTTGAGCTGGTCTCGATGCACGGTCCTTTCGGGACCCCCTGCTTCGGGCCTGACTGTGAACACGGGTGTCCCTTCGTGGCTCTGCTTCACCACCACGTACGACGTAGGCTCCCACTTGTCCTGTATCTTATTACGGCCCCGGGTTCGGTGGTCACGTATCAGGACCCGGTCCCCGGCCCGCAGGAGTGCACCTCTGCTCTTCCTGTCATAAATCCTCTTGCGTCGATGAGACGCCTGCTTTGCCGTGGCCTCGGCGGCCTCGGCGGCGGCCTTTAGTCGCTCGTGGTGACTCTGTACCCACTCATCTAGGTCCTCCGCTCCCTCCTCGATGACGTCTCTGCCCCCCAGGACATCTCGGGGCATTCTGGCGTCCCTTCCGAAGAGCAGGTAGAAGGGGGAGTACCCCGTGGAGGAGTGCACGTGGCAGTTGTACGTAAGTACCAACTCGGGTAGGTGCTCCTTCCAGTCTCGCTTCTTCTCTGCGGGCAGACTACGCAGCATGTCATGCATCGTCCGGTTGAACCTCTCACATTGCCCATTCCCCTGAGGATGGTAAGGCGTGGTGCGGCTCTTGGAGATTCCGTACAGTCGGCAGAGCTCCTTGATGATGCTCGACTCGAAATTACGCCCTTGATCGGTATGGAGTCGGGCAGGGCAGCCGTAATACACGAACCAGTACTTGATGATGGCGGCGGCGGTGGTCTTCGCCGTCTGATCTTTGGTCGGTATGGCAATAGTGAATCTGGTGAACATATCAGTCAGTACCAGTACGTTCTCGTAGCCACCCACGACCTTTCCAACAGGGTAAAGTCCATAGCAAGGACCTCCATGGGTGCCGTCACGTTGGTGCAGGTCATCAGAGCCTGGGCTTTAGGAAACACGTCCCGGGCTAATGCACATCGCTTGCATTGCTGCACCCATTTCTTCACCTCCTCTGCCATTCCAATCCAGTAATAGCTTCGCCTCATCAGGTCCACCGTCCCTCGCCCTCCGTAGTGTCCCCCATCCTCATGTTGGGTCTCGTAGATCCTCGGTCGCAGGGCCGTGGGCACCACCAGCTGCAGAACCTCCTCTCCGTCGCGGGGGTCACTGACACGTCGAAACAGTACTTGTTGGTGTAGACAAAACCGCTCCCACTGCCCATATAACTTGCGGAGTTTCGGGTCTCCCTCTTTCAACTGTACTTTGGTGGGAGGGACTCCCTGTGTTATCGCCCGCCACACCGGACCCAACTCGGGATCGTCCGCCTGTATCTGCCGCATTTCCGCCCAGTCATATCCGCTGTTCCCCTTCTGTGTCGCTATCCGACGTGCACTGGCACTCGGGACCTCCCACGTCTCGGTCGGTCTATCTGGACCCAGCAGGGCCCGTACTTCTTCCGCTGGGACCAGGACGTAGCCATCGCGGGCGACTGAGGCGGGGGCGCACAATGAGGCGGTCTGTTCCGGTAGACCCTGACGGGTGTGAGTGCCGGTCGCGGGTATTGTTAGGAAGTCTTTTTCTGTGTCCTCCACTTCAGGCTCGGTCCGCATCGGCCTGCGAGACAGGGCGTTGGCGTTCTGGTTGAGCCGGCCAGGCTTGTATTGCACCAAGAAGTCGTACTCCGCGAGCTGAGCGTTCCAGCGCTGCTCCACTGCTCCCAGGTTGGCCGTACCTAGGTGCTTCAACGGGTTATGGTCGGTGATCACGGTGAACTGGGCGTACATCAAGAGGTCTCGGAACTTCTCAGTGACTGCCCACTTCAGGGCGAGGAGTTCCAGCTTGAACGCACTGTAGTTTTGGTCATTCCTTTCGGACCCACGCAGACCTCGGCTCGCAAAGGCGATGACTCGCTCCACGCCCTCTTGTTTCTGGCTTAGTACCGCTCCCAGTCCCAAGTAGCTCCCGTCTGTGGTCACTATGAAGGGGAGTTGGAGGTCGGGGTAGGCCAGCACTGGAGGCGTCAAGAGGCACTCCCGCAGATGATCGAAGGCCGTCTGACACTGCGGAGTCCACTTGAAGGCCTCGGGCCGGCCTTTAGCGAACCCCTTCTTTTCTTTTCCCATCAGGGCATGCAGGGGCTGAGCCACTTGGGCGAAGCGGGGCACGAACCGCCGATAATAGGACAGGAACCCGATCACCTGTCTCACTTCCTTCGCTGAGCGTGGCGCCGGCCAGTCCTCCAACGCCTTCACCTTGTCGGTGTCGACCTGTATGCCGGCTGCGGAGACGACGTGTCCCAGGAACTTGACCTCGTCTTCAGAAGGAAGCACTTTTGGGGCTTGAGTTTGAGCCCATGCTCCTGCAGCCGTCCAAACACCAGGTCCAACTTCTGGCAATGGCTCTCGAAGTCACGGGCGAACACTAAGACGTCATCTAAATAGACAAGCAGGACGTCGAAGGCCAGGTCCCCCAGCACGGCGGTCATCAACCGCTGGAAGGTTGCGGGTGCGTTACACAAGCCGAAGGGCATACGGGTCCACTGGTAGAGGCCGAAGGGCGTCGTGACGGCTGTCTTCTCTTGATCCTCTTCTTTCACCGCCACTTGGAAGTAGCCGGCGGTGAGGTCGAGTGAGGAGAAGATCTTGGCCTGCCCCAAGGCGTCTAGGGACTCCTCAATACGAGGTAGGGGGTACGCATCTCGGTGCGTCACGTTATTGAGACGGCGGTAGTCACAGCAGAACCGCACGGAGCCGTCCTTCTTTATTACGATCACGGCTGGAGACGCCCACGGACTGCAGCTCTCTACTAGCACACCCTGGTCCACCAGGTCTTGTACGTGCCGCTTTACCTCTTGAAACAGGTGAGGCGGTATTCGGCGGTGCCGTTGCTTGACCAGGGGTGCGTTACCGGTGGGGACATAGTGAGTGACCGTGGTTGTGTAACCGTAGTCTCCGTCGTCCACGGAGAACACCGCCTTGTGTTTCTCCAACACTTGATTTAGTCGGCTCACTTGGGCCGGCGTGAGGTCCTGCAGGTTCGCCTGTACGGGCACGGCCAGTTCTCGGACCCTCCCGTACAGCTCTACCTCTGGCGGGCTGTCTCGAGCCTCAATCGCCGTCACTCGGACGCCTCCGTCTACTTCCTCCGCGGTCACCCTCTCCTTAGGCCGCACTTGACGGGGGCAGTGGAGCTCCGCCAGCCTGGACCGGGGTCTGAGCACCATCTCGACATCAGTCGGGTTCAACACCCGCACAGGCACTCTTCCCTGTCGGGCGTATGCCACCACGTTCGCCACCAGCAGTCCGGGGGGCAGGTTGGCACTCGGCGTGTTCTCTAGCATCACGGGACGCCGCATCCCCACCGTCGTCTCGCAGCGGCCTGAGACGATCACTTCGCTGTGTGGGGGAATGACCACTGGCTCTCGGCCGGCCACTTTGACATTCTTCCCGGGGTGGTACACTCTCTGTCTTCTGGGGCCATGGCGGTGACCACACGGCGGATAGCGATGCTCCTAGCGTCGACCCGTCTTCGGCTCGCCAGGCGCATCCCCTTGATTCCTCTGAACAGGCCGTCTACCCCGCCGAGCACGTTCATGCCCAGAAGTCCCTGGACGGCGTCTCCTGGGGCCACTCGGGCGGGATCATCCTTTAGTATGAATATGCATTTACCCGTAAACGTCATATCTAGGCACTTCACCTCGGCGTAGAGACACCCCACCACTGGGATCTCCAACCCGTTGGCGGCGATGAGGGTGATCCAGTTGGAGGGGGTCAACCTCGACCGCGGGAAGTGTCTTTTGAAGTGGCTCTCGTTCATGGTGGTGACTTCGGCGCCTGTATCGAAGAGGCAGCGGGTCTCGACCCCGTCGATCTGGACGTCTAGGGTGAGGCACTCCCCGTGCACGTCTTGCGTCCCGGTGCCTTCCGCAGCCGAGTCGGCGACTCCGGCTACGACGGCGTCCACTGCCCTTCGTGGCCCGGGTCGGTACCCTGCCGGGCCCGGAGCTTCGGGGTTGGGGGTAGAGGCTGGGCATGGCCCGCTGGCTGAGCGGGGGCAATCCCTGCTGATGTGGTCCGGCTGATTGCAGGCATAGCAGATCAGCCTGCCCTCTTCGTCTCGGCGGGGTGGTTCCCGTGTGGCGGCGGTCGCGTCGTCTCGGCATCGCCGTCCGGTGGCACCTCTCCGGGGCGCGTCACGTTCCTGTTGGAAGGCCAGGAATAGTTGCTCTTGGCGCGCACCTAGCCGCTCCTGTCCTGCCTTGAGCTGCTTAATAGCTTCCTGCAGTGTGTCGACGCTCAGCGGGGCCTCTCATCTCTCCGCGGCCGCGGCGTGTACTAAACCCCGGGGGGAACTCTTGTCGGAGGGGAGGACCAGCTCGTCCTCCGACCAATCGATCGCCGCCTTCAGGATTTGGGGAAACGGCCGCGTCCCGTCCTCCCTCATGTACTTCCGCATTTCTCTCCTCAGGGCCTCGTCTCTGAGGCCCACCACAAACCGCTCTGTGCAGGCGCCCGACGTCGTAGGCGACGGATCCTCTCCTGCAGGTCATAGGCGAACTGGCGCACAGTCTCCCCGGCGGCCTGTCTTTGGTCAAAGAACTCCCCCAGGCGAACGCTGACCGGGACCTTGTCCCCATAGGTTTCCTCGAGGAGCGAGAACAGGGCTTCAGTGTCGGGGACGGTTCCCTCTGTCAGGAAGCGTACCGTCTGCTTCGCCTCGCCTTTGAGGTGAAGCTGTACGACCTCCGCTTGTTCCTCCGCAGGTACTCTACTGGCACGGAGATGGGTCCTCATTGCCTGGATCCAGTCTTCCACAGGCAGTTCCCCTCTCTCTTTTTCCCCTCCAAATTCGCTGCACTTCCGCTCTCGTTGGACGTACACCACCGGGAGGGGCGCTGGAGGGAGCTGTTGGATCATGGCCTGCTCCAGTTGTTCGTGCTGGTGGTCCAGGACGCCCGCCTGGTCTTGGAGTTGACCCTTTAGGAACTCCACTGCGGCGGTCAAGGTCTGCACCATCTCGGCTTCCCCTCCTTCCTCTTTGAGCGGGGGCGGCGGGTCATCTCGTTGCTCCGCCCGGGACGGCCCGGGTCTGACCTCCAGCTTCGGGGTGTCGCCCTCTGACATCTTAGGTCTCTTGGTCGTCACGTACGAGGGAGTGGAGTAGGATGTGTATCCTGTTCGTGACGCCAAATGTAGCAGGGTGGATTATCCCTGCTTCGTGGGAACGGGAGTGCACAGTCACTGGGTAGCGAGACACAGTAGAACTCTGGCTAGCTGCACCTCCGTCTTTGGGTCTGGAGCATCAACTGGAGGCTGGCAGTGGGAGTGGATGGGGCCCGGGATTTACGAACCTGGTCCGGTACTCTGGTCTTCCTCTCCCTTCCAGGGCGGTCAGCAGTACTCCCCAACACGCTCTCACTTTCCCCAATTGCTCCTTAAACCCTCCCACACCTAGTGACTGAATTGTAAATAAATACCCTGAGTTCCCCCCCCCCGCAAGCAGTACCCTCCCTCAATGACCCTAGAAACCTTACAACGAGAGGGGAAAGGTGGAATAGGAAGGGGTTAATTATGTCAACGTTACCCACACCAAAAGAGTTGTTGAACGGCTCATGGATGGACACGCACACAAAACTCCCATCTAATTCTTTAATGTTAATTATACTGGGCCGTTACAATGATTTAATAATAGTGACCAAATGGACTGAAGTCCCACTATAGTTCCGTTCGTAACTCAATACCTCAGACACATGTATATTATACACCCACCTCTGAGTTAGTACCAGGCATAATATACTGCAATGTGTTTGACTCATCACCCACGTCTGGGTCGAGGCCCTGTATAATACCTCTGACAGGCTTTAATTATACGGCAAGAATAATACCTCTCTAGGCTTTATTTATAATGCACCAGGTCTGTAACCTCCCCACAGGGAAAGGGTTAATTAGATGGGAAAATATTATTCAAGAACCAAACATGTTATCACACTCAAAGAAAATGAAAAGAAATCAAAAGGTGAGCCCACAAATACCAAACACAAGTCCTATCTTAATGCCGGCATATATTGTTTGGGGTTCCCCTTATGAACTGTAGTTAGCAACGTTAACTTTGCCCGCAGGCTGCACCACACTGTGTACGGTGTAATAGCTCCGGAGCATAGATGCTCATTTGTACTCATCCAAAATGGTGGCCTCGCCGCGCCACTGTCGTCCGGAAGGCAAGATGGCGTCGAACGCTCTTGGCGAGGGCGCTAGCAAGCGGGGTTGGAGCAGAGGGCAGTGTTGGGCTGAGAGCGTGTGCTGGGTGGTAGCGACCTCTGTCGGTCGGGAAGAACTCCCGCTCTCTGAAGGCAGCCGGGTGCAGATCTGGTTGTAGACAGCCGGAGCAGACTGGTTGTAGAGCTGAGGCTGGGTCGACACGCGGATCTAACTTGCCCTCACTCACACTGCAGCTACACTCTGGGTCCCAAACAGCCCTCCTGCTAGACGGGGTATATCATAACGCAGGGTGCTCCTAAACACCGGTCCTCTTCGCCAGTGGCGTCATTTCAGTAAAAGGCAAGGTATGGCGAGGAGGGGGGGGGGGGGGGTGAAGGGGTGGATTCCCCCCCTTGGTGGATTTTTTTTGTCAAATCAGTTGTGCAATAGTCACTTTTGGTGAGTTGTTTCTATACAATTCAGTTATATGACATTTAGGTATGACACAGGACTACACAAGCATTTTTTGTATAGAAATGTGTCAACAGACTAAAGCAGGGAACCACAATATTTTGCATACGAATTATGCAGAATGTTATATCATAACTGTCTATTACTTTTCTTGCAATTGAGCCAATTTTCCTTAGGTACGGTTTTGAGGTGATGCCACTAACGCGGTACTAAGTAACGCGTTATTGTAATCTGATTACTTTTCCCCGAAAATAGCAATCTAACGCGTTAATCTTTACAAGCCAGTAATCTGATTGCAGTTACTTGTCCAAGTGGCTGTGCGTTACTATTTCGTTACTATCTCATCATAATGCAGGCGGAATGCAGTATTTTCTTTCGTTTTCGACAGTCAAATATACGTTTGGAAAGCTTTTCCTTGTATTGGGGAGTGACGTCACAGCACGCAACCTCGCGTGTTGATCCATGCTGGTGGGCGCGGCTGTTATTGTTATTATCAGGCTGACCTAAACTGCGAGCTAGCAGGGAGACGCTCGCGCTCGTAACGCTTTCTTGCACTGGAAGTTCACTAGTCTACTTAACGTTTGTGTCAGCTAAGCCGGGTGAAAAAAACATTAACTTTGCGGAGGAAACAAAATACTGTCTACCGCATATGGAATATACAGCACAGCACGACCATCGACTTCTACAGGACTCGGAGCTGCACCAGCCAAACAGTATGTTCCACCTTTGAGTTAAACATCTTTTGCATTGCACTATTCATGAACATGGAACACCATACTGCAGTATGTAGGTTGTCAGTAGCACACAATAATAAATAATAATAACGTAGAACCATATCTGAATGGGGCAGGCCTCAAAGGTAGGCTGAATGAATGAATGAAAACTTTATTTAACAGATTGCAGAATGGGTACAATACAGTACGGCTCAATACACACAATTGTTAAGGGGATGCAGATCAGAGAAAGACGTTTGTCTTGTTTCCATCAGGGTCCCCCATTTTCAATTCATATAGACATTTATGACATACACAACATACATGACATTTATGGCATAGGGACATATAGGTATTTAGTACTGATACATTTGTGACATAAACGGTATTCAAATATACAGTACTGTTACCCCTAGATCCTGACAGAGTATATACATATGATGGGGAGGGGACTGTACATTAGGAGGGGGTGGGTGGGTGGGAGAGAAATATACATACGGCGGGGAGGGAATATATACATGCGGTGGGGAGGAGACTGTCTATTAGGAGGTGGTGGGCTACATATCAGCCTACATGTGGTGTTATTGACCATTTATCTTTTGTGAAATCTATAGATCTATAGATAGCAAGATAGGCCTACCTGCCCTATTAGTACATTTTACTCAAACTGAGTACATTTTACTAATTTTTTTTTGTCATTCTTATGTTGTGGCAGCAGCAGGGGGGACGACTTCGTAACCTAGTTACTTTCAAAGTAACTAAGTTACTCTGATAATCAAGTAATCAGTAAAGTAACTAAGATTACTTTTTAAAGGAGTAATCAGTAATCAGTAATCAGATTACTTTTACAAGTAATCTGTGGCATCACTCAACAGAATGTAGTATCAAAAACACATTCACAAAAAGTATGGGTTACTGAATGCTGAACTGCACTGTTATAATCACTAAGCCAGACCTTACCTGTGTCCCTGTATCACTTGTCTCTGCTGCCCTTTGATAAAAAAAACTTCCCTATGTCCATTTTCCTTTTTTTTTTGGCATATTTCAGTTAGTCACAGTAAAAGTCACCTAGTAAAAGTGAGATAATTGACAATATCAAAACATGCTAGGGCTGTACCGAATAGTTCGAAGCTTCGTTCATAATGTTGACATCCGAATTCTAAATCAACATAAAAAATTGTAAATAATTGGATGGATTATCCAAGGGGGGGGGGGGGCCCGGGGGGCGAGCGAGAGCATAATGTATATTAGATAGCAAGTATTAGGTGTATACCTTGTATATTACATTTATTTAAATGGTAATTTCATTGGATGTGCACTGTTAATTAATGCTTGTATATCTAATTTTATGTTGTCATGTTTATGTGTATGTGTTTGTTTAAAAAATAATAAAAAAAAAATAATATAAAATAAAAAAGAAATTAAATAATTTTTTTTTTTTTACATTTTTATTTGCCAAGGTATGGCGAGTGCCATACCTTGCCATACCAAATTGACGCCCCTGCTCTTCGCGCCACGCTGGCGGGGCGCCTCGCTAGAGGGAATAACTTTAACTTAAGCCCAACTCGGCTATACCGTCCTTGTTCTAGGATAACTCGTGGTATATCACTAGGGATATTTAGGGGAGAAACATGCAAGGCTCCACTACGAGTACGTCCATAGGACAACCCGTAATATACTCAAGTTCAATACGGGGCTCTCCAGACACGACCGAACCGATCCAAGTCCAATGTCGAAGAGGCTGGTTCCTCGCACTTCCGTCCACTTCCTTCTCCGTCTCTCTCGTACGCTCTCTGCCTGCCACCGCCCCCTGCTGGCACCGCCAACTAGTCACAAGGAAAAGGCTGATAGAGTAGGGTCCAGTAATCCTGTTCATAATCCATATTCCAGCGAGTAGAACAAGGAGGGGCCTGCATCATTGTTCGAGAGAATATTAGCGGAGACTAATTAGAATGTCTTGGTGCATCCGGGGAGATAAAAAGGCAAGTCAGCACATCTGAATAATAGGCATATTTCAGGTTGCTACATATGTATATTTATATTGTAATAACATATATTGTATGTCGGAAATGTTTAATCCTGAATTCCTTTTCATCCCCCCCGGCCCCCTCCCTTCAAGAGGCGTTGTCGCTTGTCAGGCCATCATTGTAAATACGAATTTGTTCTTAATTGATTTGCCTGGTTAAATAAAGGTACAAAAATGTAACAGGTGGGTTTTGAGGGGGACTTAAATGTTCTTCTTTAAGTAACATATCTTGGATAGTTTGGGGTCAAATAGAACACCAGAGTTGTTCACTATGGGGGAGGGGAGGACAGAGTGGTTGTTGGTGGATATGGAGCAGTCAGGGTTTTTACGGAGAAGGTGAGGTGGGCCTATTAGAAGGATTTCAGTTTTAGTACTGTTAGTTTGAAATGTCTTTATTGGGAATAACCCCTGGAGATGAAACCATCTCGTTTTCAAGGGGGTCCGCAAAGACAATACAGAGTTATTTGACAATCTTATATAACAGAAACAACAAACAACAAATAAAAAAATTAAAATAAAAAAAAACTAGACAAAACAAAACAAAACAGAAACAAAAGCAACAAAACAACAGAGTAAGCAACGCCAGCCAAGAAAATAAAAGAATCCAAAGATAAAAAGCATACATTACATTTACATTTACATTTAGTCATTTAGCTGACGCTTTTATCCAAAGCGACTTACAAGTTCTGTACGACAAGCCATCAGGAAGAGCACAACTCTATCAGCTGAGTAACAATGTTCATCAAAGTGTTGAGTGCTACAGTGTAGGTTAGTTTATTAGGACAAGTGCATGACAGTATGGTTAGTTAGGGTTAGATTTTTTTTTTTTTTTTTTTTTTTTAATTCAGATAATGGTTGAAGAAGTGAGTCTTTAGTCGACGGCGAAAGATTGGACGTGTTTCGGCTGTCCTAACTGGGGTGGGTAGTTCATTCCACCATTGTGGGGCAAGGACTGAGAATAGGCGACTTCTCTTTGATGGCATACAACAGTATGTCAACAACAACAACACAACGACAAGAACTGCAACACCAGCAATGGTTAATCTATCTCATATTATTCTATTGAGGTCCAAAGCATAAGCAGATAGTCTCACCGTGAGAGGACAACATATAAACAATTTAAAAGATGATGTTGAACGGATGTGGACAGGTAGATTGTTCCAGTTGGCTGGGGAGGGCATTCCAGATTGTTGAGTTGGAGAAGGTTGTGGTTCATCCAGATGTTTATTTCAGGAGGCAGGAGGAGAGGGCAGTAGTAGCAGCAGTGGTGTCAGGAGGGGATCTTATGTTGACGTTTGTCCATCAGCTCCAGACTGCTGTGGAGCTCCTGCATGTTTGATTGATTGATTGAAAGCTTTATCAGATTGCAGAATGGGTACAATACAGGGTACGGCTCAATACAAAAAATTGTTAAAGGGATGCAGACCAGAAAAATACTTCCGTCTTGTTTACATCAGGGTCCCCCACCTGTTTCTCTGCAGTCGATCCCGCTGGCAGAGAAGAGGTGGGACCTCTGGCCAGAGACTGCAACACTGTATACCGTATACATGTATCTATATCAGTATGGATATATCTGCATATATACCTGTATACAATTCTGTACACTGTACACACTGTATATATATTTTATCTGTTACATTTGCACTCTGGTTAGAACTTATTTTCATTCTACTGAATTTGTGTGGTATGATGATAATAAATCTGAATCTAATCTGATCTAGGACGTTTGTTGTGAGAGTCAGTGTGTCTGTTTAGAGAGAATAAAGCATATCCTCCAAAAATGACTTTAGTTAGTCAGTGTTTTTGTGTAAACCTCCCATTGACTGCACTTCATTTTACACTTACTGCACTTCGAGCGCCATCTGCTGGCAAAGTTAGAGTTGGTCCAAGGAGCGCATTGAGGAAGTCCCGCCCAGCCGAAATGACGTCAGGCGTTGTGTAGCTTCTTCACCTCGTTCTCGTTGTATGTTGCTAATGGGCTAATGCTAACTTGTGATTCTGAACATATCTAGAATGTAGAGATCGTGTAAAGAACGGACTAACTAAAACCTGCAAACCCAAATAAACTGTTTCCTGGTTTACTGTCACCACCTTCCAGAGGGAATGAGCCCGAAGTCCGGCTACTTCTAACCAGTAGGTTACATGAGCGGTGTTGTTGTGTCGGACTCCCTGCAGAAGAACCACCTCGTGTTGTTAGCAGAACGCTGCTGGACTCTACCACGTTCAGAACAACACAGGAGAAGGTAAACAACGGTAGGTTCACGTCGACCTCTCCGTTTTTTTACAGTAACATCTGCTTGTATTAATCTACTGACCGCACATCTGATCTGTTGGGCGTTTCTGCCACTTTTCCACCAGACTGGGCCTTGACCAGAGGTAGCTGGAGCAGCTAACACGCTAAGCTGCTATGCTAATGCTAAGCTAATGCTAATGTTACTACTGAGTTTGTGAGCATATGTGACGTTAGGTCAGAAACTGGTGCGACTCTGTGTATAGAGAGAAATGTGCGTTTATTCAGCTCGTTAATCATAATGACCGAACATCTCTGTTGAGCGTTTCAGCCACTGTGTCGGCTTTACTTGAGAGGCTATGCTAATGCTTCTATTGAGCCGTACTGTATTGTACCCATTCTGCAATCTGTTAAATAAAGTTTTCATTCATTCATTCTAGGATGAGGTTGGCCTCCAGTAAGGCCATCTGCACCTCCTGCTTCTGTTCACTTGTTTCATCTCCTCCAGTAAGGCCATCTGCACCTCCTGCTTCTGTTCACTTGTTTCATCTCCTCCAGTAAGGCCATCTGCACCTCCTGCTTCTGTTCACTTGTTTCATCTCCTCCAGTAAGGCCATCTGCACCTCCTGCTTCTGTTCACTTGTTTCATCTCCTCCAGTAAGGCCATCTGCACCTCCTGCTTCTGTTCACGTGTTTAATCTCCTCCAGTAAGGCCATCTGCACCTCCTGCTTCTGTTCACGTGTTTAATCTCCTCCAGTAAGGCCATCTGCACCTCCTGCTTCTGTTCACTTGTTTCATCTCCTCCAGTAAGGCCATCTGCACCTCCTGCTTCTGTTCACTTGTTTCATCTCCTCCAGTAAGGCCATCTGCACCTCCTGCTTCTGTTCACTTGTTTCATCTCCTCCAGTAAGGCCATCTGCACCTCCTGCTTCTGTTCACTTGTTTCATCTCCTCCAGTAAGGCCATCTGCACCTCCTGCTTCTGTTCACTTGTTTCATCTCCTCCAGTAAGGCCATCTGCACCTCCTGCTTCTGTTCACTTGTTTCATCTCCTCCAGTAAGGCCATCTGCACCTCCTGCTTCTGTTCACGTGTTTAATCTCCTCCAGTAAGGCCATCTGCACCTCCTGATTCTGTTCACTTGTTTCATCTCCTCCAGTAAGGCCACCTCCTGTTTATGTTCCCTTCTTCGATGGAAGTGTGGATCCAAGTAACTAGCTTTGTTCAGCAGCATGAACACCCTCTTTTCCTCACTATACCGCTCCTCCAGATCCGTAATGATCTGTGTCTTCAGTGTTTCCCCTGAAAAAAAATTCAGCAGCGGTGCTGTGCCTCTAGGGGGGTCCGGGGGCATGCCCCCCGTAACTTATTTTTTTTTACATTTTAAAAATAAATTGCCTTTTTGAGTGTTTAGCATTGTTTCCTAGCTATGTGAACTTATATTAATATGATCTATGTCTCAAAATTCTCATATTGGCGCATTCTTCCAATTCACCCTCAGTGAACTGAGTCATTTGAAAATGTGCGCGATATGTGATGTCAGAAAGACACCGCTGCATGTTAATGGAGACGTGCAGAATGAGCTGCACACAGTTCTGTACCCACTCCACACAGTCAGCTCAAAACGGCTCGAGATCTTGAGGTAGAAAAATGCTGTTTTTGAGGACTTGATTAGAAATACAAAACAATGAATAAAAAAAAAATATATATTACAGAGGTGTTCCATAGACTCACAGGAATTGTGTAAAAGTGCCCAAATAGTGAGAGAAATAGTAAAATAGTTCCCCTTTAAAGTTAAATGCATCAATCTGGTGCACTTTGAGAGCAAAATAAAGAGGCTAGATCTATGATGAACTTTGTGCTCAAAACACAAAATCAACTAGACTGCAGTGCTTTCTCCCTGCAGCCTTGGCTTTTCCTCAGGTCAGTCTTTTACATTAAGCACCCCCCACAGCCCAAATTAAATGATAAAAAAAAACGTATTTTTTTTAATACATTTTTTTAATAGTCTAGACTCTAGTTCATAGCAGCGGCGGTCCTAATGCGCCGCTGCTGAATGCATATAGGGGAAACTTCTTCATCAACGCCGGTGGGTCGCCTGGCGTTCGCTTGCCCAGGCGAGAGAATAGAAGGTGTTTTAAAGGCTGTGCGGCCGACGCAGTTCGATATGTTGCCACTTTGAAAGAACCCTTGTATCTGTAGTAAATAAATATGCATTCATATTAGGACAGGTTTGCATTCGTCCAGCCTACATTTACAATATATTATTCACACAAAGTATTGTCAACAATTACAATTAAATTGTTACAATTAGGTCCACCATTCTACCTATTTTTCTTGAATCAGCACTTGTTGAAGCATGCACGCCAGTGTTGAAGAGACAGCTCTGTTGATCCAGTATTTAAAAACGGGTAGACCAAACTGGTGGCCCTATTAATTGAATGGAAGAGACACAAGACGTAACTGACATAATTGCTAGCATTGTCCACTAGCATTGTCTGTTGTAAATAATGGAGTTCCACAAATCATGTCCAACCCAGATTCGGCTCAAACAAGGGACTAAACACGTTCCGCAATTATGCCACATCAATGTGGAACGCCCTACCCACAGCCGTAAAAAAATGTGAATCACTACTAGGGCTGGACGGTATGGTCTAAAATGTATATCACGGTATAATTTGAAGCATAGACGGTAACGGTATATCACAGTATATTAATTAATCTTAAAATGTCTATTTTTTTTATCCACTTTTTCTCCCCATTTTCTATTTTTCTCCCATCCCAATTTCGTATTATCCAATTCTACTCTCCCCTGTCTCGAACGTTGTTAGACCATGCCTCCCACTGGTCGGCTGCAGTGAGGACCACGCCTTGCATCACGTGTCCCCTCCGGTACACGAGGAGGCAGCTGTCTCATCTTTTCACCTGCACAGCACGACCTCTCAGCGGCGAGGAGTGACGCGTGGGAGGGACACGCTGCCCCCGTTGCTTCCTGATTCTGCTGTACAGGCGCACCAACCGACCTGTAGGAGTCGCTGTCCACAACGTCCGATCCCCACCCACCGGCTTTCCCACCCCCTAATACTGCCAATTGTATTAGTATGAACGACCAGCCAAGCCGGAAGCAACACCGAGAGCTGGGCTCGAACCCAGCATCTCCTGCGTTAGAGGCGAGCGCCTTGCCCACTGCGCCACTTAGCCGCCCTAAACATTTCTATATAAATGCTTCTGAAGGGGTAAAGATCTGGCAGCTATTACTGTACTCTTGTATTACTAGGACATATTTCACATAGTACATAGTACATAGTATTATTTTAAGAACATTTATTGTGCAAAACTGCAATAGAAAAATGCAAAACCTTCCATCTCTGAAAAACACTTTCCATGAAATACAATCAAATCAAGCAGCACAAAGTGAAAATAAAAACTACTGCAGGACACAAGGTTTCTTTCCCTCAAACAACGCAAACACAATAAAACTCCAACATAACTTAACTTTAGTGTTTGACAACGTAGAGAGAGAGCGTGATGCAATAGGTTTACGTTTGAGCGTCCTAAGTTGCTGTAGTTGATGTCACACCAGGATGTCAATGTCAACACAGAGTTGGAAACGAGAGCAGCCCGATGGATAAAGCGATATAAAGAAACAAATAGCCAATAAATGTGAAGTTATCTTTGAACCTCTGTTGTCAAGCCTCGTCACTATAACCTCCCTTTCCTCACTAATGAAACTGGTGCCGCACAGTCACGTAAGAACGTTAGCATAGCGGCTAATGTTAGCCCGTTGCTGCGCTAAAGCAAGTCTCCTCTCAGCCTCCTTAGCCAAATTGAAATGCCCAAACTATATGACAAGGTCCGTGAGCAAGTGGAGAAAAACTCAGTACAATTAAACACTGCAACGACCACTGCAAACGTCGAGTGAATCGTCAAGTAACGTTAACATCATTGCTACTGCTGTGACTAGCTGCTCTAGTCTACCGGTCACAAGGTATGAAGGTATAGTCAAAATCAATACCGTATACCATCCACCCCTAATCACTACCCAGTACCCACCTTCAAAACCGCTCTCAAGAGCACCTATGGGAGGCTGCAATTCGAACCTGGCCCCTGTAAATGTCTGAACCGCACTCCCACCCACCCACCCCCTCCTAATGTACAGTTCCCTCCCCCTCGTATGTATATATTTACTGTTAGGATCTGTTTAACAGTACTGTATATTTACTTTATATTTGCATATCTTGTATGTCACAAATGTAACAGTACTGTATATGTCATGATTAGATTAGATGATTGATTAGATTATTATATCTGTATATGTCATTATGAATTGAAAATGGGGGACCCTGATGTAAACGAGACGAAAGTCTTTCTCTGGTCTGAATCCCCTTAACACATTCGGGGCCATTGGGATGAGTAATTATTCTCAAGAGGACCGGGGAATGTAAACAAACGTGGGGCTGTTTGTACAGATAAATCTATACTTTATAGTATTGCTATCTGTCCATTCTCATTGACAATTGAGTCCATGAACCGTCCCTTCAAAATGGCTTAAAAAAAAAAAAATCATCAATAGGTTCTCATTTTATAGCGCCGTGAATATAAGCGTTATACCGGATTTGGGTCTAGTATATTTCCTGGAAGCCGAGATACAGGGCTAATGGCTAATAACGTTAAATCCAATGGCATTTCGGTTATAGATACGCTCCAGTTAAAACTCAAACTGCATATGATCGGTACGATCCTCACGCATGTATTCATGAAAGGGGGGGGGACGGGCGGGGGACGTCGTTTCTGATTATCGATTACCAATAACCGCGTTAGCCTCATTAGCCACATAGGGCAAACGCTGAAATCTCAGTGAAAACAGGTCTGATTATCCCAAGACTGGTAAAATAGATTCCTTAACTGAGATCAGATGTTATCCAAAAAGATTATTCCAATTCCTGATCGCCATTCCAAATATCGATCACGCTTATTGATTGATTATTGGCTGCTGTAAATATATTCCAGGCTGATTTCCGTCTCGCGATCAGATCCCTCTTGATCAGACGTCTCGCCAGCACAATGGAGCCAGTTGGCTCCACCTCTACAGATCTACAGATCCCAGGTCAGTCTAATCGACTGACTTGCAGTTACACAGGGATAGATGATAGGGGGCGCTTTTTTCCCATCTGAGCTCCTGGAGGAGCTGCTGTACCAACGGGAGACTTGGTTGATGAAATATGAATTCAGATCGCTAATAAAAAAATAAAACTATAATTGTTGTCGTCGGCACTCAATGGCGGGGCTAATAAAACGAGGTAAGACGTCCCTGGCACTCAAAGTGTTAAGGAGCTTTTAACTCGCTTCTCTGGTACTAAACCGTTATCAAAGGACAAGTTAAACACAACACATGTGTTATCGGTCACCGTCAACTCCTCCGTGCAAACTTTGAAACTTCTGACTTTGAACCCGATTATGAACCAGATCAAGCAGCTTTGTTGTGAGTCGGAGCAGAGACATTAACACTTTGATTGCCACGTCCGAGTTTTCTCGGGTTTACCCCCCGCGGGTTGAATGCTCAACCCGAGAATATTTGTATTTTATCAAGCAAGCCTACCGTTGGATATCCAGGCGCTCCGGGCGCTCAGATGTGAAAAAAGCGCCCCCCTATCGTCTCCCAGATGGTAATTCACCCTTTTAGATTGAACTCAATGTAAATGGCTGAGAAAAAAGAACCCGCCCTCCACATTGTACTTCTCACTCATGCAACCGGTGTCTACCAGAGTTCACTCGAGCCTCTCGGAGCGGCGGGGAATATCTGTTATACAGTATACACGGTTGATCACTAAAATTAGCGATTTTTTCGATTGCCGATCAGGAATTGGAATAAACCATTTGGATACCATCTGATCTCAGGTAAGGAATCTATGTTACAAGTCTAAGGATAATCGGACTTGTTTTCATGGAGATATAAGCGTTTCCCATATGTGTCCCCCAGGCTGTTTCACTCTGCGCCCCGTCAGGAAATAGGATAATCGATTTTCGGCTCGCGCCCAGAGCATGCGTGCCTACACATATACTATCGATCATCTAGCGTTTATTTGAAAACGATTCATAAATAGGCCGACAAATGACAACGTTCTAGAATATTCCAGTAAAAGGCGATTATAATGGAATGTGTTGTTTTTTCAGTGAAACCGAGTGCTTTTCAGAATGGTAGAACACGGAAATGAAGCGATAAAAAAACAATCTGATTTGACAATGTTGACTGGAAAATGAGTCTTTGATAAGCGACGGGCAGATTAGACACATAGCCATCATTTAAAACATAGATTAGGCGTTATTAACGTTAACATTGGAGTGGATCTGGGCATTCAAGGGACTAATACGGAATTAACCTCTGGCGCTCAAAGTGTTAAACGAGTCTCTTGCTAACGTGTCTGTGGCAGAACTGTACTGGATCAAAACGTAAGTACAATTATATTTACATTGTTTTCCTCTTATTGCTCCTTCCTTGCAGCAGCGGCGCTCGAAAGGAACCCTTGACACAGGACAACATAGTTATCTATGTATTTGTAAATCTGGTATGTCATAAATGTATAGATGTAGCAGTACTGTCTATCTGTATGTCGTGTATGTCATATATGTCCTGATGAATTGAAAATGGGGGACCCTGATGTAAACGAGACGAAAGTCTTTCTCTGGTCTGCATCCCCTTAACAATTGTATGTATTGAGCCGTACTGTATTGTACCCATTCTGCAATCTGTTAATAAAGTTTTCATTAAGCTCGAATACGCAGTCACTTATTCATCCGTAGTAGCCAGGTTAATTTGCACCACCAAGCACTGCTTAAAAGCTAGCGGTGGGTCCAAAACATATCAGATATAAATTTATATAAATGTACCCAGCGTTCCATTAGGGTTTCACACACACACACACACACACACACGCATGGCGGGGTTTGAAAGCTCGGCGTTGCTAATAAACATTTTAAATCATTTTAATAAACTGGTAAACTCTGCTCAAAACGGCTGTGTTTCCGTATTTGGCTGCCTGGTGTGCCGTCACAGCGCATGCACATCATGTACCCAACGCCGGAAATAGTCATTTTGAGCAGCGTTGACCCGTTTATAAAAATCATTTAAAATGTTTATTAGCAACGCCGAGCTTTCAAACCCCGCCGCATATGTGTGTGTGTGAAACCCTAATGGAACGCTGGGTACCTTTTGAAATGTATATCTGATATATTTTTGACCCACCGCTAGCTTTTAAGCAGTGCTTGGTGGTGCAAAGTAACCTGACTACTATGGAGGAATAAGTGACTGCGTATTCGAGCCCCTGGCTGGCATCTCAGTCACTAAAGGGGCTGGCTTACAGTAGACGACAGAGTACAGCAACTTGCAGCGGGCCTGGTCCACAAGATCCACTACAGCACACAGGTGTCGTGTTGCTTCACACTGTAACAAATACGTGAGTCCTCTAGGCCTGGGCGGTATGCTTTTTTTCACACCGTTATACCTTCATGGCCTAATACCCTGGTGCACGGTATATGACGGTATGACTTTCATTCATCAGCGGGGGTGGGGGGGGGGGGGTGGCGCCGCCGCAGCTAACAATATACTCGTTATTATCACCATACATAACGCTTGCTTATATTGAAACACGTGAGATTAGGGCCGTTCTTTCAACCTGAAAGTGCACTTTCTTCAACCTCGAGGTAAACAAATCTCACAGAAGGTAGCCACTGCCGCCTGCCGGCACCATCCAGGTATCGACGTGAGCTAACGGTAGCTAGTTAGCCCGGCCGGCAGCCCGGCACCATGTATCAACGTGAGCCAGTTGCATTAGGATTAAAAAAAATGTCAACACTCACCCCGTTTTATATTACATTCCCAAAGAAGTGCCTCCGTCTCTCGTAGTCTCGTTGTGCTCGATGAAGTCACTGGTGGCGAGTCGACTCATGGCGCGAGGGTTTTGCTTAAATCCAAACAGACTGCAGTCCTTTAATTGTCCAAATGCGACAGTGTGTGCAAGTTTAGCTCTTCTGTGGTCGGGGAGCTCATCGTGGGCTGGAGTGACGGTGGTTAACTTCGACGCTTCATCGTTCAATAACATCATATTATTAATATTATTATTGCTTAAGCTTTAGCAGCTGCTCAGAGTTAGAGGAAATGAATACAGGTAGGTTAGTGTGACGCACATCTGTGTTCTCACGTGACTCACAATAGCCAATCAATCATTAGGAAACAGAATTTGTCGCTTGTGACGTGGGAAGCATGCAGAAGTGCAATTAAATACATTATAGAATAACGTAATAATATAGGTCTTTCTTAAATCATCCCTGTTGTAATAACAAGCTCCCGGAGGGTCATCAAAGAGAAGCCGCCTATTCTCAGTCCTTGCCCCACAATGGTGGAATGAACTACCCATCCCAGTTAGGACAGCCGAATCCCGTCCAATCTTTCGCCGTCGACTAAAGACTCACTTCTTCAACCATTATCTGAAATGATAAAAAAAAAAAAAAAAATCTAACCCCGACTAACCTTAATGTCATGCACTTGTCCTAATAAACTAACCTACACTGTAACACGCAACACTTTGATGAACATTGTTACTCAGCTGATAGAGTTATACCCTTCTTGCTGTCTTGTCGCACAGAACTTGTAAGTCGCTTTGGATAAAAGCGTCAGCTAAATGACTAAATGTAAATGTAAATGTAATAAATTCGTTTCATTTTAAATTTGTCCCTGTTGTAATACATTCGTAATTTTTCCATCAATAAAACAGTTACAACTTCTATATGTTTCAGATAACTTTATTTACACACATGCACACAAATGTTCTCAACGGATAACTTAAACTTAGGCCCTAATTAAATATGAAAACAATAAATAAATGGCATAAATGTTCTTAACAGAGAATGAAAATGACTTGCATAAGGGCAGAAAATAGTACAAATGGCACTTTTAGCTGAACAAGATAGAAAAATAGGGCCAGCCAAAAGGCTGAATAACTTAAACGTAGGCCCTAATTAAATATGAAAACAATAAATAAATGGCATAAATGTTCTTCTCAACAGAGAATGAAAATGACTTGCATAAGGGCAGAAAATAGTACAAATGGCACTTTTGGCTGAACAAGATAGAAAAATAGGGCCAGCCTATACAAATAAAAAGGCTGAATAACTTAAACTTAGACCCTAATTAAATATGAAAACAATAAATAAATGGCATAAATGTTCTCAATGGAGAATGAAAATAAGGGGAATAATCTTTTTATAAAACTTAAAATAATTTAGGCTATAAGGAGGACAGCTTAACTAAAAAGGATTAATATAATAACTTCAACGAAAAAACCTGTAATAAGCCTACAAGCATGGCATATGGTTTGTACTGTAGCCATCTAGCCGAATATGAAATGGCTAATCAATTTCACATTTATCTCGCGGACCTCAACCTATAGGTTCTTTGCTAAAAAGACAAGCATATTAACTTTCTCTGGCTTTAGTTGTGCGCATTGGGGTGTCACCGTGTTCCCTGCGGTGCTGAAAATACGCTCAGACGCTGCACTTGACGCATGTATGCAGAGGTATTTGCGCGCCACCATGGACAGCAATGGTAAACGTGTCTCGTTTAACTTCCACCACTGAAGTGGGTTTTCCCCTGTGTCGATTGCGTCCTCCTGTGTGTACACGACCAGCTCTGCGTGTGCTCGCTCCACTACAGTGAGGACTGGTCTCGCTGCAACCGCTCTTCTTGCCAGCAGACTGGCCAACGTGGCTTTCTTCTTCTTGGCGGGCTGCTCTTCTCCCGCATCTTGTTGTGCGCTCTCTCCTTCCTCCACTCTGATTTTAACTTGACTCCTTCCCAGCAGGGCTCGAGACGAACGATGTCCCGTCGTCCCGGGGACGATCAAATATTGATTTGGGACGAACAGAAATCTTTGCTGGGACGCAACCGGGACGGAGAGGATTTTTTTTTTCACAGGAAATGTCAATTGGCCGACTGTCAGTGCGCGCATATATTGCTGTCAAATGGTGAATGTCTCGTGCTGACTAAGTTCACTGAAGTCTAAACGTAGCGTGATTTGCCAAATCCAATGACTATCTCCGCCTCCCAACGCAGCGATACACTAATCCAGCATCAAGCTCCTACCCACCTCTCCTCAGCCAGTCGCGCTGCAGCAGCGTCACACCCCAAATGAATCTTGCATCGAAAAAGAAAAACGTGTTAACAGGTGAGGGAAATCTCAAATCTCTCTTACCTAGGCTTTCTCCACTGATATTTAACCCTGGTTGACACAGTGAATGACAGCTGGTAATTGACAGTCGCACGGCACGAGACCACTGTACAAGAACCGCGGAAAGATCAGAATGTTATAAAAAAAAAAAACGTGCGCTATACTGTGGCATCCTCTCAGTGACGAGAGCACCGCAAACATGCTGCGCTATTTGAAGAGGATAAACACAGACCCAAAATGACCAGGGAACTGCATCCAGCAATACTACCCCTGAGTCTAAGGTGAGGACACATTTAAATCACAGAAGTGTAATGTTAGTCTATTGGAACTGTATACAGTTATCGACGCGTTCTAGTTATAGCTGCGTATTGCTAGCTAACGTTACTGACTAACGTATCAGACTGCCACTGATTAATCCATAGTTCACACTATTTTATTCTTATTTTTAATATTATTATATTGTTATTCCTATTTTAGTCCTATTGACCTAAATGTTTATTGTTGTTCAATGTGAGCGATACATAGTCTGCTCTGTAGTGCCGAATTTCCCTCGGGATTATTAAAGGATTTCTATTCGATTCTATACTAACACGTAATGTTACTACCATTGCGAGTTAATTGGCATAACGTTACATTTATCTAAACGAACGCAGAGAAATAGACGACAGGCTATAGGCAAACTTCACTTCAGCTACACAATGAATCCATATTCAGTGAGGAGGGCCCGCTGGAATTTAGCAGCAATTATCATTATCGACCAGGAGGACAGCGCGATCTAAGGGACATGTTTCATTACTAGTCAAGTGTCATTACTTTAGTTATCAAAGGTGGAATCTCTGGACGCAATGACATTATGTAGTTTAAAGCTAAACTACGTTTTTCTTTCTTGTTATAAGAGGGATAACTTATTCAGTTAGATTTGATTTGATCTTTATTTATCTCTAACATTTTCAACCATAAACACACATTTGTAATAACAAAAAAAACTAAAACGAAATAAAATACATTTAAATATATTTTCCTATGGAAGGAATAATCAACATGGCTCCAATTGGTTGACTATAACAGCACCGTGACCAAATATCCCTATACTAGCACCTTGTTAAACACTTTCTTTTTATATTTATTTTTAATCATAATTATTCTTGTGAAATCTTTCCACCTGGGAGCCTTTTGACTAAATCAATTTATTCTCCCCTTCTCTGAATGGTGTTTCTTATGGCAATAACAACTATAGACGACAAAACCAAAGTAAAGAAACTACATTTGATTTTTGGGACGGTTACATTCACTTTGGGACGGTTAAAATTGTATTTCGGGACGGTTCTGGGACGGTGGTGAAAAAAGTTAGTCTGCAGCCCTGCTTCCCAGCACTATCATCTCCGTCTCAATCTCCCGTTTTGTCTCATCCATATCATTGCTGTAATATTCACGGTAGTGGGGGTCTACAAAGGTGCAGTTTCGCAGCAGTTTTTGCACAGAGGCATTGTCATATTTGGCGTCCAGCTTTGCCAACATCCCCGACTTCAGCTGAGCGGTTAACTCCACATCACTTTCCGATGGAGCCAGAATGTCCTCCTTTAGGAGTTGTAGAATGGGGAGGATGGATGAGCTGGTCACATACGCTTCACCCGACAGCGCATCTGTGAATGTGCTCACTGGTTCCAGTCCCGCATTGACCGCTTTAAGGACATCAATGTCTTGCCATGTCAGGTGGTTTGTTGCCCGTTTGTCATCTGCCAGCACCTGTCGAATGGCTCGAGCTTGCTCAATTATCCGACCAATCATCTGTTGCTTCGAACCCCAGCGAGTAGGGCAGTCCTGCATATGGAAATATAGTATTAATATTTAATAATGGCCGAAAATAATAATAATAATAGCCTAATAATAAACGCTAATAATAGAAGCATTGCATAGTTACAGCATGTAAGCTATAAATTATAATTATTAATAACTAATAGAGGTGTATCCTTATTTACCTAACCTAAGGACAGGATAGCCTATAATTTGGATAGAATAATGATTTGCCAACTAAGCTTACCGTTATGAGACTATGCTCAGGTAGTCCCAACTCTTGCTGCTTTTTCTTTAGTTCCCTCTTTCGTGGCCAGCTGTGGGAGAAGGCGGCTATGATGGTCCGGCATACTCCAAATGCCCTCTCACTCAGTCTTATTCTTCTGGTCTGCCAGTGAATTTGTTACGGCCAGGTAAAGGTTGTGCCCAAAACAATTGAGCCATGGCCACTTAAGGTTTTTTGTTACTGCAGCCTGGATATTTGCTGCGTTGTCGGTGGTTATGGCCGAGAGTTTATTATCATCCAAACCCCAATCTGTGAGTGCATCGCTGAGGGCTTCACTGATGTTGTTGGCTGTGTGATTTTCTGGGAAAAAGCTGGTTTGAAGGCATTTTGATCCCAGTTCCCAGTCAGACGTTATGAAGTGCGCTGTCAAAGACATGTAGGGTACCATGTTTTGTGATGACCACATGTCTGTTGTCAACGCATAGTTGCCTGCCCCCATCACAAGCGATTTCACTTCTTCCCGAAGTTTATTGTACAGGTTGGGTATTGCTTTTTGCGAGAAATATTTTCGTCCGGGTAATTCATATTGGGGATCCAACGTGTTGACCATATCGCGGAAAGCATGTTTCTCAACGGTATGAAATGATACCATATCTTTAGCAATATATCTGGTCACTGCCTCTGTGCACGTTTTCCACTTGTCGCTATCTTTTTTGTATTTTATTGATTTAGCAAAAGCACCCGATATTGTTGGTTGACCCGTTGTCGACTTGGCTGCGGTAACGTTGCTCCTTGATGACGATGGCTTCAGTTTTGATGCAGTTATAGGGTGGTGTATAGGGGTGCACCGATATATCGGTCGGGTATCTGTATCGGCCGATAAGTGCCTTGTTGACTGCTATCGGCCTATCGGCCGATAAGCTCAAATGTGCCGATAGCAGTCGCCGATAAATAACCATCAATTTGTGTAGCGTCAAAAGGCAAAAAAAAAAAAGTTCACTCGCGACCTACCTGCCAACGCCCGCCGTCCCCCACACACACACAAGCTACTGCATCAAAGTTACTACTTATGATTAACAAGGCATTCGTTTTGTGGCATTAACGTTATATAGTTAGTGTTACACGGACAATAACATCAGCATATTATTATTACCCATAGCAGCAAGGCATTACTCCGAGTCCGTTCATAGCTCAGTTCCATTCCGTTGCTCATTCCGTACCCAACTACCCACTACTAGTTAGTTAGCACCATCCAGGCATCAACGTGAGCCCCCGGTACGGTAGCTAGTTAGTTAGCACCATCCAGGCATCAACGTGAGCTCCCGGTACGGTAGCTAGTTAGTTAGCACCATCCAGGCATCAACGTGAGCTCCCGGTACGGTAGCTATTTAGTTAGCACCATCCAGGCATCAACGTGAGCTCCCGGTACGGTAGCTAGTTAGCTAGCACCATCCAGGCATCAATGTGAGCTCCCGGTACGGTAGCTAGTTAGTTAGCACCATCCAGGCATCAACGTGAGCTCCCGGTACGGTAGCTAGTTAGTTAATAACGTTCAATATAACATCAGCATATTATTTACCCGAACACAGCAAGTAAGCAAGGCATTATTCCGTTCATAGCTCAGTTCCATTCCGTTGCTCATTCCGTACCAAACTACCCATTCTGCATCTGTTAATAAAGTTTTCAACCAGACAAATGTATAGAAAGGCTTTGTTTTATTATAACATTTGTTGCAGTAAAATCATTATGTCTCATTTGGTCATGCTGTGGAGCGCTGGTCGGCGGGCCGGGCAGCTAAGGTATTAGCTACGTTAAGTTTGTTGTGCTCTCGAGTGAGTCGCAAGCAGATCAATGGCGGCATGCCGGAAAGTAGAAAATGAATAAACGCTTGCCGATTGGTGGTAAGAACAGCAGGAGGTGGGTGCTAGCGGTGTGGCGTAATTGGCCGAATCGACTGTCAATCAAAATGGTTCCATTGCATTGGTTGACAGCTCTGGTTGAGAGAATAGTATCCCGCTGCAGGCCGCCAGAATGGTTCCATTGCATTGGTTGAAAGCTCTGGTTGAGAAAATAGTATCCCGCTGCAGGCCGCCAGACGATACTGGGAGAGAGATAGTGATACCATAAACATATTTCTTGATGTTTCCTTTTTTTAAGTAAGTAAAGAGGCCTACAAATACAAACATACACATACAAATATACAGTAGTTTCATAAAAAAAAAGAATTAAAAAAAAAAAAAAAAATTACAAATACTTATATACAAATATCGGTATCGGTATCTGTATCGGCCGATAGTGTTAGTTGAACAATCGGTATCGGTGGCCAATTTTCATATCGGTGCTGGTGTACTTTGAGGTGTGAACGGAGGTTTGATGTGTTACCATCTTTTGCTATAACAGTCTTCTTGCAAATAATACACACAGCTTCGTTGGGGTTGACTGGCTCACCTTTTTCATTCGTAGTGAATCCAAAATAGTCCCAAACGGGCGCAGAGGCATTTTTATTTTTAACTAATTCTCCGAGTTCGGGGCCGCCACATGCTGCCATCTTGCTCACTCAGCTCAGCTCTGTGCGGGGAAATACGGACCGCCTCCCCTGCCCTCTGCTGGCCATGCTGTGTGTGTGCACGCACTTCAACTCGCACTTCAACCAACTCGAAAGTTAACTCCGTTTCACTAATGGAAACCGAAACCCAATGCCGTCCCTGTATAAACTCTGTTTTAGTGGAAATAGAAACTTAAACCAAACTCTGATTTTGACGGTATTGAAAATCAATACCGTCTGTATTTCTAAATACCCCGGTATACCTTAATACCGTAATACCGCCCAAGCCTAGAGTCCTCTGCTGTGGTTGTGAGTATCTTTATTAGCTTCTCCATAGCTCCATTACACAGACTGTGTTCTTCCTTGCCTCTCTCGTACACTACTCGACCCCCGAGCACGGTGGCTTGTACACTGTGTCGTATATAATGCACAAACGTTAACATAACACCACATCTCCCTTTCTAGAAAGTTTTCATTCATTCATTCGCTATGTGCCTAAAGTCAAGACTCTTGCAAAAAAAAAGAAAAAAACGCGAATAAGTCAAGTGAGGCGCTGACGGAAGTGGCCATAAAATACCAGAGGGAGGTGAATGAAAACTTTATTTAACAGATTGCAGAATGGGTACAATACAGTACGGCTCAATACACACAATTAAGGGGATGCAGACCAGAGAAAGACGTTTGTCTTGTTTACATCAGAGTCCCCCATTTTCAATTCATAGTGACATTTATGACATACACAACATACACGACATCATGACATTTATGGCATAGGGCCATACAGGTATATATAGTACTGTTGCATACGATATGCAAATATACATTCCTGTTACCAATAGTTCCTAGCAGAGAATATATACATATGATGGGGAGGAGGCTGTACATTAGGAGGGGGTGGGTGGGTGGGTGTTAGAGAAAATACACATACGTGGGGAGGATGCTGTCTATTTGGGGGGGGGTGGAAGAGTGCGTCGCGTGCTTCCGCGTTTTCTCTGATTGGCCATGCTGCCCATGTGACCGCGGCAGCGCGAGAGAGCTGCAGCGCGGAAATAGGCTGTCTATTGCCATTCTCTAAGACAAACTCTAACCTTAACCAGCTCCTTAACAGCGCCTAAACTTAACCCTTCTAACCTTAACCAACTCCGAAACAATGCCTAACCTTAACCATAACCAACTCCGAAACAATGCTTAAAAAAAAAAATTTAAGGGATTCGAACTTGTCACCAACGGACCGGAGGATCGACAGCAAGACAGCGCTGCCAGTTGAGCTAAGCGTCGAATGAAAAACAACGGGGATTACGGCTACATAATGCCGCAAGCTCTGCCGCTCCGCTCTGCGGATGCCGCGCTGCCGCGGGGCGTGTCGCAGCCAATCGGGGAAAACGCGGAAGCACTCGGCAGCACTCTTCCGCTGGGAATAAGCTATAGGCGGGGGGGCGTGCTTTTTTTTCGTAGCCGCAGTTTGCGAAGACGCTCTCTGCTTGGCTAGCTTGTGTACAGCGAAGACCCTCTCTGATTGGTTTAGCTCCAAAGGGCTCTGGGATAGAAATATCCGCCTTGTACATATAAATTCTCTGCTTCGAAGTGGTTATGCTTAGGCCCTCTTTCGAAGTGGGTTATCTAAGCTTATTACATGGCGTTTTCACATTCGCCGAAATGCTTGCTTGTGATTGGTCAATAGCCCCCCGACAGCGGTCATTATTTTTCAATAATGACCGCTGTTTTTTCAATAATGACCGCAGTGCGCAGCTGTTGGCAATCAAGCCCACATCAGTGCAGCAAATCAGACACACCTGCCGCGCTGCACTGACAGCGGAGTGTCAGCGGAGCCAGAACAGAGGCTGCTGCCCGCGATAATAATAATCACTTTATTTGGGCTGACAGAGCCACAGAACAACAGCGATTTGTCAAATGAATTAGGTATATTGTTAGTAAGTTAGCCATGTAATAAGCGGGATAATGTATAGCGCTGCACTGACAGCGGAGTGTCAGCGGAGCCAGAACAGAGGCTGCTGCCCGCGATAATAATAATCACTTTATTTGGGCTGACAGAGCCACAGAACAACTGCGATTTGTCAAATGAATTAGGTATATTGTTAGTAAGTTAGCCATGTAATAAGCGGGATAATGTATAGCCTACTCGGTCATTGTCGCAAAATAATTGACCTTCACTACATTTAAAACACCTCGGCGCGGCGCCTCGGTATTTTAAACTCCGTGTCGGTCAATTATTTTGCGACAATGACCTCGTAGCCATACATTATCCCTTACATAACCCACTTCGAAAGAGGGCCAAAGCATAACCACTTCGAAGCAGAGAATTTATATGTACAAGGCGGAAGAGCCCTTAGGTTTTTTTTTTTGCAGCCTCCCGTAGGTGGGAGGTTTTTAATGTGGGTAGGGATGATTCACATCTTTTTACGGCTGTGGGTAGGGCGTTCCACATTGATGTGGCATAATTGCGAAATGTGTTTAGTCCCTTGTTTGTGCCGAATCTGGGTTGCACATGATTTGTGGAGCTCCCTCTGGTGATGTGGGCAAATTGGTATTTATTTACTGACCTTTGGGTAGTATTTCGACATGTACATGGGTACCTGTGTGGTGTAGTGTATCTTGTAGACCAGGCCCATTGCTGTACTCTAAGGTCGCTTTCACACAGGGGCTGTTTGGTCCGGACTATCGGACCAGAATTCGATAGTCCGGTTTTTCGGGTTTGTGTGAATGCGCGTTGAACTCGGTCCGCGGACCAAACACGCAAACTCTGGTCCGCCTGAAAACATAGGTCTCGGTTCGCTTCATCGGACCAAACGCGGACCAAATATAGGAAGTGCTTATTACCACTGCGCGCGGCATTCACTGCAAAACAAGCACACTGCATCTATCTATCTATATATCTATCTATCTATCTATATATCTAACTGTGCATCTTGGGTAGAAGGAAGAAAAAACACGGCTTATTATTATTATTACCGAGGCGCGCGGCATTCACTGCAAAACAAGCACACTGTACACATATGGGCAGAAGACCAAATAAAACAGCTACTTGTGGGCACTCATAAAAACAACGCGGTGTACAAGTTGTTTAGCGAGAGGATGGTGGTAATGGGCTTCAATAGAACAATGGATCAATGCCATGTCAAAATAAAAAAACTCCGCCTCCGCTGATCTGGAGTCAGACAGGGCTCGCCATATCTATGGGGCTCGCAGTCCACACACACAGACACACACACGCGCGCACGCGCGCGCGCAGCCACACACACACATTTCCACTCTATTGTCCAATAGACGAGCGCCATTTTGGACCGCGTGACATTGTTCAGAAAGTTTTGGTGCGTCTGACAAATTGCTGTGTGAATGCAGACGAACCAAATGAAGAATCCAACAATGTTGCAACTTCACCACCAGAACCGCACCGAGTCCACCAAAACTATATGTGAAAGCACCCTAAGCCATCCTAGGTAGTCAAAGTGGGCAGGGGTGACATGTATTTGGTGCACCTAAAGTATGTGCTGGTGCGCCTAAATGAAAAAGTTAGGCGCACTGGTGCAAGCAATGTAAAAAGTTAGTCTGGAGCCCTGCTAGTATGTTGAGTTGTGTTTCCCTCTGTCCCAGATCCACCCAGAGACCTACTGATTATTAAAAAAGATTTCTCTATTTGGACATTATAGCTAACATATAGCCTAGCCTAGTTGGTCGGAATAAAACATTTTTATAAATGTCATTATGAATTGAAAATGTGGGACCCTGATGTAAACAAGACTAAAGTCTTTCTCTGGTCTGCATCCCCTTAACAATTGTGTGTATTGAGCCGTACTGTATTGTACCCATTCTGCAATCTGTTAATTAATGTAATCAATCAATCAATCAATTGCGATCTTGCGTTACTTGCGGTCAATAGAAAATAATACGCTCCTTGAGCTCACCCTCTGAACTCACCCCTCTCTCCCGAACTCACCCCCTCTCTCCTGAACTCACCCCTCTCTCCTGAACTCAGCCCCTCTCTCCTGAACTCACCCCTCTCTCCTGAACTCACCCCCTCTCCTGAACTCACCCCCTCTCTCCTGAACTCACCCCTCTCTCCTGAACTCACCCCTCTCTCCTGAGCTCACCCCTCTCTCCTGAACTCACCCCTCTCTCCTGAACTCACCCCTCTCTCCTGAACTCAGCCCCTCTCTCCTGAACTCAGCCCCTCTCTCCTGAACTCAGCCCCTCTCTCCTGAACTCACCCCTCTCTCCTGAACTCACCCCTCTCTCCTGAACTCACCCCTCTCTCCTGAACTCACCCCTCTCTCCTGAACTCAGCCCCTCTCTCCTGAACTCACCCCATCTCTCCTGAACTCACCCCCTCTCTCCTGAACTCACCCCCTCTCTCCTGAGTATACAGTACTGTTACCCATAGATCGTAACAGAGAATATATACATATGATGGGTAGGAGACTGTACACAAAGTGACGTTAGACTACACCTCCCTATTTAGGAGCAAATTGTTTGCATGATTAAAAACGGTGGTTCAAACATCCGTTCGAAAAACCCTGGCGAATGTTCGAATCCCAAAAACAGGCTTGGGGACAACTGGAGCTGAGCTGAATGTGTTAAAATAGACATAAAAAGTGAAGGATTGGACTTTGTGAGCTAACTGTAATACAATGTTATTTTTTACAATAATTTACATAACATCTTAAGAAATTACTAATGTGTATGGGAACTGACAAAAAAGGTCGAGGCTGCTGACAATTTTTAGGTGAAGCACAAATTATTATATTATATTATATATTAAATTATATTTTTAAAACATCCCCCACTGTGTGTCAGTGGTCAGTGGACACAGATGAAAACATATTAGCATTAGGTGACAGCGCACCTGACCAGATGAAAACATATTAGGTGACAGCGCACCTGACCAGATGAAATCATATTAGGTGACAGCGCACCTGACCAGATCAAAACATATTAGGTGTAGGGATGGGAATTGATAGGATTTTATCGATACGATTCCATTATCGATTCTGCTTATCGATTCGATTCTTTATCGATTCCCTTATCGATACCTGATCAATTTATAATTTAAATAAATAAATTGAAAATGCAACAGAACTACATTTAGTCATTTAGCTGACGCTTTTATCCAAAGCGACTTACAAGTTCTGTACGACAAGCCATCAGGAAGGGCACAACTCTATCAGCTGAGCAACAATGTTCATCAAAGTGTTGAGTGCTAAAGTGTAGGTTAGTTTATTAGGACAAGTGCATGACAGTACGGTTAGTTAGGGTTAGATATATTTTTTTTTATTCAGATAATGGTTGAAGAAGTGCGTCTTTAGTCGACGGCGAAAGATTGGATGGGTTTCGGCTGTCCTAACTGGGGTGGGTAGTTCATTCCACCATTGTGGGGCAAGGACTGAGAATAGGCGACTTCTCTTTGATGACCCTCCCGGAGCTCGGATAGGAGTAGGTCTGAGGCGGCCAGAAGATGCAGAGCGTAGGGGTCTAAGCTGGTTAGAATAACATGCAACTTGACATTTCTGATTGTCATTTATTGTTGAGCCCCCATGTCAGAAAAATACAAAAACTGTAAAAAATAAAACATTAACTATAGCCTACACTTAAATAAAATAATGTATTTGAGATTCTCTTAAAATGTATTTATTTTTTTATTCTTAAACTAATTTAATCTATTGAATAACAGGTTGTTATTCCTCTGACTTCTGTCTCTCACTCACACACTCTCTCTCTCACACACACACACACACACACACACACAGAGAGAGAGAGCTCCCCGGGCCCCTGTCCTATAAGGTATTGGCTTGTGTTGCTACACGGACACATTTGTATGTTGCACCACTGTACTTCCTGGCTTACAGTCTTGTAAACAAACATTCCGTCTCTCATTATATGTGAACTAAAGAGTACAAGGTTTACACAACAGCCCCCACCTGCTGTTTTATTGTATTTGTACCTGTACTATCCGCTGTCAGCTGTTTATCTCTCTTTGTGAGCTTGATTAAATAGCGTTAGCTCACGTTAGCTCCGCGGCTAATTTTAGCTCAGCCTGATCTAAATCAATGACTAGGTTCTAAAGCATTCAAGTAGTTTTCACTGCACATAGAAGTAGCCAAACAGCAGGAGCATTTCGGGAGCATATTACCAAAACCCAGGCAATTTCGAGCCATTAAGGAATCAAATAGAGTCTGCCATGGCTACATGCTAACGGCTAACATTATTGCGCAACTGTAGGCAGCGATAAGGGAATCGAAAGTCACGGGAGCCACACGGTTCCAGGCATCGGCCAATTAGGAACCGGTTCCCAACGGGAACCGGTTTTCGATTCCCATCCCTAATTAGGTGACAGCGCACCTGATCAGATCAAAACATATTAGGTGACAGCGCACCTGACCAGATCAAAACATATTAGGTGAAGGTGACAAGGAAGCCACAGACCAGGGTTCGAAATTAACGGGGGCTTGGGGCAAAATGCCCTCGAAAATTGACCAAATGCCCTCGAAAATCAGTTAAGGGGGGCAATAAAAGCCCCCGACAGTTTACTAATTATATATATGCTCTACAGTGCGAGCATTTCCCCCGTATTTGCCCCTAATAATATGTGTGTGTGCGCGAACCGGAAAAATCATTTACTTGCAGAGTGAAGATTACAAAACAGCTCCGCTGTTAAGAAACTGGACTGAAATTCAGTTTTTGGGTGGAATGCAAAGAGGGAGGGAGGCGGGGCCCGCTGCGTGTTGGGTGCTTGAGAGGTGCTGCGAACACAGACAGACAGAGAGCTCTGCTCTGCTTTCACCAAGCATGCATAGTGCTGTGTAACATTAAGTTACACTGCTATCTTAACGTTAGCAAGCTAAGCATCTGCATAGCGTTAAGTAACTTGTGTTCGGCGGGGAAAGACCGTTCCATTTGTAACACAACTCCAAAGAATAACATCCAAATGATCCCGATGCGCATTTCCTTCATTCCACAGCGCTGAGCGCGCAACGTATTTCATTGATCGATCTGACGACAACACAACTTGCCCTCAGTGACAATCATATTTAATCTATTTAGATAGTATGTATGTATTATTTACAGATAATTGAAGGTACCTCAAAACATGAAACCAAGCCATGTCACACATCGTGTGTGTGTGTGTGTTACTTGAACAATTGTCACTCTGCTCCTAAATTTCTGTGTGCTCCTAAATTTGTATTTAGATTTTATTTATTAACATTTTATTTAGGAGCACGTGTGCTCCTTGGGAAAAAGGTTAGCGTAGAGCCCTATATATGGAGACATTAACATTACATCAAACATGGGGACGAAGACTGTAAAAAAAAGTGTCAACAATGTTTTATAATCTTTATGTTAATTTTCATTATAAAAATGTTGTGCCCCCGAAATACAAAAAAGCCCCCGAAAATCAATTAAGGGGGGCAAAAAAAGCCATTGAATTTTTTTTTAAATTTCTAACCCTGCCACAGACTCATACCCCCCCGACACTCAACTAACCGCCTCGGACAGTCCTTCATACCAGTGGCCATCAGGCTCCACAACAGTGGGCAGGGACTGCTGCCAGACATCGACCTAGAACTAATAGGAACCAAAGTAGGACAATAACACTACTTTATGCATACTGTACCTTATGTGGATACTGTGAATAATGAATAATGTATATTTCAGTTAGTTAGATAGTAAATGATAACACTACCTTATGCATACTGCACCTTATGTGACACTGTGAAAATATATTTCAGTTAGTTAGATAGTAAATTATATTGACCTATTTGTTTACACTGCTTGTGTTGTTTTTACTACCTGTACCCCCCCCCCTTCCCCCATGCTGCTATGATGCCTGAATTTCCCCAAGGGGATCAATAAAGGAATATCTTATCTTATCTTAAAAGGAAAGATGAAATTACCTACCTGGATTCCATCCTATAGAGGCAAATCTTTCCTGTGACAAAATGAGATCCAATGTAATAAAACTAAGTCAACCAACGAACTAGATTCCTGTACCGGATCTCCTCTCTGGTAAACAAGAATACCTTGAAGACTCTAACAGGAGCACTCATTCAAGGGTACTACGACTATGCTTGCACCTCATGGTACCAAAGCACCTCAAAGGCACTAAAAACAAGATTACAAACATCACAAAACAAACGTCAAACTACTGCTTGACCTTACTCCTAAAACCCACCTCACCCCTGCCCACTTTGACAGACTAGGATGGCTTAGAGTAGACGACAGAGTACAGCAACTTGCAATGGGCCTGGTCTACAAGATACACTACACCACCATCTGGTTAGGAGCGAGGGAAAATGGATGGATTATCCGGGAGGGGGGGGTACGAGCTGGAGCATATGTGTGTAGGTTTTTAGATAACAGGTATTAAGGGTATATCCTATATAAGACAATTAACTAAAATGTGATTTCATTGGATGTGCACTGTCAACTAATGCTTGTATATCTTATCGTGTGTTGTTATGTTTGTTTATGTGTTTGTTTAAAAAATTATAAAAAAATAAAATACAAAAAAAGATACACTACACCACTAAGATACCCATGTGCATGTCGAAATACTTCCCAAAGGTCAGTGAATACCACGACCACAACACCAGAGGGAGTTCCACAAATCATGTTCAACCCAGATAAAATCATTTAAAAAGTAAAAAAAAAAAAAAAAAAAAAATTATAACTTTTTTTTTAATAAAAGAAAAATCGTCATAACTTAGAAATGAGATTGCATAGGTCTATGAATCGATATCGCGATTCTGTTTCGATTAATTGCCCAGCCCTACTGTACAGTAAATTAGCTTGGTGATCATCATTGTGATGTAGGCTAAGCTGGCTAGCTACTGTTAGCATACAAGCTTTTACAAACACTGTACTTAGTTTTTCATCCACCACTTTTTTTCTGATCCAGATGCATAAGTCCACTTACATTTACATTTACATTTAGTCATTTAGCTGACGCTTTTATCCAAAGCGACTTACAAGTTCTGTACGACAAGCCATCAGGAAGGGCACAACTCTATCAGCTGAGCAACAATGTTCATCAAAGTGTTGAGTGCTACAGTGTAGGTTAGTTTATTAGGACAAGTGCATGACAGTACGGTTAGTTAGGGTTAGATTTTTTTTTTTTTTTTTTTCTTTTTTTTTAATTCAGATAATGGTTGAAGAAGTGCGTCTTTAGTCGACGGCGAAAGATTGGACGTGATTCGGCTGTCCTAACTGGGGTGGGTAGTTCATTCCACCATTGTGGGGCAAGGACTGAGAATAGGCGACTTCTCTTTGATGACCCTCCCGGAGCTTGGATAGGAGTAGGTCTGAGGCGGCCAGAAGATGCAGAGCGTAGGGGTCTTGAGGGTGTGTAGTTAGAGACCATTGCTTCATGTTGCTCAGTTGCTGGTTTATACTTCGGTCCTAATGTTGGCGCAACGTTTAATTTAGCCTACTGTGTTGTTATAGCTGTACAGCTTACTAAACTACTAGCTTGCTCTTTCAATGCTGCCTTGCACACAGTCAAACCAGTCCAGCTGCAGTTCCGTAGGTTAGGTTTAGCTGGGGCCAATCTCAAGTTTCTCAAGTTTCTTTATTAGTTGTCATACAGAAGTACAGAATACTTTTATACAAAATGCTTCTTTCTGTTACATTTTGTATAAAAGTATTCTGTACTTCTGTATGACAACTAATAAAGAAACTTGAGAAACTTGAGATTGGCCCCAGCTAAACCTAACCTACGGAACTGCAGCTGGACTGTTTTGACTGTGCAATGCAGCAATCTCTGATTGGATTTGAAGGTTGTCAATCATTCAACCCGCGTTCGTGGGTGGCTGAGGCAAATCTGCACAGACGGTGCTTAGATGACTCAAATAGCCTATTTTGATTGGATAATAGAATGAAAAGAACTGCCTGTGCAGTGAAAGTTTCACTTAGTGATTGACAGCTAGCCATGACTGACTGCAGCCCTGACCAAAGAGCTCAGAGCTGTCACTTTTGGCCATTTTTGAAAAAAAAAAAAATCACTGGCATTTCTTTTTACAGAGGAAACTATTTCTAATAAAAAAATAATAATAATTAAAAATATATATATAATTATATATATATGTATATGTAAATTAATAATAATTATGAATTATGAGTGAATTTGTGTTTCACGTGTTGTCATAGAGAAACCTCCACTGTGGTAGCTTAAAATGTATTATTGCAGCGGCAAAAGGCGCAGTGAAAATGTTGGGTGCACCTAAATTATGTGCTGGTGCACCTAAATGAAAAGGTTGCAACCAATGTAAAAAGTTAGTCTGGAGCCCTGGTCTGTGATCAGTACATAACTATCCTACATGTCTGTGATCAATACATAGAACTATCCTACATGTCTGTAATCGATACATGGAACTATCCTACATGTCTGTGATCAATACATAGAACTATCCTACATGTCTGTAATCGATACATAGAACTATCCTACATGTCTGTGATCAATACATAGAACTATCCTACATGTCTGTAATCGATACATAGAACTATCCTACATGTCTGTGATCAATACATAGAACTATCCTACATGTCTGTAATCGATACATAGAACTATCCTACATGTCTGTGATCAATACATAGAACTATCCTACATGTCTGTAATCGATACATAGAACTATCCTACATGTCTGTGATCAATACATAGAACTATCCTACCTAGGCCTGCCGCGATAAGCAATAAATCGATTAATTGCCGCGATAATTTAAATGAATGCAATGATTTTGACGGACGCGATTAATTGCTATTTGCGCGTTTGTTTTAATGAGGCGGAACCAGTGCCCCTCGTCAGTCACTGTCCGTGTTGGGAGGCGGGCCGCTGGCTTTACTACAGCACAGCACAGGAGCTCCGTGGGGCAACACCACATAGCTTAACTACATTTCTCAATAGTGTTGCTCCTTTTAACCAAGTAGCGTTATTTGTAGTGTAACGTTAGAATAACACAGAATAACGTTAATACAATTACATGCATCATTGTTTACAATGAACGGGTGGGGCTAGTCAAAGGACTGGAGACGGGGACAAGTTAAACATGAATTAATTTATTATAACAGGTCGTTTTCGAGTCGTGCTGCAGTGCCTACGCACCACAGCTATTCTATTATAATACTGCTTTGACGCTTCCTCCTCATCGTTGATTGCCTGTAGTAGCTGCATCTAACGTTAGTAGCTAACGTTAAAACTAAAAAACGCAACCGGACGAGACAAGTTGTCGGCTAGGATAATCACAACAATACTTCCGGTTCGGTCGGTGGGCTTCAAAATAAAAGTCTTAAACACCGGAAAAGACGGAGCGGTGGGCTTCAAAATAAAAGTTTTGGGAAATAAATTTCTCAAAAAAATTCTCTAACCGGTTGCAATAATATCGCTTATCGCGATATTTTCGGGGGCAATTAATCGCCCAGCAAAATGTGTTATCGTGGCAGGCCTAATCCTACCTGTCTGTGATGAATACATAGAACTATCCTACATGTCTGTGATCAATACATAGAACTATCCTACATGTGATCAGTACATACTTTATGTTGCATGGTTTGGAGAGCTAGGAGGCAACATTACGCTCTAGCCTAAAGCTAACATTTCCTTTTTTCCCATTTTAAACCTTTATTTCAACTTGTTAGGAAGTGGCGGTTTCCCTCATGTAGATTAGATTAGCTGTCATTATACAGCACAAGTACAGTACAACACAAAGAAGTTTGGCAGATGTAGGCTATTGTCGGTACATTATAAACCATGACATGAAGGTATCTTTTTCTCTTCACCTGCTGTAATTTAACCTTCAGTTTTTTGTCAAATAATCCACTGCGTCCACCATGATTAATTTGTTTTGGACATCTTTGTGTCAACATCTAGAGAAACCCCTAATGGATTGTCCAGACGTCCACACGCTTCCCATCACCCGTGGCAACAAGGATGGGCTGCTGGACATAGACGAGCTTGCCAGAGGTAGTCATTTTACCACTTCATTTACATTCTTTAAAGTAATTTTGTTCTTAAATTCTATCATTCCTAAATACCTCATGGATGTCAATCAATCTACATTTTATTACGGACTCGGTCCATATAAAAGACAATACATAGAATAAATTACATATAAAAGCACCATAAAACATCATTTAAAAGATAGGTCTTACATAAAGACAACTGTCTCTGTGTTTCCACTGCTGGGATTAAAGGACAAAACCAAGATGATCTAATTTACAAAGAGTCATTTACCCGGCAAATACATTTCTACATACGATTTCTTAACCCTTGTGCAGGCCTAGCGCCTGCTGATCTCATGAGGCTTAGAGCACAAAAGTGTGTATCAAGTTCAAGATCATAAATTTTTTTATTTTTAATATTTTTAAACCATTTTCTTCCCCACGATTACCACTAAGAGCCTAACCTCAAGATATCTATAAAAGATTACAAATATTTCCGAATTTTAACCACTTATATTCTTGTTTGTTTGATAGTAAGTGCGTTTTTATGAGAAAAAAACGCAGAAAACGGCAGATTTCTAATATTTATATACGTTTTAGACGCCATAGTCCAGCGTGGAAAAACTGCACAAAGTCCCTGTGAATAAGAAACTGCCCTTATATAAACAAATTATTGACTAATTCGGTCAGAAATAGCTGAGACGCTAACGTTAGTAAGCACTGTTATATGGTCGTACTGGCGAATTGCGTCTCGCTCTTTCGCCATATCGAGATATACCTCATCTCCAGTACCTACTGTACTTCATAAACGAAAACAAAGCACCCATGCACTTGACCAGGCCCCGCCCCAGTGTCCCCCTATAAGGCACCAGGCGTGGTCACACTCGCCGTTCCTCTTTTTTCGTTTTCCATCATGGACGTGCTTTGCATCCCATGTAACTAGTGTTATGAAACGCAGAGAAAAATTGAACAATGTTGGGTTTTCGCCGGAGATTTTCCAGCCCCTGGAATCTTCTCGGCATGTTCCAACGGCACGTCGGGTCTGTCCTGGGGTTTCCTCGTCTTTTGACAGCAGATCGAGGGACGTCGCGCAATGTTTAGCTATCGGTAGAGCTGCCGCGGTATTGATGTTTTCCTTACCGCACAAATTTGCTAAATATTTCTTACCGCGACGGTATTTTTTTTCGTCTATTCTTTATAGCATATTCGTGTTATATAATTATACTTGTAGTTGTATTATCTGCGAGACATCGCCACCACGCAACAAGTCAAAATGCTTGCTATCTGCAAACGGCTCCAGCCTCCACTGTCTGTGTGTCAAATCACATTCAGCATTGCCATCTTCCCAGTGTTGTTATGAAGCATGATAGCTAATTAACCAATGTTCAGCTGCAAAAACGAATAATGTCAATTATGTTATAAGACATTGATATCAAGAGCTATCTGTAGCTACTGCTAGCCGGCTAGATGACGTTCGACAATGCATCATGTATTAAAATAAAGTGAACTATTTAGTTTACTGGATCATTTCGTTGTGATCTAACGTGAGCTACCTATGCTAACGGAGGTCTCATGCTGCCGCATCCCTATCATTCTTAAACTGAAATGCGCATTTGTTGATATCAGGAGCTATCAGCAGCCAGTTAGACAACGCCTCATCATATATTAAACTAAAAATAGTTGACTGTGTAGTTTTGTTTAAACAGTAACGTTAGCTCGGTGGCTCACGAGCGATAGCTAGTTAGCCAACGCTAGCCAGCACTTGCGAAATGAATACCAAACTGATTATATCAGACGTTGATATCAGGAGCTATCAGTAGCTAGATAACACTAGACAACGCGTCACCTCATGTATTAAACAAAAGTGAATAGATGACTGGGCCATTTTGTTTAATGCTTGTTAAATGTTGAAAGAGCTCTGAGGACGGTGCCCATGCACTCGAGGGTTTGTTTACAATATGCCACGGGTCTGGGAGGGGGAGGAGGAGGAGGAGGAGGAGGGGCATGACGGTCAGCAGAGTGTGGCTGTGAGAGAAAAAAAATCCTCCGTCCCCGTTTGTGATGCGGTATTCAGCTTAACGCTGCGGTGGCCGTGATGTAACAGCGTTACCGCGGTAATGCGGTAATCGCGGCAGCTCTAGCTATCGGGCTAACTCGCGCTCAGGTAGGCTCTGTGCCATCAGGCATTAATGCTGGTGTTAGTAATACTGCTTGTTGTCCTTTGAGACAACCGAGTTGTATATTTGCGCAAGGGGCAGGATATCTGGGTAAACGTGACTCTGAGTTGGACGTTTTCCCGGCTATCCTGGAGCGCGCTGCTAATGCTAATGCTGTAATGCTGGGTCACTGTTCTACTGTTCCCCGCTGTGGGATGTCACCACTTTTCCCTCCTCTTAACCGGTTCATTGATGAAGGTCAGTCGGTAGCTAATGTGTTTTTTTTTGCTGAGACTTATTTACCCTTTTTACAGGTAAATGGGCTGACAACAGGGCGCAAGGCAGGTGTGCCTTGGCTTGAGAGCCAGGTAGCATCGATCCTTTGCCCTGGCGGGGTTGAGCGGTGTCCTACCCGGAAGCCGAAGCTTGAGAGCAAGTCGGCCCGGCAGGTGGCAGTATGGACTGATGATGTTTATACTGCCATAGGATGGAATTTAGCTGCGGCCAGTGTCGTGGCTCAGCTGATTGTTTTTCTGTCCACATTGACGTCGGGTAGTGGGGCTGCAGGGCCAGCCGACGCTGAAAACATCGTGCGTGTTTTTGGGGTTATAGAAATCTTGAATCAGTCGCAAGCTATAACCGCAGGGAGGATCAGGATGCTATCAACACTTATTAATAGGCATCTCTGGTTGGAGCAGTCTTCCCTTGGGGAGGAGGAAAGGTTTCTTCTCCTTGTCACCTGGTATGTCAGCTTCTCCCGTATCAAACCGGCCCTTTCTGTCGGGGTCCCCCCTTGGGTGCGATTGCCTCGTGGGTTGTATCAGGGACCGTTGTCCCGACTCCACGAAACGCCCTGCCCGCACGGTTAGCGGGTCCAGAGTTGGCTACGCACAGCGGGTGGGACCGGGCCGCCTATACTGTTCCTTGGGGGCCAGCGCCAAATGGCGGTGGGTGCGCTTTGGGAGTATCCTCACATATGGCTACAGCAGTGCCATATGTCGGAGTGGATGGAGAGAACGTTGAGGCGGGGGCTTGTCTTGCAATTCGCACAACCCCACCCTCCGTTTTCAGGTTTGGTGCAGACCCTGTTGTCCGGGTCGGCAGCAGTGACAGCTCTGGCCGACGAGATCCAATCTCTGTTGGCGAAGCAAGCCGTAGTCGTGGTCCCACGGGAGGACGCGATGTCGGGCGTCTACTCCCGTTATTTTCTGGTTCCCAAAAAAACGGCAGGTGTCAGACCTATACTGGATCTGTCCGCGTTCAATCGTCTGATTGTGGCGAGACGGTTCAGAATGTTGACCGTCAAACACCTGTTAAGCGCTGTCAGGGTGGGAGACTGGTTCACCTCCATAGACCTGAAGGATGCGTATTTTCACATCCCGATTTTCCCTCCTCACAGGATATACCTATGGTTCCTGTTTCAGGGCGTAGCGTACGAATACCAGAGGTTGCCGTTCGGCTACTCTCTGGCCCCCCGCACATTCACCAAGTGCGTAGAGACCGCGCTGGAGCCTATACGTCGTCGGGGGATACGAATTATTTTCTATCTCGACCACATTCTGCTCCTCAGCCGGTCGGAGGAGGTTGCCAGGTCTCATACCAGGCTGGTGGTGGAATTCCTCACCAAGCTGGGTTTTGCTGTGAACTGGAAGAAGAGTACGCCTCTTCCCAGTCAACAGGTGGAGTACTTGGGCTTGGTTCTAAGCTCAAGGCCCATGAGGGCAACCTTCTCGGAGCAGCGGCGAGTGTCTATCCTCGACGCGCTCAGGGGTCTCCGTCCTGGTGGGACGGTTACGGCACTGTATGTAATGCGCCTGCTCGGTATGATGGCGGTCACACGTCACGGTCTTCACCGACGCCTCACTCACGGGATGGGGGGGGGGACGTGTCGGACCAACGCAGTGGGGGGCAGCTGGACGGTCCATGCTGCCCGGTCTGCCATGCATGACGTCAATGTGTTGGAATTGAAGGCGGTCCTCCTGGTCCTCAAACGGCTCGGCCACTTGATGGTGGGCGAGCACGTGTTGGTCAGGATGGACAGCATGACTGCAGCGGCGTATATCAACAGACAGGGTGGAGTACGCTCCATCCGTCTGCACCGGGGATCCTCCCTTGGGGGTGGATGCCTTCTCGATGTATCCATGGCCGCCCGGGATTCTGTACGCTTTTCCCCCCATACATCTGATGGGTCAGTTGTTGGAGCGGGTACGTCGGGAGCGCAGGACCTTGATCCTGATCGCGCCGGACCGGGGCGCAGCTGTGTGGTTCCCGGTCCTGATGCAGCTCTTGGTAGCCCCGCCGTGGCCTGTTCCGTGGTCATCGCGGGCCCTGTCTCAAGCGCACGGGTCTGTGTGGCTGTTCCCTGTGCTGGGCTAGCCGCTGATGGTTTGGCTGGTGAGAGGGTGAGTCTGGAGAGGATGGACCCTTCTGTGGTCGACACCATCCGGAACGCGCATGCTCCCTCCACTATCGCGGTTTACGCGGGTAGGTGGCTTATTTTCCAAGAGTGGTGTAAGGTGGGGGGCTGGGACCCGGTACGCTGTCCTTTCCTTCTTTCAGTCTATCTTGGATAAACTGTCGGCTTCGACGGTGAGGGTATATGCCGCAGCTATATCCTCTTGTCATGAGGGGTTTGAGGGCGTTACGTTGTTCATCCACCCTCTTGTGAAGCGTTTCCTGCTTGGCGCTCGGCACCTTAAGCCGGTGAAACGTTCTGTCTCCGAGTTGGGACCTCCAACTGGTCCTCGGCCGGTTGTCCGAGGCCCCGTTTGAGCCTCTTGAGCAGGCGTCTTTAAAACAGCTGTCTTTCAAGACTGCATTCCTGCTGGCCATCACCTCCGCTAAGCGCGTGGGTGAGCTCTGTGATCTCTCGGTGCGGCCTGAGTGCTTGTCTATTCGTGTCAATAGCGGTGCGACTCTGAGGCCTAATCCAGTCTTCGTGCCAAAAAATATCCGGAGCTCTTTTCGCTCCAGGGATATTGTGGTTCAGCCGTTTCATCCGCCTCCTCACGCTGGTGAGTTAGAGGCGAACCTTCACCTGTCGTGTCCAGTCTGGGCTTTGGGGGTTTACCTCAACCGGACTCAGGACCTCAGGGCTACCGATCAGCTCTTTGTTTGTTATGGTGGCTCTCGCGCTGGTAAGGCACTGTCGAAACAGCGCCTGTCACATTGGTTGTGCGAGGGCATTGCCCTTTGCTACACATTGGCTGGGCTGGCCCCCCCTGGGGGTGTCAGGGCGCACTCCACTCGTGGGGTGGCGGCCTCTGCCGCCTTGTTAGGGGGGACATCGGTGGAGGACATCTGTGCTGCGGCCTCCTGGTCCCCCCCGGGTCCCTTCGTTAGGTTTTACCTCATGGACGGGGGGGGGGTACATTTGTCGGGCCTCGCGTCTGCTCTGTCCCAATATCTCGATATGGCGAAAGAGCGAGACGCGATTCGCCAGTACGACCATATAACGATAGGTTATATATATAATAAGTACTGGCTGAGTGTCTCGCTCTTAGCGTGCCCTGAGGTCCCTTTATCGGTAGCATTTTTTTTTACTTTTTTTTTTATTCAACAAACATGACCATGTTCACGTCTTAAACTCATACTGAGGCTTTAGTTTTGGTTTTAAATAGCATATCATCATTCATTTTGATTTTTTTTTGGTCGGATCGGGAAAGATCGCTATCGGTAGAGACTCAAAATTACATGATCGTGATCGGATCGGGAGCAAAAAAATGTGATCGGGACATCCCTAACCATACCTAACCCTGTTGCGTGTGACGTTACCAAGAGAAGCCCCGCTTTCAGTGCTTTGTGGGCAGCGCTACTGCACGCTCACACAGACACACACAACAGATGAGGAAGTGGACAGATCCAACCAGCATTGCTGGCTCCTCACAATGCAAACGCGAAAATGTACATTACAGATGAACTGCAGAGAAAACTTCCAATTTATCATCCCAGTCGAGACTAATTGGAAGCGGAGTGCAACGCGTGCAAAGCTTGACCATATGTTTATGTGTCTAATAAAGGTGCTGGCGATCTCAAAGCTCACATGGACACAGCAAAACATTACAAACAAAGCAGTGCGAGGCGAGAGTTTGATGGCAAAGTTGACCGAATTGATTGAAGAATGCAGCTATACAGAGAGAGAAAGAAAATCATTTAAAACTATTTTGATGCCTCAAAATTATGTTTTGGTTTGATAAGATGCTTATGATACAATCATTGTAAGGATTATGTGTGTAATAAATTAGTTTAGTACACTAATTGCAACAAATCTGAAACTACATAGTGCACTTTTAAATTAGTATCTTTGTGAGGTTACCGTTTTATAATTTACATTACATTGAAAAGATAAAGATATATTTTTTAAAGCTGGATTTTCTAATACAGAAGAGGTAGTATTTAGAACATTACATCATATTTTTCTTGTTATTTATTTTGTCCAGTAAGACTTGAAAATATATATTATTTTGTCATAGGTTGATTTAGTTATTTTCTTGCGATTTGTCAGATAGATTACTTTAGGCATAATACAGCATGTTGAGTAACTTTGGTCATAGAGAGATATTATTTTGTTATATAAAAGAATATAAACAATAGTTTTATATCCATACAGAGGAGGTATACTTTAAATATATTATAATGATAAGGCATCTTTGAATAAACTTTGATTAAGTATCTTGAGGCTGAAGGCAGAGTGTCCTCGTTAAAAAAAATCACAATATGGTCACCCTTGAAGTCGCATTATAATTCACTTAATAAAATAATGACGAGTCAGCCTCCTAAAAAGACAAAAGTTAGTGACACGACTCACACCGCCGCCGCCAACCCAGCCAAAGTAAGGACTATGCTCTGACTGTATCATCAATCAATGGTCAAATAAATATTTTATTAAGGAATATAATATGCCTTTTTATATTATTTCTCTGTGTATCAGCTAAATGTATATATTTTTATGTTAGACATTAAGGGAAATTAAGATTCTCAGATTTTTTACAAACCGCCGCATATCAACTAACCGGTTAATCGGCAGGTGACGTATGTTGCTCAGTAGTTGCTGATGTCTGCTCAGGAGGTTTGAGTGTTTGCTCAGACCAAAAAATAATTAGAGGGAACATTGGTGACCACGCCTGGTGCCTTATAGGGGGACACTGGGGCGGGGCCTGGTCAAGTGCATGGGTGCTTTGTTTTCGTTTATGAAGTACAGTAGGTACTGGAGATGAGGTATATCTCGATATGGCGAAAGAGCGAGACGCTCAGCCAGTATTCATATAACTAGGTTACATACATTGTTAATATCTCCAGCGGGCGTACAGTACACGTTCTGCCGGTAGATTCTGAAGACACAAGCGCTGTCTACTGAAGCACCCGCCCCCTTCCGCATAGAGCGAGCTCAGCGATGAGCCGAGGGGGGCGGGCACCCATCAAAATGGACCTGTGGTTCAGCTGTGTGACACGGTTGATACCAGAGTAGGAGGAGGGGAGGATGAAGTGGTGCTGCATGCTGCTCGCTCTCCTCGCAACACCCCCCCCCCCAAATTGAGATTTATTTTTCTCGTCCATTTATTTTGTTTGCTTTCTAATTTAAAATACAGTTTGAAACCGTCTGTACACAGTAGGCTATGTGTGCTAGCAGAGCTAGTCTCCAGTCACGGGTCACGGTGCACATGTGCTGTGGTTTGTCTACCAAAAAAGCGCCAAAAGATAGAAAAGAAACTAGCAGAGCCAGACCTATTCAACTCCCCTTTTTACTTATAATTGTACTATATCTATTGTGCTATATTTTGTTATTTAGTTTATATCCCATATAATTGTATTCAACCTCTTATATACAGTCGTACAGCCCTGGGCCCTCATTTATCAACAATGCGTAGAAAGTGTTCTATTTTTGTTCTTAAGCACAGAATTTAGAATGTGTGTATGCACAGAAAAATCGGGATTTTTCAAATGTGCGTACACAGGTCCTACGCACACTCTGTGTTGATAAATACCATTTGGTCTACGCTCTGCGCTTGTGCACGATTTTAAGTATTTGTATATAGAACCGCCTGTAATTAACCATATACGGTAATGGAACACCCCCATGAAATGTGGAAAAATGGACTAAGCCGAGCGAAGCGTGTTATGGGAGAAATACGCGGCAGGCTGACAGAGACATGTACACGTACGGTGATGTCGGATATGATATCTATTAACCATTGCTGCCTGGGCAGCGCAAACACTAATAAAGACTGTGCTGGAATATGACTGCCTTTTCCCATTTCGTTTGATTAATACCCAGGGATTAAAGTTCTCCTCAATTTTATTCCAAATCGCGATGGATTTTCCGTAAATTTTCTACCTGCATATGATTTGTAGAGGCATACAATCTATTTTGATGTCGGTATTCGGTAGCCTATATAAACAATACTACGAGAGCATATACAAGAACAATGAATCTCACTGCCATGTATGATGTAGCCTACGCCTATATGTGATCAATACAAACTTGAACTTGAATTCCATCATCATATTTATATGTTGTGTCTGTCCACTATGTTTGTTACTTTGTTATCCCCCCCACCCCCCCCCCCATCTATGTAAAGCGACCTTGGGTCTCTTGAAAGGCGCTATATAAAATGAAGCTATTATTATTATCACATCTGTGCGGGAGCTCACAAATAGACTGTTAGTCTCAGTGAAGTTTCAACGGAGGTCATCTATTCTAACCAACAAATTGAAGTAGAAAGCATTTAGTTGTGACCAATCTTATTTGGAAACTTGACACATAAAATAATAGTATTTAGCTTTTTATTTGAAACAATATTTAATCGCGCTTGGAGGTGGGTGTTCTGCGTCTGCGTCTGCCCCCCCCCCCCGTGCCAAACAAGCAGGCCAACCTCTTGTTCGAGCGTGAGCATGTTATAATTACACTACTGTCGCTATTTTACAATGAACTATAATGAATTACGGTTCATACAGAACACGCGCCAGTGTTGGAAGTAATGCACGGAAGCTTATTTCTGCGATGCAATAATAATATTCTACCGCCGGGCGCCAGGTACGCATGGTCAGAGCTGTGCGTAAATATACACACAGTCAAGCACATGTTCAAATTGATAAGTCACTCACTTTGCTTAGAAATTATCGTATGCACGGGTTACACACATCTGGGCCCCTTAACAATTGTTTGTATTGAGCCGTATTGTATTGTACCCATTCTGCAATCTGTTATATAATGTTTATCCATTCAACTAGCTTTACTATGCTAATGTAGCTAGCCTAGCCGCAATGGTATCGTTTATACTGGCAGATCCCATTCACGTTAGCATGTAAGCTAACAACACCAGCGCTCTTTTTGTGAGACTAAACTCTCCGCTCTTGGTGGTACATTGTGTTGATGTTGGTTTCGTTTCATCAATAAATGAGGCAGAACACAGTATCCTTTTTTATTGCACTTTGTTTGTTTCTTGCTGAAAATAAATGTTGCTAAATAGTTCATCCGAGGTCCCGACTCCCGAGGTGATTTAAAGATGGCGGACTGTTTTGGACTTAGCAGGATGTGTAGTGACACGTTCACCCTTCTGATTGGTTGAAAATGGCCTTCATGTTTGAACTACATCACCACCTATTGCTTTGGCATTGTACTACATGTATATTACATCAGTTTAAACCACTGTGTGATCGTGTGCCCTGAGCGGCTGGGAGCGGCTCAGAGCGGAGGAGAGCTCTCGCTCCGGAGTCACACTGACTCATTTTAAAGCCCACTCCGCGCTCACTTCAAAATCCGCTCGCGCTCCGCTCCGCTCACATGCTCTGGTATGTATATAGTGTGTGTATATGTATATGTATATTTGTATGTGTATATATTGATATGTGGGACTTCGGACCCCAGGAAGACTAGCTGGTGCCATTGGCATCAGCTAATGGGGATCCTTTTTAATAAACAAATAAAGATATGACTGTTCTCTCAGTTTCAGAAAAGGACACGGACTGGTTTGTAATCCAAGGTTATGAAGAGCTTGGAGAGAACAGTGGAGCTAAACTACAGACAAGACTCTTGGAAATCCCGCTCAAAAGATTGTCAGCGGTAAGATGGGGAAGAAAATATTACATTGGGAGTTGTTTTGCATAATCCATTTGCAGATTTTAGACAAAGATATACTGTATTAATTTTAAACATTTTATAGTCTTATTGGCTGGGTCTTGCTTAACTAGGCTTGCCTAGTCTTGTTCTTGCCTGGGTCTTGCTTAACTAGGCTTGCCTTATCTTGTTCTTGACTGGGTCTTGCTTAACTAGGCTTGCCTAGTCTTGTTCTTGACTGGGTCTTGCTTAACTAGGCTTGCCTAGTCTCGTTCTTGACTGGGTCTTGCTTAACTAGACTTGCCTAGTCTTGTTCCTGGCTGAGTTGGGATTGACTGGGTGTCCGTCTGTAGCCTACTGTCTCTTAGCGAGAGAGAGATGTGTGGAGAGAGAGACACTCTAACCAAACACACTCAGTTTAGTTTGTGCAGCAGATTAAAGTAGACACTTTGATAGTGGGATGTACAATGTACCCCTGTTGTGTACCTTTAACCCTGCTCAGACCAAAACCCTGCTCAGACTAGTGTGAGTAAAACCCTGCTCAGAGAGATTGTGTTGGATTATTCCTGATTCTTGGATGATTAGTCGGTTAGCTAAGGTACATCCAAATAAAACAAGCATATCAATAAATCAAATCTATATAATAAGCATAGCTGTCAACAAAAAAACGGGAAATTTCGCTCGGCCCCGCCCCTTCCCCCCGGCCCCGCCCCCTCCCAATGGAGCTGCCTCGTCACTGCCATCTGCTGGTCAAAACATGTATGTACCCATTCTACAATCTGTTAAAAGTTGTCAAGGGTACACAGTCAGTGAATCCTAAATCTCCACTAGGCAACCACTTATCAGTCCAACAAGGACTGGGTGAACTACTAGTTGCTACATTAAATTAATCCGATACCTGGTTGAAAGTGAAATGCTGTGAACACCCCTGCATTAAATGAATGGAAGTGTAAGACAACTTCAGTATAAATTAACTTTATGTAGTAGTATAGCATTAACATGTTTATATTTATTGAAATCTTACAATTCATACATAAATGTTATGATGAATTAAAAATGGGGGAAGAAGTCCTTCTCTGGTCTGCATCCCCTTAACAATTGTGTATTGCGCCATACTCAAGTTTCTTTATTCGTTGTCATACAGAAGTACAGAATACTTTTATACAAAATGCTTCTTTCTGTTACGCTCCAGAGACGGTGCTAGACAAAAATAGATAAGTATAAAATAAAACAAAATAAGTATAGCAAGTATAAAATAGAAGTCACGTACGTAGGCACAAGTGTTCAGTATGTACAATGTTCAATGCAGAGTAGAAGTAACTGAGTTACCATACAATATACTATACAATATACTAATATACTATATAGTGCAAAGCAGAAATGGGATGAGGTACAATTTACAGTAAGGTGTAATGAGGTATTGGTTGTAGTGCAAATTCTTTACCAATAAATATAAAGTGTGTTCTAAAGTGTGTAAAGTGGGTGCTGCAGTGAGTTGTTTGTTTAAAGTGAGTGTGGATGTGTGTGCTCTGAGTGCATTTGATGGTTCTTACATAGTGTTATTGTTCGTTGAGCATCCTGATGGCCTGGGGATAGAAGCTTGAGGTGGAAGCCCCCCTCCAATTGTGCGTTCGGCTGAACGGGCCACTCTCTGTAGTCTGCTACGGTCTTGTGCGGTGCTATTCCCAAACCAGGAGGTGATATTGCCAGTCAGGATGCTCTCTATTGTTTTTTTTTTTTTATTGATCTTTTTCCCCCTCCATTTTCCTCCGATTTTCTCCCATCCCAATGTTAGTCATATACAACAAGAGGTGCAAATCCAGAGCCTGCAGGATAATGAAAGACCCTCACCACCCCAATAACAGCCTGTTCCAGCTGCTGAGGTCAGGCAGATGCCTGCAAACCCCAGCTACTAGGACAGAGCGGCTTAGGCTCAGCTTCTTCCCCCAGGCCATCAGAGCCCTGAACAATGAACATTGAGTGCCACAGAACACTGAACTATCCACACACAAGCACACATGAACACACACACGACACGCACGCTGTGCACGCTCACACACTAGCAGCCACTTAACACTTTAACATGAGCGGGCACACACTCATGCCGCACACACGCACACTTATGGCCAAAAGGAAAGGCCACTTTAAATTAGAATAACAGGAACAGTGTACAGGCATTAAAGCGTTCCGTCTTGAGACGGATATCCGTCCATTTGATTTGGAGTTCCGTCATTTGATTCGGAGTCGTGACGGATTTTAACCTGAGCCAATCAGAGGCGTCAAATATCATGAAAAATGGCTTTTTTTTTTTTTTTTTCGCGGCCGCGCCAAACAGTCATATAGCCTGTGTGAAAAAAAGATTTGCGTGTGAAGTGAATCTGGGCCACGCTATTCAACTTGGTAGTTGTAGTCTATTGTGCGATTAAATACCATGTCCCTGTCTGCGTAGAGTCCATACATCCAACATCAAATCCCATAATTCCTAGCGAACAATCGAATCGAAACTGAATGTGGCATCGCCGAACTTCCTTTCAATAAGTTTAAGCCGCTAATTTTGCGCTGCAAGAAGAACAGAGCGGATATCAGTCCATCTTATGACAACCACGTCCGATGTGGAGAGATGATAAGAGACCATAGCCGATTAAATTAAGTCTGATCTGGCAGTGATGATTACAATGACGGGGACACGGACACTTCTAACGTTCAGCCATGTATTAGGTGAGTAGCCCACTATTAGGACGTTTTTCAATACTTAAATACTGTCTACTTAAATTTCCCTCCGGGGATCAATAAAGTATCAACCTATCTATCTAATAATGAGACAATATGCAAATAAGATAATACTAATAATTGTCACGGTTCCCCGTATGAAAGTGGCTTGCAACTTACTGCTGGTAAAATCACTGTTTATGTCTCGTTTTGCATAGTATTGCATTCCTCTTCTATAAAGTCCCACCGTAAGAGCTATGGCCTCATAGAGGTCCATTAAACCTTTTTGATTCGAGTCTTTCCTTCGAACTAAGTTGAACTGAACATTTCACTGTCAAAAGCGCAAACTTAAACAAGGTTGCGTCGCAACACGGTTTTCAAAATAAAAGTCACATATACACATACCGTAGTAGGCCTCTCAATTCTTATAAAAAAAAGTCCCGGACATACATAAACATTAATTGACATAGATCTCTATAAACTGCCCAACACATTGATCACTTTAGGCACACCCTGAAACCAGTAACATCACAAATATGAAGCGGGTAATTACCCATAAAAATAATAAACCTTTCATGGGGTTATTTACAATAATAATAATTCATTTTATTTATAAAGCACTTTTCATTGTGAAACAAAGGTATGCAGAGTTTCTTGTCCTCCTGATTAATGCAATGGTGTGTGTGTGTGTTGTGGTGATCTCATTCAAGGAGCACTACAAGCGCGCACACACACACAGACACACACACAGTTTGTTGTTTTTGTTCTATTAGTGATTTACACACCTTCTCAGTTGGTTCATTATAAAAGATACAAACCTGAAAACAAACGCACTTAAATGTTAAATAAAAGGACCACAGTAATGAGGCAGGAGGAACATGTTTTTTTGCACTATAATGGTAAAATTGTATTAAAAAATCTGCCCGTAAAAAATATTCTGTGCCCCTAAATTTCTCATTTAGGGGCAAGTGTGCCCCTAGTGAAAAAGCTTAGCGTACAGCCCTGCCTAATAAAATAAATTTGCGAGAGGACGTTTGAAGAGACTGGCTAGGGGCCGGGCCTAGGCTACTGGGGGCTGTCTGTGTTGGTGAGTGGTGAGTTGTTAAATGTCAAAAAGAAAAACAGAAACAACACATTTGTCATTGTCGTGTTACTTCACAGTACCCCCTCCTAATGTACAGTCTCCTCCCCATATGTATATAATCTCTGTTAGGATCTATGGGTAACAGTACTGTATATTTGCATATCGTATATGTCACAAATGTAACATTACTATATACCTGTAGTATGTCATGTATTTCCCTATGTCATAAATGTCACTATGAATTGAAAATGGGGGACCCTGATGTAAACAAGACGAACGTCTTTCTCTGGTCTGCATCCCCTTAACAATTGTGTGTATTGAGCCGTACTGTATTGTACCCATTCTGTAATCTGTTAAATATTGATTGATTGATTGTTATTAACAGATTGCAGAATGGGTACAATACAGTACAGCTCAATACACACAATTGTTAAGAGGTTGCAGACCAGAGAAAGACTTCCGTCTTGTTTACATCAGGGTCCCCCATTTTCAATTCATCATAACATATATGACATACATGACATACAGATAGACAATACTGCTACATCTATACATTTATGACATACCAGATTTACAAATACAGTATTGTTTGTGATACAATAAGAGTCTAAAAAAGAGTATATACATTTGACGAAGAAACTGTACATTGGAGGAGGTTGGGTAGGTTGGGTGGAGGGGGGGGGGGCTGTACATTGGAGGTGGGGGGGGGTAACTGTACATTGGATTATCGACGAAACCGAAACAAGTAGGCTCCCTTAAAATCCTAACGCTATAAAAAAATACAGTGGAGGTTAAAATAAGAATATGACTTGGCCTGAAAAAAAGTTCAGTCAGGAGATTTTTTTTTGCTTTAATCCCTGAGTGTATTGCACTACCAAAGCTACCTAGCATGTCCTATATATGCTCTGTAAATAACTATGTACAGATACCGAGATGTCACACCATGTTACCTGTTACCTGTTTATTGCACAATGTTTTTTTTTTATTGGATTCTATTATATGTTGTACCACTGTATTGCACATCGTTGCGGGCAAGACCACCCGCATTTCATTGTATACTTGTATGCCGTGACAATTAAAACTCTTGACTTGACTTGACTTGACTTAGTCGTATGCCAATTCCCAATCCCTTCCTGGTCGCTGTGCACTTACCCCCCACAGTCAGATCATCTGGGAGAGTGGAGGGACTGTGGGGGGTATCACGTGCTTCCTCCGACACGTCCAGCCAATCAACCGCTTCTTTTCACCTGGCAGCGTGGATCCTCCCTGAGAGGGCGTAGCGTGTGGAAGGATCACACTATCCCACTCAGGTCCTATGCGCGCTTAGCAGGCGCCCCGACCGAACTGTAGGAGTCGCTGTTTACAACGACCCGGACCCACCCCGCCAGCTTCTCCCATCCTCTAATACAGCCAATTGTATTAGTGTGAACGGCCAGCCAAGCTGGTGATAACCCCGGAGCTGTGAGCTGGATTCGAACAGGCGAATCCAGCTCACAGCTTCGGGGTTGGTGACGAACGCAATCGCCGCTACGCCACCTAACCGCCCATTGGATGCTCTCTATTGTACATGAGTAGAAGTTCTTAAGGATCTTCTGACTGACTTGGAACTTCCTTAGGTGCAGGGGTGTACAGTGCGAGATATATATCGCACGTGCTACAGCAACAGCGGTCTGTGCGATGGATGGATTTACTTCAGTAGCACTGGTGCGATAGGGATTCGGTTCATATAGATACTCTTATTTTGAAAATCCTGTAGCGGGTCTCATTTCTGCCCACGCGCAGCTCCAGCTAGGCTCCGAAAGCTAGCAACGTTCAGGTGCATATGATACTCTTATTTTGAAAAAACTCTTGTGACAACTCGACGAGTCATATCCGCGCTTCTGCAAGCAGAGCAGCGCGTTGGTCGGTTGGTGCACTGTTGCGTTAACACAGCAGTGCGCCTACACGTCCCGAAATAAGTCCGTGGTGTTTTTTTTTTCTCGCAACGGGTCAAATGCATCTACATGCTTTGCACCGTCGCCATTCCTTTATGCGCACATCGCCCGAAATTAACGTTTATGTACCATTACAATCACTACAACGTTAGCAAGCTAACAAGCTAATCCTGATCAGAGGACAGGAGTATATTATAGTAAACTGAGGATGGACAGATAATGTTGATATTCAAATAAACAAGTTTTGAGAGGAGTGGAAGTTTGAAGACAGACTAGACTACAATATGATGCGGGGGTGGTGAGTTGAAACAGTGTGTGTGAATGAATGAAAACTTTATTTAACAGATTGCAGAATGGGTACAATACAGTACGGCTCAATACACACAATTGTTAAGGGGATGCAGACCAGAGAACGACGTTTGTCTTGTTTACATCAGGGTCCCCCATTGTGTGTGTGTGTGTCCCAACCGACCCCACTTCTATGTTTCAATAAATTATTTGCATTTAAAACTATTAACGCTGACTCATTCCTTCAGTCCACTCAAAATTATGCTAATATTCCTTATGTTGTTTATGATATTAATTGAAAATAGCATATGAGAGTATCATAGTAATAATAACACATGGCGATATACTAAATGACAGCCAAACATGGCACTGCAACTAAATAACACAAATACAATAGGCACATTTGTGACTGTTACAAATATAACACGTTTTATACTTGTGCTACAAGATTTTGGCCTGTGCTACAAAACTATCAACCTCTGTAGCACCAGTGCTATGTGCAAAAAAAGTTAACGGACAGCCCTGCTTAGGTGCCTGAGGAAGTAGAGGCGTTGTCGTGCCTTCTTCACAACACTGTCAATGTGTAGAAGTCACACTGTCAAGAAGTATTATTTGCTCTGGCTTTTGTTTTTTAAACCTTTTGAGACTGGCCTTTTTATGTGACATATTGTACTGTTTTTATTGTGTGCTTTTATTAAATGTTGTATGTTTTATCTTATCTTATGGTATGTACAGCACTTTGGTCAACTTTGTTGTTTTAAATGTGCTTTATAAATAAAGTGGATTGGATTGGATTGGATGTGTGTGGTCCATGTCAAGTCCTCGGATATGTGGACTCTGAGGTACTTAAAACTGTTCACTCTCTCAACCGGTGCCCCGTCGATGCTGAGGGGGCTGTAGTCCCTGACCCCCAACCTCCTAAAGTCCACAATCATCTCCTTTGTTTTGCGGACGTTCAGGGAGAGGCTGTTCTCTTGACACCATCCCGCTAGGACCTTGACCTCTTCCAGGTAGGCCCTCTCGTCGTTTGCAGAGATCAGGCCCACCACTACTGTGTCGTCAGCAAATTTGATGATTGTGTTGTTGTTCCGCTGTGCCACACAGTCATGTGTGTACAGGGAGTAGAGGAGGGGACTCAGAACACAGTGCTGGGGGGCCCCTATGTTGAGAGTGATGAGGAGGTGCAGTTGCCTGCTCTCACCACCTGGGGTCTGCCCGTCAGGAAGTCCAAGACCCACTGGCAGAGGTCATAGTTCAAGCCCAGGTCCCTGAGCTTGGCTATGAGTTTGGAGGGGACTATGGTATTGAATGCTGAGCTGTAGTCGATGAACAGCATTCTCACATAGTTCCCCTGCCTCTTGTCCAGGTGTGATGCTGCTGTGTGCAGCACATGGGCTATGGCGTCCTCCGTGGACCTGTTGGGGCGATATGCAAATTACAGGGGTCCAGGTTGATGGGGAGGGAGGAGCAGATGTAGCCCTTTACTAGCTTCTCAAAGCACTTCATGGCTATGGAGGTGAGAGCTACAGGGCGGTAGTCGTTGAGGCAAGCAGGCATGGATTTTTTGGGTACAGGGATAATAGTGGACTTCTTCAGACAGGTGGGGATGACAGCCTGTTCCAAGGATAGGTTAAATATGTCAGTGAATACCGGGGCCAGTTGGTCGGCACAGACTTTTAGGATGTGGCCAGGGATGCCGTCCGGTCCTGCTGCCTTCCTGATATTCACTTTCTTAAAGGTCCTCCTCACCTCATGTTCTGTTACCCTGAACACTGAGTCTCCATCAGCAGACCCCCCCTCCATTGCAGTGGCTTGTAGGCTGGTGTTGTTATTCCCAGCCTCAAACCTCGCATAGAAGGTATTGAGATCATTTGCGAAGGAGATGTCACTGTTCATTTACATTTACATTTAGTCATTTAGCTGACGCTTTTATCCAAAGCGACTTACAAGTTCTGTACGACAAGTCATCAGTAAGGGTACAACTCTATCAGCTGAGTAACAATGTTCATCAAAGTATTGCGTGTTACAGTGTAGGTTAGTTTATTAGGACATGTGCATGACAGTTAGTTAGAGTTCGTTTTTTTATTATTATTTCAGATAATGGTTGAAGAAGTGCGTCTTTAGTCGACGGCGAAAGATTGGACGGGATTCGGCTGTCCTAACTGGGGTGGGTAGTTCATTAGAGACCATTGACCGGAGGTAGGCGGGAGCGGTTCCCTTTGCCGCACGGTATGCCAGGTTGATGGCCTTGAAGCGGATACGTGCAGCAATGGGGAGCCAGTGCAGGTCCCTTAGAAGTGGGGTGACATGGGCCAACTTCGGTAGGTTTGAGATCAGGCGGGCCGCTGCGTTTTGAATGAGTTGAAGAGGCTTGGTGGCGGTGGCCGGCTTCGGTAGGTTTGAGATCAGGCGGGCCGCTGCGTTTTGAATGAGTTGAAGAGGCTTGGTGGCGGTGGCCGGGAGGCCAGCGAGCAGTGCGTTGCAGTAGTCGAGGCGGGAGATGACTGTTGATTGGACGAGGAGTTGGGTGGCTTCTTTTGTCAGGAAGGGGTCGATTCTTCTGACGTTGCTCAGGAGGAATCTGCAGGTTCTGGTTGTCGCTGCGATGTGAGCAGAGAAGTTCAACTGGTTGTCGAGGACGACACCAAGGTTCTTGGCGGTTGGGACGCGGTCACAGCTGCATTCTCGACTGTGATGGAAAGGTCGGTCAGGGGGGAGGATTTGGCCAGCAGGTGGAGCAATTCTGTTTTGCTTAGGTTCAGTTTGAGGTGGGTGGTCGTCATCCAGGCAGAGATGTCGGACAGACAGGCCGAGATCCGCTCAGAGACGCGGATATCTGAGGGAGGGAAGGAGAGGAAGAGTTGAGTATCATCGGCATAACAATGATACGAGAAGCCATGAGACGTGATAATGTTACCCAGTGATTCAGTGTTCAGCTTGAGGGAGGTGCCTTTGTAATCTGTATTGTACCCATTCTGCAATCTGTTAAAGTTAGCAATTAATCAAAGTATTACCATAGTGTCTTTATACCTTCATCACTGTACATATTAATACAACAACTCAAGAAGAATCAAGAGGTTTATTTGTCACATACCTACAGTGAAATGCGGGTGGTCATGCCCGCATTGATTGTGCAAAATACAATAAAAATAGGCATAGAAAAAAGAATAGGTAACACAAGATATGCATGATAAAAAAAGACATGCAAAGTTCCTGAAAAACTGGTTCCTATGTACACTACAATATACAATTGTAACTCTTAATGTATCTAAACTATACAATACCTCCTTCCTTTAAAGTGAAATCTTTTGCAAAATACAATAAAAATAGGCATAGAAAAAAGAATAGGTAACCAGATATGCATGATAAAAAAATACATGCCAAGTTCCTGAAAAACTGGTTCCTATGTACACTACACTATACAATTGTAACTGAATGAATTAATGAATTATTTTATTTCGAATGTTTACAAATAAATAAACAAACAAATAATTTTTCGAACATTTTCACAAATAAACAAACGAAAAGGATAGGTCTGAAGCCGAAGGCTTATAGAGCAACCTACCCCTAATTCAAAAAACAAATTCAAAAAAGTTAAAGTTTTCAAAATATAACAAACTAAAAAATAAATCAAAAATCAACAAAACGATCCAGAAACCAGGAAAATCAAAAATACCAATACCAGAGTTTCATGCTAGAAAAAAAAGAAAAGAAAAAAAGATTGTAGGTTACATTTTACTATAAGATATGGACGTGGCGTAGTGGGCAAGGCGCTCGCCACGCAATCTGGAGACGCTGGGCTTGCCTGTTCGAGCCCAGCGCTCCACATTTGCTTTCAGTTTAGCTGGTCGTCCGTACTAATACACATTGGCCGTATTAGGGGGTGGGAAACTGATGGGTGGGGATCGGGCGTTGTGGACAGCGACTCCTACAGGTTGGTTGGTGCGCCTGCGCAGTAGAATCAGGAAGTGTCGGGGGCAGCGTGAGCCTCCCACGCGTTACTCCTCGCCACTGAGAGATTGAGCTGCGCAGGTGAAAAGATGCGACTGCTGTTACCTCAAGTACCGGAGGGGACTTGTGCTATGTATGACTTAGTCCACATTGCAGCCGGCTTGTGGGAGGCAAGAAACAGTGTTCGTGACAGGGGAGGGTTGAATTGGATGATACGAAATTGGGATGGGAGAAAAATATAGAAAATGGGAGAAAAAGTGGATACAAAAAAAAGATTTACTATAAGATTCTAGAACCCTGTTTTTAAACATATTTTTAAACTTAAAAATACTCCTGCTGTTTTTTATTTCATCCGGTATATTGTTCCAGAGTTTCACTCCTTTAACACTTTGAATGCCCAGCAGGGGGCGCACATTTAGTGCTTGAATGCCCACATCCACGACAACAAACATTGTCGAAGCAGATTGTTTTTTTATCGGTTCATTTCCGTTTCATAGCATTTAGAAAACCCCTCGTTTTCACGAAAAAAAAGAGGATTCCATGATAATCGCCCCGTACTGTAATATTCTAGCACGTTGTCATTTGTCGGCCTATTTATGAATCGTTTTCAAATAAACGCTAGATTATCTATAGTATATGTGTACGTGTGCACGCTAGTGCCGCGCGCTGAAAATCGATTCTCTCAGTTCCTGATCGCTCTTAGAGTCAAACAGCCATATCACAAAAAAAAGAAAAAGCTTATATCTCCGTGAAAACGGGTCTGATTATCCTAATACTGGTAAAATAGATTCCTTACCTGAGATCAGATGGTATCCAAATGGATTATTCCAATTCCTGATCGCCATTCCGAAAATCAATTTTATTGATCCATCTGTACAACACATAATCCCCGCTGCTCTGAGGGTCCAGAATGAAGCTGATCGACTCCGGTCACATGCGTGAGAAGTAAAATGTGGAGTCCGGGTCTTTTTTTCTCATGCCTTTTCATTGAGTCCAATCCAAAAGGGTGAATTACCATCTGGGAGACGATAGGGGGCGCTTTTTTCACATATGAGCGCCTGGAGTGGCAGATTTACCAACGGTAGACTCGGTTGATGAAATATGAATTCAGATCGCTAATTTAAAAAAAAACTCCCATTCATTTATGGGAAAACTCGGGTTGGGCATCCAAATTGTTAACTGACACAGACATACTTTTAAGTGTGGTTCGAGCTCTAGGCTGTTTAAAATTGAGTGTTCTTCTTAAATTATACGTCACCTCTCGTTCTTTAAACAAAATTTGTAAGTTACATGGCAGTTGATAACTTCTAGCTTTAAAAACTATCTCTGCTGTTTTAAGGTCAACTAAGTCTAGGAACTTTGTAGGATGGAGATAACTAACATTGTTCACAACTCTTATTGCCTTTTTCTGTAAGATGATAATAGGATTCAGATTAGTTTTGTATGTGTTTCCCCAAGTTTCTATACAGTAAGTTAGATATGGTAATAAAAGAGTAAAATACATTGTGTATAATGATCTCAAATTTAATGTGTCTGGTTTTTCTTAAGATACGCGCTGTTTTTTTCTTTACATAGTTAATGAGTTTTCCAGCTGAGGTTTTGGTCTATCACAACCCCCAAAAAAGTATTTTCATTTACTCTTTCAAGATAAACATTATCTATGCATATCTCTACTTGAGTATCCGGATGTATTTTATTATTACCAAACAAAATAAATTTAGACATACTTATATATAAGGAGAGTTTGTTAGTATCAAGCCAACATTTCAGCTTCCCCAGTTCACCTGTAATATTTGTTAGCAACTGTTGTAGGTCTGCACCTCTTAATGTATCTAAACTATACAATACCTTCTTCCTTTAAAAATACATTTTGTTTAAAGTGATCTGTACTGTACATACATCTGATTAGTATTGTATATTACTATTGCACTTTACTGTTACATTTGCACTCTGGTTGGCTGCCAAATGTCTTCGTTGTACTGTATAATGACAATACATTTTAATCTAATTAGACTGTCTTATCACTCTGGAATGGATGGGGGATACCACTTCATCCCCTGTGGGGGTCTCTTGCATCGGCCAGGGACCTGTTGTAGGTATAGGTTGCAGACCTCAAATTTCTCAACACCTTATGAGAAGGAGTGTATTTGTGAACTGGACCAGTGTGATTGATCTTGCATGACAGTAAAGCACAAACAGTAGTGTTGTCCAATGCCATTCTGTTTTCTGTGACAATCTTCTTCACCATACTGAATACCCTTTCAGAGCTGGCATTGCTGTGTGGAATGCATAACAGAGCCTTCATAAGTCTCGTCAGCTCACTGAACCTCAAGTCCTTGCCTAGAAGGCCCCAAAATCTGTCGATTCTGTCTTCTTGGGGGAGCTGCTTGCTGTCGGTCACCTGGTAGTCGGTGAGTTCCAGTAACAGCCCATCCAGATTCAAACTCAACTGAGGGAACAGGGCTCCTAGCCTTGTCACTGTAAAACAAAACCATACAATACATTATACAATATACAATACAATACTTCCTAACAGTCAAAGTATCTTGCCACTTGTTTTTGCTGTCTTCAACTGGAAATTATAATTCTATTTTAACTGGAAACGTATTCTATCAGTCTTCAACTGGAAACTGTTGCTAATATCTACCTGCCTTTAAAAAGGGTGAACTGGAAACTTCTAATATCTACCCGTCTTTAAAAAGGGCTATCTTCAGGTATCTTCAACTGTTTCTATACCTGTCATTGGAGTTATAGCAAGCCGCGATGCAGCACTGTCAGGTCCTTCAGGAGTTGGGAGTCGATTGGAAAGCAGGCGACAGGGCTCTACGCTAACCTTCTTCCCAAGGAGCACATGTGCTCCTAAATGAAAAAATGTAGGAGCACACAAAGACATTTAGGAGCACCCAAAAATATTTAGGAGCACAGTGAAAATATTTCAAGTAACAGAGTTTTTTTATTTTCAAAAATAAATGTATTGGCGGTCAGGTGGCATAGCGGAGATTGCGTTCGTCACCAACGCCGGAGATGCTGGGTTCGAGCCCAGCTCCCGGCGTTGTCACCAGCTTGGCTGGCCGTTCACACTAATACAATTGGTAGTATTAGGGGGTGGGGAAAGCTGGCGGGTGGGTCCTGGTAGAGCTGCCGCGGTATCGGTATTACCGCGGTATCGCTGTTACATCACGCCCACCGCAGAGTTAGGCTGAATACCGCATCACCGCTGTTTTTTATAATAATAATAAAGTACCCTGCTCTCGTTGGGCTTGCGGCTCTGCAGATATACCCTACTCCTCTGTCGAGGTTCCAAGCGACCCTATTGGGTACCAGAAAAGTCACGTGAAATACTGCAGACCACTGATTGGTCAGAAGAGAGACGCGTCACACGTTGGAGCGTCCTGCAGTGTGTTACCACCAATCAGCAAGCGCGTATTAGGTTTTTACTTACTGAATGTCAGCCATTGATCAGAGCTCACAACACGGCTAATACGTTAGCTCCCGCCGGAGTGGATTACCGTCGCTCCTCAGGAGTACTAAACGAGGCATAATGATTTTACTGCAACAAATGTTATAATAAAAGCCCTTCGTTCTATACACTTGTCTGATTGAAAACTTTATTAACAGACCGCAGAATGGGCACAACTCGACACGCTCTGAGCAAAGAAAGGAACTGAGATATGAATTGAGTAATGCTTGCCTTGCTATGGTCCGGTAAATACGCTGATGTTATTGAACGTGTAACTATATAACGTTAATGCCACAAAACGAATGCCTTTGTAATCATAAGTAGTAACGTTATAATAAGAAGAAGAAGAACAAAGGGTCGGGGGGGTAACCGCCGGGCGTGCCGCTACCACCCCTGCCCGCGACACAGAGTGAACGACGCACGACCAGAGGGGAGACTTCGAATCCGTGTTTCACTTTCAATAACGAATGCGTGCTTGCCGAATCCCAAACAATATTCATGCTGCAAAGTCATCCTCTAAAGATAGACATTTAGACTAGAGGCAGGCTATATGCTATAAAGTAGACTACAAAAAAAATAGAAATGCATTCAAACTTTTTTTTTTGTGTGTGACTGTGCGTTAATAACCGCAGCGGTAGGAAATATTTCGCAAATTTGTGCGGTAAGGAAAACATCAATACCGCGGCAGCTCTAGGTCCTGGGCGTTGTGGACAGCGACCCCTACAGTTCGGTCGGGGCGCCTGCTCAGTGAGGGTAGGATCTGGAGAGAGGTAGTGCGAACTCCCACACGTTACACTCTCCCAGTGAGAATCTGAGCTGCCAGGCTGGCTGGCTGCACATGCGTCGGAGGAAAGCATGTGACGGTCTCCGGCCTCTCGGACCAACAGTAGGGGAAAGTGCACAACAACCAGGAAGAGGGTTGGGAATTGGCATAACAACTAACAGTCGGATGGGAGAAAAATCGAAAAAAGGAGGGGGAAAAAGATTTAAAAAAATTTAAATAATAATAATAAATGTATATTTTGTACATGTGCAAACGGGAACGGGACACACATCTGTGCAATAGCACATACCACCAAAGTCAGTGGCCCACTGTGTGTGTGTATCTGCGTGTGCAAACGGGAATGGGACACAGACATTTGAACTATTAAGTGATTAATGCCTACTGTGGCAAAGTTGTAGCCAACAACTAGGCCTAATAAGAAAGGCAGTGACATTGAACAAAAAGGAGACACTGGCATTACCACCAGGGCCATCAGTAGAGGGGACTGTAAGGTGCCCTTTCGGTATACTACCTTTGCTAAAACTGTGTTCTCTGTTAAAGGTGGTAACTACTGGAATAACCTACCAGTTGTGATTAGAGAGTGCCCCACATACTCCATGTTCAAGACCCATCTTAAACTGCATCTTAAGGCAAACCAGAACTGTGATAATTTTTAACCTGATTTAGTTTATGTAACTTGTTTCTTGTTTTTATTGTTGTTTTTATCATTGATTGTCACCATGCTTTTACCCTAAGCAGGCTATTTATTTATTGAAAGAGTTTTGCTGTCTCCTGGTGTAAATTAGCTCTTGCTACAACCCTGCATGTTTACATTTTGTATTTTGTACTTGATGTTCATTAACATGTGATGTCCCTATCAAATAAACTATCAAATCAAACTACTGCTACAAAAGTAACAGTCACTTAACTTTAGCTTTTGCCCCTTTTATGCATACAATGCCTATGTTTTGGCTGTGTTGCTCTTCTAGAAAAATAATCCTTTCAGGGTTGCCTATTGAAATACTGTAAACCTCCAGTACAGAAACATTGTTTATGAGTTTGCGTGTCAGGTAGACCATTGATTGACAGTCGATTCTGCCAATTACGTCACACCGCTTGCACTCCGGCCGTCCGGCGCTGCAGTTGGACCCTATTGCCCACCTCTGCTGTTGATAACGCTAGCCAAGTTAGCTGTACACACATACACAGTGGGCCAGTTACTTTGGTGTAGGGGTGTAACAATGCATCGATCCTAAGGGGAAAATTCAACTGCATCGATTTGAAAATGTTAGAATCGATTATCGCAATTTGAATGTGTACACAGTGTTATGTTGTTATCATGTCCGTTACAGTCAACACAACGACATACGCTACTGCATCAACGTTATGATTAACAAAGCAAGGCATTCGTTTTGTTGCATTAACGTTATATTACTATTGCTATCGCTAAATCTAGGTGTTCTAAAATCTATTGCTATTGGTAAGACTAAGACTAGAATAAATTACATAAAACGTAATGTTAGTCTCGGGGAAACACTCGCATATCGCAATGACAGGCTTTCAGGAAGTAAACAAGCTAAATGAGAGCTTCCGATTGGTCATTTGCTTTATTTCCCATGAAACCAGTCACGTCACTCTACTGTGATTGGACCGTTTGCTTGAGTGCAATGTGGGACTTGTAGTTTTTTAACTATTCTCAGCGGAGAAATAAAAAGAACGACTGAGGCTGTAATCTGCACTCGCACACCGTGCGAGTAATTGATTTTTCAGGTTCGCACACACATATTTTTAGGGGCATATGCGAGCAATATGGTCGCACTGTAGAGCCCTGGGCGAACATCTTTCGTAGAACTGCTTCATAGAAGGCTCTTACAGTTCTAAAACAGAGTAAAACAATAATATTCATTAGTGTAATTTCAGGCACACTGTCCAATTATCTAGCGGTCTCAGTCAATGAGTCAACTAGATGTCCCCATTGGAAGGGTGTGGGCGAATGACTTATAATTAAACCAAAGAAACAATTCGGACTTTGTAAGAATGTTCATTTATTAGGACTCCAATGTCCAAACATCCCGTTACTACTCGGTTGTAATAATCACCAGGTGGTTAATTAAGCAAGCAGTTAGCTTGTAGCTGGTAGTTAGTAGCAGCTTGCATTCAAGCGTTAGTAGATAATGTCAGTAAAGGTCGATATGGCATTTGGTAATGTTCAACCAAGTCAACGTGGATAACAGTTTGTTGATAGTCAGGTTGCAATTAGCAACTGCCAGTACGTGATAGTGTAGTCAGTTGTCAACGTGTAGTCAGCGTTTAGTCAGCAACGTACATTCAGACCTTAGTCAGTAGCAACTGTCAGTCGTCGATAGACTATACAGAGTCGATAGTAGACGGCGTACAATCAGACGTTAGTCAGTCAGTCAGTCAGCATTTAGCAACTTTCAGCGTGTATTCAGACGTTAGTCAGTCAGTAGACGGTTAGTCAGATTATTTACCGTTGGCCAGTCAGAGTTCGCCCACAGGGCTTTTCACCTTACAGCCTATGGTTAAGAGTGTCACTTAAATAGCGCGACGTGCCGGCGCAGAGACTGCTTACCTGTCCAGAGTCACAATACGTGTTCCAAAGTGCGTCCACTAGGCGGCACCAGATAATAACTAACGCATGCAATAAACGCATACAATAAATGTTACTTATGATAATTGTTACAAAGGGTCAGATTAAACCGAATATATGTATTTATTGATTGATATATATTGCATAATATTTGTATATCGTTTGATATCCCTTGTATATTACTTGTACATATACACGGAATGTCCCTTTAACCTAGTAGTTACACAGCCCATAATATTTCATTCTCCTATTGGATGGCGTGCCACCAGGCGCCAGTGACTTACCCCTAGAGCCGACTTGAAAGCTACCGCCAGGACTTGTCTCAACATGCCCGCTTCTGCCCAGGGCTACGAGACAGTGAGCAGGCTGGCACTCGTTTATCCCCCGTACATATAAATATGGCGCAGCGAATACAGAACTTCCTTTTCAGTTCCCTTTCAGTTCGAGTTGGAGTTCAGTCCTGTTCAGTTACCAAGTAAAGCCTCACCCACTACGCAACGTGCGGTGACGGAGGGCTCGTATTGCCCCAAATAGAGTCGTGTTATCCTACTACGTTTGTTCAACGTATCGTTCGCTATTTACTAGTAAGCCTTCATTACGAGTCAAAGACCACGTGAAGTGAGTAATTGTGCGTCTACATAGAGCACTTATTGCCGCGTGCTAATAGGATAGTAACGTCAAGTTCAACTGTGAACTACCGCGCACCGGAGGATCTCCCCGACGCCTGCAGAGCCTTTTCCGGCTGGATTATTGCTTTGACCGTGGCTGCTGGAGCAGAGAACCGTCTACCCCGCTGCTGTGTGGGATCTAACGTGAGGACATCACTCGAGCCCGTCTCAAGGAGAGACTCCACGGCTTCATCTGTGCGGCGCGCACACTGGGACCAGCTGCCTTTCCCCGCTGAACCAGGGAGCAATATACCGTCTCCAGGTGCCTATTGAAGCTCCCTGTGGAACCATTGACTTTGTATAGAGCATTGCCTCCCCCTGCTGGCTTACAACCGGTAGTACACCCCCTTCCCAGAGTACCATAGATAATTACTAATATTCATTATTGATTTGCCTATGCACATATCTTTGCCTTATAAGCGCATCTAGATAAGTATATTTGTATTCTTATCTGCTAATAAATATTCTAAACGAGTATTTGTGTGGAAACCGTTTCATTGTGGAGGAGTTCTCATCTGATATACTTGTGTACAGTATGGCCAGTAATGTACATAAGACGGTAGTGGTTTAATGATACCAATACTTAATTAATACAGTCAGGGAATTGTACCCCTCAGTTACAATTGGTCCTTCGAGCCGGATAATAATTAGCGTAATATTAATATAATATTAATATTGACATGGCCGATGACGAACACTCCACAAACGGTTCTCCTAAGCTAGATCGCCCGCAGCGCAGACGGCAGCCACCTCCCTATCTAGAGGCATACGCTGTCAGTCCAATACCTAGCTTTAAAGGGAAATTAAATACGGATAAAATAACTAAAGCGGATAGTAAAATTATGTCCGACCCTATCAACCAAGCTACCCCGCCAGCAGAGGCCCTAGCGGGTTCTAATGTAACTGACCAAGCTCACGGTGGGGACCAGGAGGGAACTGACACGACTTTATCCCCAGACAACGTCGACAAGGTAGTCCCCGGAGAGCTCCAGGATAAAGAAAGCCCTCCCGGGATGGAACCCGACCCACCACAAGAAGAGACGCGCACCCAGGAGATGGATCTCCTCGGTACGCAACAGGAGAACGGATCTCCAACAAGTACTGCCGGGAGCCGATTGCCCCGAACGGCGTCTTCCCCCAGTTTGGCGGACAAGATGCTGGCGCGAGCACTCATCGCCACCCTGGCAGCCTCCACCGAACGCGATCGACTTCAAGCGCAACAGACGCGCGAGCGCGAACATTTTGCAGGCGAGCGAGAGCGCTTCCAGGCGCAACAAAGGAGTGAAGACGACCGTATAAGACTGGAGACCAGACGCCTCCAGACAGAAGAGAACATTGAGAGAAGCCGTGCCGATGCACAGCACGCCGCCGCCAATGCACAGCACGCCGCCGCCAATGCACAGCGCGACGTCGCAAATGCACAGCTCCACGCCGCCCATGCCAGCGCCAATGCCCAGCGCGACGCCGCCCAGGCCAGCGCCAATGCGCAGCGCGACGCCGCCAATGCCCAGCGCGAAGCAGCGCGCGACGCAGCCCATGCCCAGCGCGAGGCAGAGCGCGACCGGCTGCAGGCGGAGCTGATGGACAAACTGGTTGCCATGGCGACACCCCCTCACTCCGCACGGAGCTCTCAGAGATCGTCAAGACATGGGTCTAGGACACATTCCCCTACCCGACGAAGCGACCCGGGACTCCGCCAACAGGAGGATCCTGTCCACGTCTCCGAACCCCCTTCCCGGCCGGTCCATACGAGACCCAGCAACCGGGAAGAACCGGACCACGCCGAGAGACTGAACAGAAGACTCCAGGTCCTAGCAGAGGGAGAGGAGGAAGAAGAGGAGGAATGTCAAGCCGACCAGCAGCAACGTACTCTGGCCCAGGAGGCCCAGTACAGCCCCGACCAGCAGCAACGTACTCTGGACCAGGAGGTCCAGTACAGCCCAGAAGTCAGCCCCGAGGCCCTGCGCTACAAACCCCCGACTCAACTCACGGGTGAGTTTGACGCACCGCCAGCCCCGAGGGACAGCACCTGGGTAACCGACCTTCGGTACCCACCAAGTACCAGCCCAAGACGACACGAACGGGGAGACTCGCCTAGGAGGCCTCTTCCCCAACGCTCACTGATGTGCCAGTCATCCATGGCATCGTACCTTGGCACACCGACGTTTCCAGACTTCACCCATGAGAACCGAGCACAGTACACGGAGCTACGGATGTGCTTAGAGACAATGATGGTTGATGTAGCTGATGAACGCCACAAGTATGCGATCCTACTGAAGCACCTCAAGGTGCCCCGAGCGCACAATATAGCGCTGGCCTATGCCAACTCTACTACCCCATACACAGCGGCTCTAGCAGCACTCGACCAACGTTATGGACGCGTATGGGACTATGTGATACAGGAGATAAGAGACATTGACCGTCTCCCCCCAGCCAGAGACAACAGAGCATTAGATGACTTGTCTGTCAAGGTACAGTCCCTGGTAGGGATGCTGGGGTCCCAAAAGGAAAAGGGTATCTACGAACTGTACGCTAACTCTAACGTAGAGAGGATATTAGAGAAGCTCCCTCCCGCCCGACAAGAGCGCTTCAGGCGGCAGAGAGACTACCGCGACCCCAACGGTCCAGAGGCATCCCTCCTAGACCTATCTGAGTTCCTCGCCAGGGAGGTCAGTAGCCTACGACTCGACACATTCGTATGGAGTGGACCAAGCCCAAGACTCGGACCTCGGGGACAAACGGATAACCGCAGATTGGTGACCGTCATGCACCAATCAGAATCAGTACCGAGCAGCAAGAACCACAGTACCCCCTCGACGAAAGAGGACCAGTGGAAGATTGAGTGCCAGTACTGTGAGGGAGAACATCGGCTGTATCAGTGCGAAGATTTCAAGAAGCTGACCACGGATGATGTGAGTCAGTGGGTCAAGGACCACCGCCGCTGCTTCCGCTGCGCGCGCAGCCACCTAGCAGCTGAGTGCCGCTTGAAAAGGAAGTGCAGCAGGTGCGGTGGCACCCACCTGGAGGTCCTGCATGACATCAACAGGCGTCAGCCAGGACAACAGAGTGGGCCCGTCGCGGTGATGTACCATGCCGAGGCGGTGGCACCAGTACCGAAGAGCCACCAGACCGCTCCCTACTGTACCTACTGCGACGGCGGACACTGGCTGGCACAGTGCGCCGAATATAAGACACTGAACCCCGTCCAAGTGGACCAGTGGCGTGAGGCGGCCCAGGCGGGCGCCGCTTACCACGCAGGGGCGGCCCAGGCGGGCGCCGCTTACCGCGCAGCACGGTGCGGAGCCCACCGGAAGGTCCAAGGCAACCAACCAACAGGAGTGCTCCACATTGACCAGCATAGTGGGACCCCCCGTGTGCTCCTCAAAGTGGTCAGAGTGCTCCTGAGCTACGAGGACAAGGTCCTGGACACTTACGCCGTCCTGGACGATGGGTCTGAAAAGACTCTCCTCCTCGCTTCCGCAGCAGCCCAGTTGGGCCTGCGAGGTGTCAAAGATACAATGACCATACGCACCATCAGAAGGGACCAGAAGACCATAAAGGGTGAAAGGGTCTCCTTCAAGATAGCAGCGGTGGACCAGCCCGAGAAGCAGTATTGTAACTGAGGGGTACAATTCCCTGACTGTATTACTAGATATGATACTTACTACCACTACCTTTGTACTTAATATTCGGCCACCCAGTACACGGCATAAATATATTATCATAAACACTCTCACGTAGATGAAACGGATCCAACACAAATGTACGAAGTCGAAACAGGTCTTTATTTCTACACAGCGATGGTGTGTAGAACAAGCACTTAATCACTTAATTACATTTATGAATTGAAATAGTATGCACTTTTATGGCAAAGAGTATTCGTCGGTATATCAATAGAGAATGTCCAATCTCTGAAGGCGCAGGTGGTAAATATACGACCTGGAATAGTTAAGGAATAACAGCAATGATACTTTAATGATTATATACTAGATACACTAGAGGGGGTTAATCCGGTCGCTTGTAAGCCGACAGGAGTAGGAGGGGGGGGGGGGGTAGAATCCGGCTGCCTCGTCCGGCCAAGGGTATCCCAGGTGAACCCACTGTAGTGCCGTTCAATGCGCCGGCGATCCTTGGACCACAGATGAAAGCAGGTGGACTCTTTGTGGGCCGGCTCTCTCCGGTCCACGGGGGAGAGACGTGAAGCGACCTCGTCTTGCAGAGCGTCTCCTCACCTTGCGTCCTCTCCAGGGGGGGGGGTTCCAACACACGGCAGTGTCGGGGGTCTTTATCCATGGAATAATCAAAGTATACAAAGCATAATCCGTGCCTGGGAAGGCGGGCTGTCGTCGGTAGAATAATCCGGTATACAGGTCCACTCGCTCGTCGGCTCTGGGGCTCCTCGGGTGCAGCTTCACATGGGGTCAACCACCCTGGGTAAGCAGCCAGTTCTCTGCCCGAAACGATGGGGTACTGACTACGGTAGTATTCTCACCGCACGAAGCACTATATATTAACAGACTATTATTAGCTTAATAGACTACGTCCAACTCGACGATATAGTGCCAAATATGACTATTCAAATATTAATATACACGATGTCTCAATACCGATGGTAGGCGAACTTGGCCTTACTCCCACACGTGGCGTCGCGGGGAGGCTTTACGTCTGTGACTCTATTGGAGGGTAAGAAACTAGACTGAAAAGAAAGTCCTACTTTAGTAGCGCAGTATATATACGCACTATGAACAAATAGTCCCATTAGTGGTGCGGTAGCCAGATTCCTACGCGGAACTAGGACTTGTTCGTACATGTGGAGCGGTACGTTTGAACTGGGTCTGAGGGGTATGGCAGCCTGGCACCAAGGTCTCGACCAATAGTAGAATGGAGACTATTATGGGATGTTCAGTAGGCTAGAATGGATATTCAATGCATATTGTACAAGGAATATACAAGGGATATCAGGGAATATTAGAGAATATACAAATACAATTAAATATATATATATAAATAAATATATATATTCGGTTTAATCTGGCCCTTCACAACAGCCACCCCCTGAATAGGTCCCAGACCTAATCAGTTAAACAGAGACAGATTAATCGCGTTGTCTATTTACACATAAGGGTTTGCTGTAGGGGTCAGTCAACTTCACAAAGTCATAGGGTTGTAGGGTCATGGTCATCATCGATTGTGTCTGGGAGTCGAGGCAGTTCTATGAGCCTTGCCACGGGACGGGTGTAAGTGCGACCCTGGACGAGCACTTCAGCTGCTCGGACCTTGCCGTCGGCACCGGTGATCACTTTGCTTACGCGGCCGGCCGGCCACATAGCTCTGGGCAGTGATTGATCAATAATCATGACGACTGTTCCTTCTGTCAAATTGTCTCTCTCCTTTACCCACTTCTGGCGGGTCTGTAGAGACGGTAGGTAGTGCAGTAGGAAACTGTTCCAAAACTTGTCGGCTAATACTTGGCTGTACCTCCACATTCGTCGGCCGTTCGCTTCTTCAGGCCGGTACATTGTCTGTGGTAATGCAGGATCTAGCCGCCCCATCAGGAGTGTGTTGGGGGTTCTGCGTAGGCGACCACCCACTCTGATGAGGGTATGAGCGTCGCTCTCGGGGGCCAGATGAATTAATCTGCTGTCGGATGGGACGGGCTTTCCTCCCTGTAGACAGGCCAATTCATCGGGGAACGAGTCTCTCTGGGCTCGCTGCAGTAGAAGCAATTCTGCTTCCTCGTAGTTAGCTGCTGACATATCAGCGGGGGACTTGCACTCCGGGTGGTACCGCAGGAATGTTCTTTGTTGTGCACTCTCTATGGACGTGCAATCGTCTATGTTAGGGTCGGTGGAGGCTACGGTGCTCAATCCACAGAACACAGACTTCTTATTTTCCACCTCCTCTGGACTTGCTTCCCTCGGGATAGGCATGGGCCACTGTCCTTCCGGGAGTCTTAGGAATGCGGGGCCGTCACTGTAGACATTGCGACGGGTGAGGTCATCCAGGGGCATCCCCCGGGTGATGACGTCAGCTGGGTTCTGTTTTGTATCAACGTAGCGCCACTCTGTTTCTCCGGTTAACTCTTCGGTTAAGTCTTGAATCTCGGTGACTCTGACTCCCACGAAGACTTTGTACTTGCATGAGTCCGATTTGATCCAGGCGAGTACCGTCGTGGAATCTGACCACAGGATTGTTCTAGACACCGGTATGGTGAGCTCACGTTGGATGAGCGTGGCTAGGTGCGCTCCGGCTAGGGCTGCGCAGAGCTCTAGACGTGGGATAGATTGTTGCTTGCGTGGGGTGTTAAGTTTGTAGTCCATGAAGGAGATGTCATGAGGCCAGTGCCTCCACCCCGTCTGGAAGGTCGAGGTGTGTGAGTGAAGTTATAGTTTGTAGATAATGCTGCAGGTGTTGATGAGTTATTGGGGGGTTATCCAGGTCTCAGTTAGAGCCAGGAGCTGCAGATTTTGACTATGGGCGTAGGCAGTAATGAAGTCTTTCTTGACTGCTGATTGACAATTCCATAAGCCTCCCCGTACTGTGACAGGTGTATTAGTGGCTGTAGGAGGGTAGGATAGATTAGCCGGGTTGCTAGCAAACTGCCGTGGGTGGGTTGAATCTGTTCTGGAGGAGCAGATTGTGGATATGAGACACATTGTGGTGTCAAGAGTGGCAGGGAGGAAGTAGAGAAATAGCAGAGTGGGAGGGAAAGGGAGATTTTTCAGAGTGGAGTGTAAGATAGGACTAGGGTGTACTTAGCACTAGGTGGATCGGTGGATCCCTCCGCGGATAACTCCAGCGACACACATGTACTGTATGTCGTTTTATTAATCTATTCCTCCCATGCAGTCCATCTGGTTTCTTTGAAAACATAACGTTACTGAATTTAATAAGGAATGCAAATATGTTCGCATTCATAGCTGTGACTGAAAGTGAGGTAGAGGCGGAAGTGCCAATTTTTTTCAAATTAAAAGCAAACAGCAATTTCACCGAGAGAATATCTGGAAAAAGGAATAACTATCTATCTAATAACACTTAACCTATTGGTAAACTAACGTATTGATGATGATATACATTATAGCTGCTGTTGTGACATGGTTATGATGTATAATTTGAATACGTTTGAAAAATAAAGCGATACTTTTGTCTGATTTGTGATGTCATTTGTGGTCCGCAGATGGACAGCATGGGAGGAATAGATTAATAACATGACATACAGTACAATGTACAATGTACAATAATGTATTTAGCCAAAACACATTGGCAGAACACTATTTCATTTTATAAATGAATTATATATAAAAGGGAAAAAAACTAGATTCGAACCAGCTTTTTGCAAAGTCTTAGTGTTTGCAAAACAGGAATCGTACCACTGTGCCACAGTGACCGATAAAGAACAGCAACCTGGTTTCCAAATGAATTCCCATGTTGTGAGACCACCGCGGCAAAATGGTTAGGAACACTAATGGCTCCATCTGTACATACCACAATGAAAACTATTAGTGCAACTTAGTTTACATGAATCGAAAAAAGCTAGATCAATTTAGATCATTTTTCCTTTACCAAATGTTAAAATAACATGATTTAAAAAAAAAAATTATCTCAAAGTATTTTTGGTAAATAAAAATATTTAAAACAATAAAATAATATTAATTAAAAGCAGCCGGTCTAAATCATTTAAAGAACATAAAACGACCTCCTTATAACTGACATGGGGGCAAATTGGAGGCGAGTGGTGTTTTCCATTTATATTACATTCCAGTCAATTCCCTTTTGTCCGTCGAGTTGTACCGTAGATTGCTGACGTCACTTTAAACTTAAAATGGTGGCCTCCATCAGAGCATTACGCTAACAACATTAGCTTAGCGAACCTGCCACTGTACTTCTATGTGCATAAAGTGTGCTAATAGTAACAAAATATCACAGCCCCTAAGACTTGAGTGGTCTAACTCTACTGAGCATGTACCCAACATTATATGAAAAATGAAAAGTCATTACGATGTTTTAGTGCGCTTCAAGCGCTAAAGGGATTCATTAACAACTTATACTAATAGGGTCCATCTCACTTAGTACTCGTCCGTTTCTTTTCTTTTCATACAAACATTACCTTTTTAAGTGAACGTGGTCTTGTACTTGTTGTATCCATGTGTAATGTTGATAGTAGTGGGTGTACACAGACAAAAGAGTATCTACGGGGGAGAGCAAGTCTGTCTGGATAGGTTCCAGGCTAATAAATGAGCTGTTCTTGCAGCCTAGCCACCCTCTCTAGCCTCTGTTGTATTAAAAGCTATGTTCTTTTGGTAGAACTCTTCGGCTGCCGCAGGAGTGTTGAGAAAGTAGCGGATTCCGTTCATGGTTATTGGTAGGGGTGGGACGATACATCGATCCAGATCGATATATCTATCTATTATCAATGATCCAATAGGATCAATGCAACGTAAAAAGATCGGTTCATATTGCGATACTCCCGTGGCGAGTCGTATCCGCCCAACAGCACATCAGTAGCATGTGAAACGCAGTGTAGACATTACAGCAGGGCTTCAGAGTGTGCCTATTTTGCAACACGAAATAAGTCCCTGCTGTTTTTTTTCCACAACGGGTCAAATGCATCTAATATGCTTTGCATCCTCGCCATTCCTTTATGCCCACATCGCGTTAAAGACCGAAATTAACGTTACGTTAGCTTAAGCGAACTAAGCTAAGCTAACCCTGCTCAGAGCCATAGAGAGAACAGCAGAGGTCCATTAGTTTGCATGTTGTTAGTTCCAATTTTTTCTTATTAAAGTTTAAAGCTCAATTAGAGCTGCCGCGGTATTGATGTTTTCCTTACCGCACAAATTTGCGAAATATTTCGTACCGCTGCGGTTATTACCGCACACACACACAAAAATTAAAAATAAAGTTTGACTGCATTTTTTTTTTTTTGTAGTCTACTCTTTATAGCATATAGCCTGCCTCTAGTCTAAATGTCTATCTTTAGAGGATGACTTTGCAGCATGAATATTGTTTGGGATTCGGCAAGCACGCATTCGTTATTAAAAGTGAAACACGGATTCGAAGTCTCCCCTCTGGTTGGTTCACTCGGTGTCGTGGGCAGGGGTGGTAGCGGCGCGCCCGGCTGTTACCCCCCCCGACCCTTTCTTCTTATTATTATTATAACGTTACTACTTATGATTACAAAGGCATTCGTTTTGTAGTTACACGTTCAATAACATCAGCGTATTTACCAGACCATAGCAAGGCAAGCGTTACTCAATTCATATCTCAGTTCCTTTCTTTGCTCAGAGCGTGCCGAGTTGTACCCATTCTGCGGTCTGTTAATAAAGTTTTCAATCAGACAAGTGTATAGAACGAAGGGCTTTTATTATAACATTTGTTGCAGTAAAATCATTATGCCTCGTTCCCCCTGAGGAGCGACGGTAATCCACTCCGGTCTCCGGCGGGAGCTAACGTATTAGCCGTGTTGTGAGCTCTGATCAATGGCTGACATTCAGGAAGTAAAAACCTAATACGCGCTTGCCGATTGGTGGTAACACACTGCAGGACGCTCCAACGTGTGACGCGTCTCTCTTCTGACCAATCAGTGGTCTGCAGTGTTTCATGTGACTTTTCTGGTACCCAATAGGGTCGCTTGGAACCTTGACAGAGGAGTAGGGTATATCTGCAGAGCCGCAAGCCCAACGAGAGCAGGGTACTTTATTATTATTATAAAAAACAGCAGTGATGCGGTATTCATCCTAACTCTGCGGTGGGCGTGATGTAACAGCGATACCGCGGTAATACCGATACCGCGGCAGCTCTAAGCTCAATATATCAAAACATGGCACAGGAGGTCTATTTGTATTAAAAACAATATATTGTTTTTCATTTAAATGTCTAGAAGAGCTCAAAAATTTAAATGTCAAATGATATTTCCGTTGCCTTTTTTGAGTTGATCTAAATGTTACTGATTGTGTTAAATGGGCATATAATATCATCTCATATCGATCGCAGGCACCTGAATCAAATCGTATCGTATTGTGGCAGACTTTGTGATATCGGCAAATATCGTATCATTGTCCAAAGAATCTATATTGTATTGTGATGAAACTGGTGATTCCCACCCCTAGTTATTGGTATAAGCTGTAGTCAAGAGAGACCTGGGATGCGGTTTTTAGTGGGCCATAAACGGTGCAGAGCTTAGCTATCGCCAGAAACTGAAATGAGAAATGCTGAAATAATAACGTGAATTATTCTAAAAGTTATAATTATTTGGTCTCATCTTGTTTTAGTCAACATAAATTAAGAGATAATTCGTCATGGTTTTTGTGTCCTCAGTTGTAGTCAACAATAGTGCATTAATTATTTAGTCACGTTAGTGTCGCATGATCTACACCTGTAGTCAGGGGAAAAAGCTTCGCTGACAACCATATTTATTTAGTCATCATTTTCGTTGACAAAATTGTTTGTTTGTAACCTTTATTTTAACTCGAAGGACATTGAGGTTTCCCTCATTTACAATGACGACGAGTTTACACACACATGATCAACACAATGAAAATATAAAAAGAATAGAAGAAACTAAAAACAATTGCAATTTGACAAACCAGATTTAACACCAGATGTTTAAAAGCAGAAGCAGATGGGAAGACCTCTAACTTTAGGGTTTGTTGAAGAGCATTCCATGTGTCGGGGGCATCAATAAGAAATGCTGTCTTGCCCAGATCCGAACGCACTTGTGGAACCCTAAGAGTAAGCCAGCTGTTGGATCTGGTCTGATAAGCACCAAGACTCCAATCCAGCAAGGATGATATATAAGGAGGGTGTTTACCACTAATGGCTTTGAAGATTAACAAGTACCAGTGGTAACTGCGCCTCTGAGAAAGAGAGGGCCACTTAATTAACACTGGATGTATGCCCCTCCCGCCATATATCCAATAAATTAAGATCTATAAGTTATTTTTAAGAACCTTGGCCGCTGAGGTTAAAGGGTGGGGAAGGATTTATCCATTGCGGGGTCTAATACCAGGTTAAAATCACCACCTATGAGGGCTGACGGTCCACTCTACTGGTTAAAGTTGCTTACTCGTGAGTAGTACGTTCATTGATAGCAGGAAAATAATGTCTACAGCCACTCGGTAGATGGCTTTATTTCTCTTCCACAGCAAGTCCTCTTTACAGAAATGATCCTAAAGCTATTTCCCTACACTAAAACTTGTTTGGCTGTTTACTGCCACGAAATATTCACATTACTACTACAAGGTAAGAAAACTGTATTTTCCCAGCCTCCAAAATCACAGCCGACTCGACACATGACAAAATTCCTCCACACCTGAAAGACGTAAAAATCAATTTGCCGAAAGTGACACTAATTTCCTATAAACAGTTCTGAGCTAAATAAAACGGTTCAATGACTATCTAAATCCAATCAATATTCCTAATGCCGTTTCAATGTAAGGTTATAAAAATAAACATTCTCACTAAATATAATACAATAACCTAAATATACAGCTAAGCCCCATTGTATTCTGAAATGTAGACTTTAACAGTGTAGGCAACTAAGCCAATAGAAATAAGGTATTGTGGTGACTCAATTATCACGCACAATTGGTTCAGACATAAACAACCCCCCCCCCCCCCGTTCATCTGCGCATGATGAGTCATAACGTTTAGGATCGTATACAGTTGGATTTTTTAATATAGCGTGTATCGCCAATAAACTGCAATCGATAATCTATATTATGCGTTTAGGCCTATAACTAGCGTTCTAGGAATTACTGCAGAAAACGATAAAAACATACAGTACTTATATTCTACGGTATTTTCGTATGAATGTTTGAATGAAAAGGTATAACGTTCCTACATCCTGAACGATAGATAATCGATGTTGAATGGGCCATAGTAATGTCAATTTAGCAATACAATTAAAAAAGTTATAGCCCTGCAAAGAAGGTGAACATCTCCATAGGCTTAGAGTGGTGGCAGAGAGTGGTATGAGACGGGCAAACTGCGTGGCCAGTTAATGTGTTAAGGAATCAAATAGTCTGCCATGGCTACATGCTAACGCTAATGTTATGCGCAACTGTAGGAAACACCTGGCAGCGATAAGTGGAATCAATAGTCACGGAGGCATGCGATTCCAGGAATCAGACAATTGGGAACCGGCTCCCAACGGGAACTGGTTTTCGATTCCCATCCCTAGTCCCTGCGGCGATATCCGACGCCTAAACAATGCCACGACCCCAGACCGGTACGCCTGTTATTTTTCTACAACGGAGTTCGGCGATTTGCGAATCTGATTGGACAGTGTCATTTCTGGTCATGTGACATGTACGCCCAATCATGGGACCGCAAGTTTCTACACTGGTTAGGCTTAGGCGCTCGTTCGAAGTCGGTTAAGGTTAGAGTTTGTCTTAGAGCATGGCGATAGAACGCCTGCCCTGATTCCGACTGTTAAGCTTAGGCACTCTTTCGAAGTTGGTTAAGGTTAGAGTTTGTCTTAGACTCGAGCATGGCGATAGAACGCCAGGTGCTTTGCAGGCTGTTCGACGCGGAAATGGGCAAAGACACAGCTCGTCACGCTATTTGGCGCACATGTCACATGACCAGAAACGTCAGTGGCCAATCAGATTAGCAAATCGCCGAACTCCGTTGTAGAAAATATAGACGCGACCGGTACCCCGTCCCGCATATACAGGACTTCTCCGCCAACCTGGCGGGGACCACCATCTTTTCCAAGGTGGACTTGGTGCGGGGCTACCACCAGGTACCCGTTCGCCCGCGGGACGTTCCCAAGACGGCGGTCATCACTCCTTTTGGGCTGTTTGAGTTTCTGCAGATGCCCTTTGGCCTCAAGGGGGCGGCGCAGACCTTCCAGCGGCTGATGGACTCGGTGCTGCAGGATATGGCGTTCATGTTTGTATACTTGAATGACATTCTCGTAGCCAGCACGTCTGCAGAGGAGCACCTGACACATCTCAGGCAGTTGTTTGAGCGGCTCAGTGCACATGGGCTCATTGTTAACCCCGCCAAGTGCCAGTTCGGCTGGTCGGCTATCGATTTCCTCTGGCACAGGGTCTCAGCAGAGGGAGCCGTTCCGCTCCCTGCCAGGGTGGACGCCGTTGCCAGCTTTCCACGCCCCCGCACCGTGAAGTCCCTGCAGGAGTTCCTAGGCATGGTGAACTTCTACAACAGGTTAATTCCCTGTGCCGCCCACCTCATGCGCCCCTTGTATGAGGCTCTGCGTGGTAAGGACCCCAAGGCCGAGGTGTACTGGTCCCCATGTACCGACGCCGCTTTTTTGGGCGCTAAAACTGCACTGGCCAATGCCGCATTACTGGCACACCCATTTCCTACCGCCCCTATCGCCCTCACAACTGACGCCTCAGACTACGCAGTGGGGGCAGTGTACGAACAGTGGGTGGGGGGGCCTGGCAACCGCTTGCTTTCTTCAGTCGCCAGCTGTGGGACAATGAAAGAAAGTACAGCACCTTTGACCGGGAGCTCCTAGGCCTCTTCCTGGCCATCAGGCACTTCAGATTCCTGCTGGAGGGCCGACGATTTACTGCCTTTGTGGACTACAAGCCACTCACCTTCGCCATGGCCAAGGCCACCGAGCCGTGGTCAGGGCGCCAGCAGCGCCAACTCTCCTCCATCTCCGAGTTTACCACAGACATACGGCATGTCGCAGGCAAGGACAACTACGTCGCTGACTGCCTCTCTCAGACGGTGGTGGGGGCCGTCCACTTGGGACTGGACTACGCTGCCATGGCTGCCGACCAGGCCACTGACAAGGACATGCAGGCCTACTGAACAGCCGTCACTGGGCTAAGGTTAGAGGATGTGCAGTTTGGTATCGCCAACACCATGCTTGTCTGCAACGTCTCCACCGGTCAGCCCCGTTCGATGGTTCCCGCTGGCTGGCCGTGGCAGGTATTCGAAGCCATCCATGGACTGTCGCACCCGGGGTGAAGGCGTCAACTAAGCTGGTCGGTTCGAAATTCGTCTGGCATGGCCTCAGGAAGGACATCACAGCCTGGGCCGGCTCCTGCGTGGCGTGCCAGCGCGCAAAGATACACCGCCACACCAAAGTCCCCTTGGCATTTCGAGACGTTTCGACCATGTCAATGTGGACCTGGTGGGTCCCCTGGCCCCCTCCCACGGGTTCACTTACCTCCTCACCATGGTGAACAGAACCACTAGGTGGCCGGTGGTGGTCCCGCTGGCATCGACCACGTCCGCCGAGGTGGCCCGGACATTCATTGGGTCCTGGGTAGCCCGTTTTGGCACACCATCTGACCTCACATCCGACCGGGGCCCACAGTTTACTGCAGTCGCCAAGGGCCTGGGAGTGAAGCTCCACCACACCACAGCCTACAACCCACAGGGCAACGGCTTGTGTGAACGGTTTTACCACTCTATGAAGGCTGCGCTGCGGGCCAGCCTTACGGACGGCAACTGGGTCGACCAGCTTCCCTGTGTCATGCTTGGCCTGCGCTCCGCCCCCAAAGAAGACCTGCAGGCCTCGGCTGCTGAGCTGGTGTACGGACAGCCGATGCGTGTCCCAGGGGAGTTCCTCCCGGATGCCGAGGCTCCCTGGTCTGTTACCTCATCTCGGACTGTGCTCAGGGATGGCGCCAGTGCCTTCACCCCAGTCCCAACTTCCCAGCACTGCCTCCCGCAGTCCTACATGCCTAGGGATCTGCAGTCAGCCAGGTATGTCTTCAGTCGCCATGACCGCCACCGTACCCCTCTGCAGCCCCCTTACGACGGCCCTTTTTGTGTCCTGTAGGCGGGGCCTAAGAACTTCATGGTGGACATTGGAGAAAGGTCAGAGCGGGTATCGGTCGACCGGCTCAAGCCTGCCCATTTGGACGTAGACAGGCCAGTTGACCTGGCCCGGACGCCGTGGCGTGGACGAGCCCCTGCCCGGCCCCTGCCGACTGCTTTTCCCTCTCGTCACCTCATATGTGCCTAGCCGTGGATAGGAGGGACTTGTTGAGGCAACGTCAAATTTTTTTTTTTTTACATATTGTGAAAGTACAGATTCATACCTTCAAAATAAGCCATCACTTGAACATTTTTGTGGGATACTTTTCAAGCTACTTCCTATGAATCATGGTGATATCAGAAAACGCATTCAGAGATGAATGGCCTTCGAACTTTGTGGAGAGTTTCACACCGGTGAGTTAAACAACTACAACCCTACCCAGAATGAATTGTATTCCATGGCCCCCCTCTCTCTATGGGGACATTAACACCTTGCGTCAAGCTCTTTTGTTATGTCAATTTGTTGGAAGCCTCACATAAGCCATGTAATGTTGGGGGTCAAGGTATTGGCTGAACCAGGAAGGAAAGGCTACATCAAAATAACTTTTGTTTCATAGTGTGACTTGTCGTACAGACCTTGTAAGTCTAAAAGCTAAATGACTAAATGTAAATGTATTATAAGGAAAATGGGGGACCCTGATATAAACAAGACGAATCAAGTGAAAGAGTTAACCTTTTGTAGTGTGGTAGTGAAAGGTTAACCTTCTGTAGTGTGGTAGTGAAAGGTTAACCTTCTGTAGTGTGGTAGTGAAAGGTTAACCTTCTGTAGTGTGGTAGTGAAAAGGTTAACATTCTGTAGTGTGGTAGTGAAAGGTTAACCTTCTGTAGTGTGGTAGTGAAAGGTTAATCTTCTGTAGTGTGGTAGTGAAAGGTTAACCTTCTGTAGTGTGGTAGTGAAAGGTTAACCTTCTGTAGTGTGGTAGTGAAAAGGTTAGCATTCTGTAGTGTGGTAGTGAAAGAGTTAACCTTCTGTAGTGTGGTAGTGAAAGGTTAACCTTCTGTAGTGTGGTAGTGAAAGGTTAACCTTCTGTAGTGTGGTAGTGAAAGGGTTAGCCTTCTGTAGTGTGGTAGTGAAAGGTTAACCTTCTGTAGTGTGGTAGTGAAAGGTTAACCTTCTGTAGTGTGGTAGTGAAAGGGTTAGCCTTCTGTAGTGTGGTAGTGAAAGGTTAACCTTATGTAGTGTGGTAGTGAAAGTATTAACCGTATGTAGTGTGGTAGTGAAATGCTTGTGGGGAAAAGGAACAAAAAATAATTGATGGCAATGAAAACCTGACTTGTAGAGTCTGATGCCATAGAGATGCACATTTCATGCAGACTAGTACATGCACACACACACACACACACACACACACACACACACACAAGATGTGTGACATGGCTTGGTTTCATGTTTTGAGGTACCTTCAATTATCTGTAAATAATACATACATACTGTATCTAAATTAGCCCTTTCCTGTGTGAGTGTTCCGTCTGGTCATAATCACTGATATTATAGATGGAAATAGATGAAATATTATTGTCCCTGAGGGCAAGTTGTGGTGTTGTCTTGATTATTATTTCATAATACAAAGTTTCTGAATGGACGTTTGGATTAAAATCATCCCGAAGACAGCATTGGAACGTTTGTGAGTAGGCTCTTGCCAGAGTATCAATGAAATACGTTGCGGCTCAGGAAATGCGCGTCCCTATGTTTGGATTAAAATCATCCCGAAGACAGCATTGGAACAGTCAGTTGGCTCGGGACAGATCTATGCTTAGCTTGCTAACGTTAAGATAGCAGTGTAATTTAAAGTCAATGTTCAATGTTCAGATTCAGCGTCATCAAATCCGTGCTGAATTGCCAGCGCGCGTTCGTCTTCAGCAACAACAATAATGTTGTTGCTGCATCCTATAATGATAATAAGTTGTTTGTTATTTTCTTTGAGTTTCCCTATTGAATGAATTTACTTCTTATGCCATTAGGTTGCAATAAATTCACTCGAACGAAATTTGTTCGCTCATCAAATTCGTGACATTCTAAATGTGTTTTAATGTTGTTTAATTTAATGACAATACACCCGCGCGGACTCGCGTTTTTTTATTTTTTTATTTTTTTATATATATATGGACACTGCGTTTGTCACAAGTTACGTTGCTATAACTTATAACATTAAGATAAAGTGTATAAACATTGTGCTTCTCCCTGCTAAGAAAGGAGAGCGTTTGGCTGTGTGTGTTTCAACACCTCTTAAGTACCTGTTAAGCATACGCGGACAGACCCACACCGTAAATGCCCTCGCCTGTAGTTTTTCCACAGTATGAGAGACAATACTTGTCGAACTATATAACAATAATTACCTCATTTACAAGTTTTATTTAAGTTTGCAAATAAGGGCAAATAAGGGAACACATTAATGACATTTCAAAGATGTAAAAAAAAAACAAGATTTCGATGTTTTCGATTTTCTGAAGAGCAAGACATTTTTTCATTTCCTGACACTTCTCTCTGCCCGAATCAAATCGAGTTTGGTTGCGTCGGGGCACATATCTCCCGAATCCCCCCCACACGCCGAATCCACACCTCTACCCCTGCACGGGTGACACAGAGTCGTTTCGAGCGCCTGATCCGCCTCGTTGACTGTGGATGATCTTTTGGGGGGTTATGGTGAATTATGGGGGGGCCTGTGTGGTGACTCAATTATAACGCACAATTGGTGCAGACATTCACAAGGAGTGAGGGCTCCTTTAAGACTTGGGATTCTGGGAACAGGGTGTGTATTTGGTAACTTACATATGTCAGCTGTCAGATGGCTGCTGTCACTAGTATGAGGAGTAACATTAACGTCTCTGCACTCTTTATGTTGGGAAATAAAAGGAAAGACTCGACTACAGTCTCCCGTTTCATCCTTTCTTGCGCTCCCACAGTATAACTTATGAGTGCTTTGGCTTCTATACCACCAATTATAAGCTCTGAGGGGGTGCATATCACTTTAAGAAAAAGGTTCACATAGAACTTAGGGTCATCTTGGTTTGGATCATATACATTATCTTAACTGCCACCGACCCGGCCTGGGACGTTTTAAAGATTCTGGACACATCAGTAAAACAGAGTAGGTGGATCACTATGGCTCAGGGGAGGCTGCCTTCATCTGGTCGGTGTTGGAGTGTACGGTGAGCCTGTTCGATCTCAATGGATTGCCCAGTGTCAAGGTCTAGTATTTTCGGGAGCCATACTTGTAGGACAGCGATAGTGTTTTTACCCTCCACACCTTCCGGGAAGACTGCCAGTCTTAGGTTCCGTCTTCTCTCTCTGTTTTCCAAATCGTCAAGCTTTTCTTTCAGACCGCTGACTTCTTCCTCTGTGTTTTTATTATGTTCGCTGAGGTCTTGGTGTAGGGAGTTGAAGCTATCACTATAGCTAGCATGCACTTATTCTATTTCCTTAACACGGTGCCCTAGCGCCCGGTCTGTCGAATACTTTTTCCAGTTCCCCAAAAACCATGCCAGCGGGGTTTCTTTTCTTTTTAAACTTACGTTTTTATTTTCATTTTTTTTCAACAACATACATAGACAACATTCATAGACAATACATTTCAACATATAAACACTACATAAATATAAAACAAATAGACAAAAATGAGAAAAGAAAAAGTGTGGCATGGGTCCTTTGGTCCATTCTATATTTGCATTATTTATATTTTCATTAATTTCCTTGTATCCTTTTCAATCCCCTGTGATGTTGTTCCTTCCCCTCCTATATTCTTCCCACTTTCCCCATTTCCATTCAAACTTTTCTTCTTGCAGCCTCAGCAGATGTGTGATTCTCTCCATTTCCTGTATCCCCTCTACTATCTCTACCCATTGGTCCTTCGTCTGCACTTCTACCATGTACCACAGCTTAGTTAAAGCTTTTTTGGCTGCCACTATCAATATCTTAATCAAGTACTTGTCTTCCCCTTGGATTCCTTCTTGTGATAGATTCCCCAGATACAACACTTGGCCTCCCTGGGGTATTTCGTATCGTATTATTTCATTTATTATCCCTCCTATCTCTTCCCAGTAGTGCCTTATTTTCTGACATCCCCAGAATATGTGTGCATGGTTCGCTATTTCTTGTCCACACTCCCTCCAACATGGTTTATTTGCTGTTGTGTAATTGCCCTGTATTTCTGGTGTTATAAAGTATCTAATTATGTTTTTCCACCCAAACTCCCTCCATATCCTTGATCCTGTGGTTGTTTGTTGTGTCTTACATGTGTTATACCATTCCTCCTCTGTTATCTCTATTTCTAACTCTTTCTCCCACTTTTCTTTTACATACAATGTTGTATTTCCCTTACTGTCCATTATTGCCTGATATAGTGCTGATATCACCCTTCCCTTCCGTCCTTCGTATGACTTTACCATTATCTTAATTACCCCATTCTGTTCTTTGTCTCTGTCTTGCTTTATTTCCTTGTTATAGTAGTCTCTAATCTGTAAATATCTAAAGTGGTCCCTATTCTCTAGTCCGTATCTTTCTTTCATGTCTTGTAGAGTCTGCATCTCCCCTCATTCTGTCATTGTACACATTGCTGTTATACCCCCCCCCCCCCCCCCCGTTCCCATCTCTTGAACCCATGGTCTTCTATCCCTGGTCTGAATTTGTTGCCGTGTGCTATCCATCTCAGTATCTTGGATTATTTTTCTAGCTTGTATTTCTTTACTATTGTGTTCCATATGTTTATAGTGAATTTAGTAATTGGATCTAGTAGTTGTTCTTAGGGCTGGGCGATATAACGATAACGATAAATATCGCGATATATTTTAATAATCGATATCGAATATCGAAATAAAAAAACAACAAAACTGCAACAGGGCAGTTTTAAAACCAGAGACAGTGGACAGACTTGTCTTTCTTGCCTGCAACTTAAAGTAATGGCTTTGCTTGTCCAAATGACAATACTGACCAAATTCAGATTTCTTTTTCTCTTGTCCATTTATTTTGTTTGCTTTCTAATTTAAAATACATTTTGAAACCGTCTGTACACAGTAGGCTATGTGTGCTAGCAGAACTAGACTCCAGTCACGAGTCACAGTGCACATGTGCGGTGGTTTGTCCACCAAAAAAGCGCCAAAAGATCGAAAATAAACTAGCAGAGCCAGAACTGTTCAACTCCTCTGGAGCCACAGCCAGCAGAGAAGCCGGTTTACTTTAGCTTTTAAACCAGCTGCAGCCTGAGAACTGGAGTGTGAGGGGATGTAACACTAAAGATGGCGGCAATGACAAAGAATTGCTGCAAAATAAACATACATCTGTTGTTAAAAAAAAAAGTTATTTTTTTTATTTTTATTTTTTTTATACTTATAACAATTCGATAATTATCGATATCGAGAAATAAAATAAAATTATCATATCGTTATCGCGATATGATTTTTTTCCATATCGCCCAGCCCTAGTTGTTCTTGTACTTTGAATCCATCTCTTTTGGTTTCTATATCTTTCCATTTGGCCTCATAATTCACATTGCACCAGCATGCTACTGTTCTAAGCTGTGCTGCATAGTAATAACTTTCTAAACTAGGTACTGCCATCCCTCCTTTCTCCTTTGGTAATTGTAGAGTCACATATCTGATCCTTGGCCTTTCCCCCCCCCCAAATGAATCTTGATATCTGTCTATCCCATTCCCTGAATTGTTTTTGTGGTATTAATATAGGTAGAGATTGAAATAGGTATAATAACCTTGGTAATATGTTCATCTTAATGATTTCGATCCTTGAGCTGAAATCTAGGGGCATTACCGTCCATCTTTCTAGGTCTCTCTTGATTTTCTGATTTATCTGTGTATAGTTTGCATCGTATAACCCCTCCATCCCTCTTGTGATGTTCACCCCTAGGTACTTGATCCTGTCCATGCCCCATTTGATTTTGTATTTTTCTTTGATCTCTATCGTTGGTGTGTAGTTCAGTGCTAATGTCTGTGTCTTCGTCATATTAAGTCTATACCCTCAGTAATATCCATATTCTGTCAGTAGATTCATCAGTGTCGGGAAGCTTGTGTCTGGCTGTCTCATATATACTATCACATCGTCTGCGAACAGTCCCAATTTATGTTCTGTCCCCCTTATCTCCACCCCTTTGATGTCTTTGGTCTGTCTAATTAGTTGAGCCAGTGGTTCGATGAATACATCAAAGAGCGTCGGCGAAAGACAACAACCCTGTCTGGTAGCTCTGTCTAGTTGAATCCGGTCCGTCAGACTACCATTCACCTTAATCCTAGCCGTCGGTTCTTGATATAATGCCCTAATTGTTTTCATAGCGTTTTTGTCTAATCCAAATTTCTCCAATACCTTTTATATAGAAATATCCAGCTTACACTGTCGAAGGCTTTTTCTGCATCTAGGCTAACTAATACTGCACTCCCTCCTTCCTTTTGTATCTCCTCTACTATCTGCACTGTCTTCTTTATGTTATCCTGTGTCTGCCTTCCTTTAATGAATCCAGTCTGGTCTTCGTCTATTATATCTGTCATAAATGTCTCAAATCTTTTGGATATTATTGATGTATACATCTTGTAATCTACATTAAGTATGGACACAGGTCTGAAACTGCTACACAGTTCTCTATCTTTCCCTTCTTTTGGAATTGTAGTTAAGGGCACACAGCATCACATTAGCTTATATGCAGATGATGTAATCTTGTTCATGCAAAACCCTGCCACCTCCCTACCTCATCTTTTAAGTAATAGATGATTTTGGCAATCTATCGGGATTTAAGATAAACTGGCCAAAATCGGCCTTCCTTCCACTCAATGTGACAGCAAAGGCTACCATCCTCCCAGCAAATATACCCATGGTAGAACACTTTAAATGTCTTGGAGTTGAAATATTCCCCACTATAAGCCAAACGGTGAAGTATAATTACTCCGGATTGCGAGACAGGATCACAAATGACTTCAGCAGTTGGTCAAAATGAAAAAACTCATTACAGGTTCCGTGCGTCAATAGTTAAGATGAATTTAAGATGAATGTTTTGCCCAGAATTAACTTAATCAGCTCGATGTTGCCGTTACCCCCCCCCCCCCCTGTTGGTTACTGGCAAAAACTACACTCCGCTGCATATACATTTATTTGGAACAACAAACGTCCATGATTAAAAAGATCCACTGCACAGAGAAATAAAACCGACGGGGTTTAGCCTTTCCAGACTTCAATTATTACTTTAAAGCGTTCTCTTTAAGACCACTGATCACCCGGTTTGATTCTCAAGCAGCGGTATCCTGGAGACCATTAGAGGAGAACATAGTGGCACCACATAGACTGCAGGATATAGTGTACACCAACATATCAATTAAGCAATGCAACTTGAGATTTGGCCCTCTTATTACACATGAGATCCGGATATGGCGTGACACACAGAAAACGTGTACTAACTAGAGATGTTCCGATACCATTTTTCCCTTTCCGATACGATTCCGATACCTAAGCTTTGGGTATCGGCCGATACCGATATTTATCCGATACCAGTGCATACAAAAAAATATATATATATATAATATATATATACTTTTTTTTTTTTTTTTTTTTTTACAGATACTGTTATACTGTTTTTAGTAATAACTGGAAAGTAATGGTATTTATTCAACAACAGGTGATTGTATAGATTTGTATTAGTATCATTAATCAATGAGTATGGGCTGCAGCACTGCAGATATACCCTACTCCAATGATCCACACGGACATTAAACGGTGTTGCACTCGCTACTCCGTGGCTCTGCAGATATACCCTATTCAGTCTGTAAGCTAGTGGCAGATAGAACGTTCATGTTGTGATTTTTGATGCAAAATAAATATTCAACATTCTCTTTTGAAACTCCGCCTCAGACTCTTATCCTTTGGCACTTGCTGTACTTTGCTTGCAGGTCCCCTCCAAACTCATAGCCAAGCTCAGGGACCTGGGCTTGAACTATGACCTCTGCCAGTGGGTCTTGGACTTCCTGACGGGCAGACCCCAGGTGGTGAGAGCAGGCAACTGCACCTCCTCATCCATCACCCTCAACATAGGGGCCCCCCAGGGCTGTGTTCTGAGTCCCCTCCTCTACTCCCTGTACACACACGACTGTGTGGCTCAGCGGAGTAGCAACACAATCATCAAATTTGCTGACGACACAGTGGTGGTGGGCCTGATCTCTGCCAACGACGAGAGGGCCTACCTGGAAGAGGTCAAGGTCCTGGCGGGATGGTGCCAGGAAAACAGCCTCTCCCTGAACGTCAGCAAAACAAAGGAGATGATTGTGGACTTCAGGAGGTCGGGGGTCAAGGACTACAGCCCCCTCAGCATCGACGGGGCACCGGTTGAGAGAGTCAACAGCTTTAAGTACCTCGGAGCCTACATATCCGAGGACCTGACATGGACCACACACATTGACAGTGTTGTGAAGAAGGCACGACAACGCCTCTGCTTCCTCAGGCGCCTAAGGAAGTTCCAAGTCAGTCAGAAGATCCTTAAGAACTTCTACTCATGTACAATAGAGAGCATCCTGACTGGCAACATCACCTCCTGGTTTGGGAATAGCACTGCACAAGACCGAAGCAGACTACAAAGAGTGACACGTTCAGCCAAACGCACAATTGGAGGGGGGCTCCCCACCCTCCAGAACATTTACAACAAGCGGTGCAGGGGCAAGGCTAAGAGAATCATTAAAGACTCCAGTCACCCGAACAACTGCCTCTTTGAACTGCTGCGGTCAGGCAAGCGATACCGGAGTCTCAAGGCGAGCACAGAAAGACTCCGAAGAAGCTTCTATCCCCAGGCCATCAGGCTGCTAAACGAACAATGAATGAACACTACACAACAACAACCACCAAACGCACATAGCACACACATCCACACGCACACACTCACTTTAAACAAACACACTGTAGCACCCACTCCACACACTTTATAGCACACACCCACTTTAAACAAACACACTGTAGCACCCACTCCCCACACTTTATATTTATTGATGAAGGATTGCACTACAACTCGTACACCTTACTGTAAATTGTACCTAAAATTGTACCTCATCCCATTTCTGCTTTGCACTAGATAGTACTGTACATTAGTACACTGCATAGTATTGTATATTATATGGTAACTCAGAACATTGTACATATGTCTATACCGAACACTGTGACCTCATTTTTCTTCTTCTAAATTACATGCTATATTATGTTATTTGATACTATCTTGTCTAGCACAGTCTCTGGAGCGTAACAGTAAGAAGCATTTTGTATGAAAGTATTCTGTACTTCTGTATGACAACTATTAAAGAACTTGAACTTGAGAACTTGAACTTGAACACCAGCAAAACACATCCCGTCCGAGCTCCCCGTCACACCGCACTGTCGGGGACAATGGAATTTAAGAAAGTGTATCTGCTGTTAAAATGACACAGCATCACACTTTAAAACATGTTCATTTTATAATCCTCACTCTCCGCAGGACTCGGCAGGAGATAAATTACATCATGGGATCGGAGGCTAGAATTTACGTGTACTCGACGATACCGATACCAGCATTTTAGGCAGTATCGGCGGCATTTCCGATACTGGTATCGGTATCGGAACAACTCTAGTACTAACCACCATAAATGGCACAGGCATTCTCCCCTATTTAATAACAAATTACTCCTTATTGAACAACAACCTATCGGATACCCTGGATGGGAAAAGAAAAGCATACACACATTGGGGGATATCTTCGATGACCATGGTCTCCGCAGTTATCGAGATATATTCAACAAATTTGACCTCACCAGTTCCACTTATCTCTTCTATTTACAAATAAGAGCAGCTTTGAAGGCTCACGGAGTCCCATTAGATGTTCCACTTGAGCACCACAGATTTCACAAATTCTTTTATGACAAGGAGACATCGAGAGGCTTCGTCTCTGACTTTTATCGCCACTTACTTACGTCCTCATATAAGGTCCTTCCCCTAGACTCTGTTTGGAGGAAGGATATCCCAAACCTGGAAGTAGATTTTGATTGGGATGCAGTCTGGGAAAATGTTCGGCTATCATCACGCAACCCAGATCACCAACAGATTAATCTTAACTTTGTTCATAGGACTTACCTGACCCCTAGATGATTGCACCTAATGGGTCTCAGACCGGACTCTCGATGCTCCTTGTGTTCAAACGATGCTATTGGTACATATATGCATATGTATTGGGAATGCCCTCCTGTCAAGACTTGCTGGGAAAATGTCACCACTCAATTATCAGAATTTTTGTCTCTGACCATACCGACACTGCCTTCTGTACTGTTGTTGAATGATGTTTCTCAGTTATCGACCTCTGTACATGTAAAGAGACTCATTTTGGCGGGTCTTACGGCTGCCAAAAAGTTGATAGCGTCACGCTGGATTCAACCGGATAAAATGTGCCAGAAGGTATGGATTCTCACCTATCTCGATGTGATTTATCTAGAGATATCCACTGCACGAATTTTAGGTGTTAATGAAGCCAGCATAGCAGTCTGGGTAGCTGTGGTGGAAAAGATAAAGAAACGCATATAAATTTGGGATTATCTGATGTTGAAGAAGTAGTGGATGTATAATAATAATAATAATTAGAGCTGCCGCGGTATTGATGTTTTCCTTACCGCACGGATTTGCAAAATATTTCCTACCGCCGCGGTTATTACCGCATGCACACCAAAAAAAAAAAAAAAAAGTTTGAATGCATTTTTTTTTTTAGTAGTAGTCTACTTTTTATAGCATATAGCCTGCCTCTAGTCTAAATGTCGATCTTTAGAGGATGACTTTGCTGCATGAATATTGTTTGGGATTCGGCAAGCACGCATTAGTTATTGAAAGTGAAACACGGATTCGAAGTTTCCCCTCTGGTCGTGCGCCGTTCACTCTGTGTCGCGGGCAGGGGTGGTTACCCCCCCGACCCTTTCTTATTATTATTACTATAAAGTTACTACTTTATAATAAAGGCATTCGTTTTGTGGCATTACCATTATATAGTTATACGTTCAATAACATCAGCGTATTTACCGGACCATCTCAGTTCCTTTCTTTGCTCAGAGCGTGCTGAGTTGTCCCATTCTGCGGTCTGTTAATAAAGTTTTCAATCAGACAAGTGTATAGAACGAAGGGCTTTTATTATAACATTCGTTGCAGACAGTAAAATCATTATGTCTCGTTTAGTACTCCTGATGAGCGATGGTAGTCCACTCCGGCGGGGAGCTAAAGCTAACGTTATTAGCCGTATTGTGATGAGCTCTGATCAATGGCTGACATTCAGGATGTAAAAAACTGCAGGACGCTCCCAACGTGTGACGCGTCTCTCTTCTGACCAATCAGTGGTCTGCAATGTTTCACGTGACTTTTCTGGTACCCAATAGGGTCGCTTGGAATCTCGATAGAGGAGTAGGGTATATCTGCAGAGCCGAAAGCCCAACGAGAGGAGGGTACTTCATTATTATTATTATAAAAAAACAGCGGTGATGCGGTATTCAGCCTACTCTGCGGTGGCCGTGATGTAACAGCGATACCGCGGTAATCGCGGCAGCTCTAATAATAATAACTTTATTTGTATAGCACTTTTCATACAAAGGTTGCAGTTCAAAGTGCTTCACAACAGTAAAAAAAATACAGGCATGAGCGAGCATCGCAAGGTATGGTAAATCAGTGTTTCACATTAGGATCTAGCATCCTAATGGGCTCTCTATTCAGTAATACAATTAATAAAATAGTTTAAAATGATTACGTTTAAAAATAGTCTAAAAATTTTAAAAATAGAACGGACATACAACAACAGTAAAAAATACAGGCATAAGCGAGCATAAAAATTAAAAATGTAAATAGCAAGGTTACAGTAAAAAGTGTGATAAGATTGTTCAATCAGATGAAAATGGCCCAGTTAGGAGAATCAACCTTGGCTAGGCGGTGAGGTTCACGATGTACCTAACTGGAATGGTAAACAACTTTGCTAGATTTAGGTCAAAAGTAATCTTCTCCTCACAACAGAGCATCACTCCAACATCATAGAACCGACATATGAATTTCATTGGAAGTGTATGAAAGTAGGTAGGGTAAGAATATAGCAAGGTATGGTAAATCACAGTGTTTCACATTAGGATCTAGCATCCCAATAGGCTCTCTGTTTACAGTTTGATTCAGTAATAAAAAAAATTGTCAAGAATTATACAATAGAACGGACATACAACAGGGTATTTAACATACAACAGCACAGTGTTTCACATTAGGATCTAGCATCCCAATAGGCTCTCTGTATAGTCCAAGTGGGGGTCCTGAGGGGGGGGGGGGAAGAGAGAGCAAGAGCCCATGTATTGTATTTATTATTTTCTTATGTCTTTTAATCTACTTTCATTCTGATTTAATTACTGGACTGTCATTATTGTTATTATTATTTCTGTTATTGTCATGTGATTTATCATTGATTATTACTGTTACTGTATTGTTTGTCTTGTTTCATGTAAAAAAAGGGAAAATAAAAAACATTTGTTAAAAAAAAAGGAATTGTAGTAATTATGGCCTCTTTCCATGAAGGTGGCATTGTGCCTTTTTCCATTGTGTGTCTGAATGCTGCTTCTAATATGGGGCTCAGTTCCTGCCTAAATGTTTTGTAGAATTCCGAGGGGAATCCGTCGCTACCCGGTGACTTACTAATCTTTGCTCTACTGATCGCATTCCACATTTCCTGTTCTGTGATCTCTGCATTTAATATTTCATTCTGTTCCTTCCCTATTGATGGTAGATCAAATTTTTCTGAAAATGTCTCTTCTCCTGCCCCTATTGGTTGTGTGTATAGTTTCCTATAATATTCTTCAAATGTCTTCTCTATTTCCTCTGGCTCTCAGTATTTTGTTTGTGTTTGTGTCCCTTATTGTGTGTATTGTGTTCAGTTTTTGTTGTGTCCTGATTCGTCTAGCTAACAGTCTGGTCGCTCTCGTCCCCCTTCATAGTATGTCTGCTTCATGTATCTAGCTTTCTTCTCTATTTCTGTCTGCAGCTCTTTGTTTATCTTCCCTCTAACTTCATGTACTTCCCTAAGTGTCTCTTGGTTCTTTGAGCTCTGGTGTTCTTTCTCTAATTCTTTCAGTTTCTTTATCAAGTTCTGGTATGTCTCTATTCTAGCCTTCTTGAGTAATGCCGTCTTTGCTATCAATTTTCCCCGTATTACTACCTTTAGTGCATCCCATAAAATGTTTGGATCTACCTCCCCATTATCGTTCTCTTCTCTATATCTAATTATGTCTTCCTTCACTTCATTAACCAAACCTTTGTTGTTTAATAGTCCTACATTCAGTCTCCAAACTGTATTTCTCCATCTACTTTTAAGATTTACTGTCAGATATATTGCACTATGATCTGAAATATCCATCACCCCTATCCTGCATTCTTTCACCCTGTATCTGTCCCCTGTTGTCATGAGAAAATAGTCTATCCTTGAATATGTTGTGTGTGGGTGTGAATAGTGAGTGTATTCTCTATCTAGTGTGTGCATTCATTGCTCTCCATATGTCTATGATTCCTAATTCTGACATTTGTATATTCATATATTTGCTAATGTTTGTCCTCCATTTCTTTGTGCTTGTCGTGTCTATGTCGTAGTTCAGTACTACATTAAAATCACCTGTACAGATCAGGACCCCTTCTCCTTCCAATGCTATGATGTCAAAGATCGTTTCAAATAGATATTTCTCACTTTCTGGTGGAGCATACACATTTACTAGTGTTACCATTTGACCTTCTATTTTCCCCTTGACCAACACATACCTCCCCTCTGTGTCCCTTATTTCCCTGATCATTTCAAATTTCACTGTGTTCTTTATTAGTATAGCGACTCCTCTTCTAAGGTTCTGTTTAAAAGAACTATAGAACAGATTTTCATACCCGAATCTCTTCAGCTTTTCATGTTCTTGTGATATTAGATGTGTTTCTTGTAAGAAGATGACCTGCGCCTCCTCTTTCTTAAGTTTCGTCATCACCTTACTCCTCTTGATCGGATTATTCATACCATTCACATTTAATGACATCATTTTTATACCCTTAACTTGTGTCATATTTCTTTTCCAATTGTTCTCCCGTTCTACCCATGTCACATAAAATAATATTTGTGGTTGTAGCCTCTGCTATCTCCATCTGATTTACATACATATATACATAGTAAACATCAAACTAACTCTTGGAACTTCCATGGCATTTGAGGGTCTTACCCATTCCCCTCTTTCCCCCGCTGGTGGGTGGGGAGTAGTGGCTCTCCTAGTGAGAGGGCTCCCCCTAGTGGCTGAAAAATGTGCACTATATATGTCCAACTCGTTCTGTGCGCGACCTCCGAGCCCCCGGTCATAGGCTCTGTATTAGTCACTTTCATGCTCCTGTCTAATTGTGTTATGCGATATGTGTATTCCTGTGTTCCTTTCATGTCCATCTCCATATCTCTTGGATCTCTGTGTCCTTTTTTTATTTTAATTTTTTTTAAATCACTTTTGGTATAATTGTCTCGTATGTGCCTTATCATCTTCTTCCTGCATAAGTCTCTTTCATGTTTTCATTTTCTTGTATTGTGTGTCATATGTATATCAGTCTAATGTGTCTCGAATCTCTGTCCTCCTTTATAATTTTTGGTTTAATTAATGTACTTTACTATCTTCTCATTGCATCAGTCCTTCTCCTGTTTACCTTAATCTGTATTGTGTGTGTATTGTACTTATCCTCCCTTTGATCACCGTGTCCCCTCTCGTCTCCTCTCTGCCCCCCTTCTCCGTGTCTTTGCGTCCTTCTTCTCAGTTGATTTGCTTTGAATCGATTCAGATCTCCTTCACCTTCCCGTTCTCCTCTCCTCCTCCTCTCCTTTCGACTCTGGTCCATCTCCTCGCCCTCTCCACCCTCTGCAACAGCGTCGGTCTCTCGTCCTCCCCTCCCGGCACCTTCCATCCTCTCTGGTTCATGTCCCTCGCCATCTCCCGCACGTTGCCGTACACCTTTTACGCCTTCATTCCAATGGACCTTCAGCGTGGTCATTGGTGATTGAAATCTGATTCCTCCTTCCTTCAGTGCTTTTTTTATCTGAACATAGCTCCGACACTTTACCGCCACTTCTGTTGCGTAATCATGGTCGAAAGTTACTCTTTCCCTCCACCTCCATCCTCTTCTGCCAGGCTGCTCTAAGAATGTTCTCTTTGACCTCGAATTCCAAGAAGTTGACTAACTGCTCTCGGTGGCTTGTCCAACCTCGGCTTCGGCGCCAGTGTCCTGTGTGCTCTTTGAATTCCTGTCTTGTCGCGTTCTGTCATCTTCAAATATTTTCGAATTAGGCTGTCTACAAATTTGATCATCTAATCTCCTTCCATCCCCTTTTTCAGTCCCCATATCCGTATGTTGTTTCTCCTCGACCTCTCCTCCAAGTCCATTAACTTTTCTCAACATGTTCTGTTGTTCGAGCGTCTTCTTTAGAATATCATGTATTTCTGTATTCCATTCTTCCGTTTCAGCCATCCTTTCTTCCAACATCTTTATGTCTTTCTCTTGTTCCTGTATTTTTCCATCCATTGTCTCGAGTCCTTTATCCATTTCCCCTCTGAGCTCGTCCTGTCCCCTCTTCAACTCTTCCCTTAATCCATCGATGCTGTAGGGCGATATGGCGATATGGCCTAAATATGATATCACGATATTTTCTGACCTTTTGGCGATACACGATACACATCACGATGTTTTTCTTTTTTCCCCAAACAATTCATTATGAGGCTTACCAAGACAGTATTTGAGTTTGCAAGCTAACATTAAAGACAAAATAAAATACCCATGCATTTAGCATTTTTATATTATATATTAGATTTAGATTATTGGATTATTAGATTATATATTGCATATATTTAGCAATGAGATATTATATGATTTAGATATGAAATATGATGAATTGAAAATGGGGGACCCTGATGTAAACTAGACGAAATCTTTCTCTGGTCTGCATCCCCTTACCACTTGTATGTATTGAGCTGTACTGTATCCATTCTGCAATATGTTAATAAAGTTTTAAATCAATCAATAGCATTTTAGCATTTTTATGAAACTACTGTATATTTGTATGTCTCTAAATGTTTTGATGAATTGAAAATGGAGGACCCTTATGTAAAAAAGCCAAAAGTATTTTTCTGGTCTTCATCCTCCAGTCCACTGTTGTATTGAGCTGTACTGTATTGTACCCATTCTGCAATCTGTTAATAAAGTTTTCATTCATTCATCATTCAGACGGCAACGGAATAATTTTGATTGACAGTCGAGTCTGCCAATTACGTCACACCGCTTGCACCCGCCCTGCTGTTCTTAGCACCAATCGACAAGCGCGTATTCGTTTTTTACTTCCTCCATTGATTTTGACGAGTGCTCACAACAACAAAGCTACTAACGTTAGCTCCCCGCGGACGACGAGTAGATTACCAGCGCTCTGCAGGATGACTAAACGAGGCATAATGATTTTACTACAACAAATGTTATAATAAAAGCCTTTCCATACATCTGTCTGATTGAAAACTTTATTAACAGACCGCAGAATGGGCACAACTCAGCACGGGCTGAGATATGAACGAGTAATGCTTGCTATCTATCTAGGTTGTCCTCGGACGTTGCTATGTTCGGGTAAATACGCTGATGTTATTGAACGTGTAACTATATAACGTTAATGCCACAAAACGAATGCCTTTTGGTAATCATAAGTAGTAACTTTGATGCAGTAGTGTGTGTGTGTGGGGGCGGCGTTGTTCAAAACTTTGAACGTGTGGACCAGTTGACGCGTCACAATCCTCTTGGGCAAAACATCACGATATCCACGATACGTTTAAAAAGTGTATCGTTAATGAACTGTACCCGATATTTATATAATATCATCATATCGCCCAGCCCTACGATGCTGTCTTGAATATTCTGCGTGCTCGCCTGGCTAACCATTGCGTTAGCTTGTATGCTAGTTTGTAGCTCTTGTTGGTTAGTCAACGCGCTAGCTTGCATGTTCCGCGTGTTAGCTTTTACGCTAGCTTGTATGCTATCTTGTATAGCTTGGATAGCCTTTGCGTTAGCTTGCATATTAGCTTGTAGCTCTTGGTTAGCCTTAGCTTGTAGAACTTGGCTAGCCTTTTGGTTACTCACCGCTAGGGATGGGTACCAAATTCGGTACTTTTAAAGGTACTTACCGAAACACGTCAGTACTACAGAGTATCGATTCACGTGAGATACCAAGTTGTTTTATTTAATTTTTTTATATCAACGTTCACACGCACAATATACGCATACCTAGGATTTGACTTGATTCAACAACAAAGCAGTCGGGGGAATGGCAAGCTGAAAACGGTCAAAAGTTATTTGAAGTTTGGATATTTTATTTCACGACTGAGGTAGGTAGATTACATTTTTAGAGACGAAAGTACAGAAAAAAGGTACCGTTGGGTACCGGTATCGATTCACAGGTACCGGTACCGTATCTGTTCAAATGTGAAAGGTACCCATCCCTACTCACCGCGCTAGCTTGCATGCTAGTTCGCAGCTCTTAGTTAGCAGCTTGTACGCTAGCTTGTACGCTGGCTAGTATGTTGGCTTGTATCCTCGCTAACCAGGCGGGCTCCACGAGCCCCGTCTACCTGCATCACGCTCGCCTGAGCTACTTCTTCCGCCATTCCTCCGGTGTTTGTACGTCTTCTGGGGTCCTCTTTCTCTCGCTCTTTCTCGTGGACATCCTTCCTTTTCTCTTATATCTTTGAATTGTCACTTTTTATTTTGTTTTAGACTGTTTTACTTCCCTTTTTCGATATTGTTTGATCGGGAGCTCTTTCAATGGTCGACTACCCACACATCTCAAAACAGGAAGTATCCCCGGCGGGGTTTCACTGCTAGCCTCGGTGTTAGCTAACGTATTAGCCAGAGAGTTAGCTCCTTGTGGTTTCACGCTAATGCTAGCGCCACCGTTGGGCAGTCGGCAGTCGGCTTCTTGCATTTATCTTCCTTCACTTCAGGTTTTTTGGGTGGCATTTCTTTGTTAGAGATGTGGTTAATAATATTCACCAGCATGAGTTATCATATACTTACGTTAAACGATACGTCAGAGTTTTGTGTAGGAGCCCGTTCCACTACGTCCTTCCTCTACACCGCCATCTTCATTCAGGCAACTGCATGTTGGGTTTTATCTCAGTATTTAATTAATGTTGGCCAGTTTTAAATAACCGCCCTTGGAGCAGATTCACTTTTAAATCACATCAATAACTATATTTGGAGCTTACATTTTATTTTTTTACTTGAACAATCTGAACGAATGCAAAACACACGAGCAATCTGAACTCTTAATTGGTGTACTTCTCTCTTCTCCAGGTACAATTGCTGCATTGCTCCCCAACAACAAGCAGAGATATGAATGAGCCAAGGCCTCACTGCTGTGACCAATGTGGAAAGCACTTCATCTCAAAGGCAGCTTTTCTAATACACCAGCGCATTCATACAGGAGAGAAGCCCTACCCCTGTGACCAGTGTGGAACACGCTTCAGGACCTCTGGAGTCTTAAAGAGACACCAGCGCATTCATACAGGAGAGAAGCCCTATCACTGTGACCAGTGTGAGAAGAGTTTCAGTCAATTTGGATGCTTACAGAGTCACCAGCGCATTCATACAGGAGAGAAGCCCTACCACTGTGACCAGTGTGGTACGCTCTTCAATACCTCTGGAGCCTTAACGATTCACCAGCGCATTCATACAGGAGAGAAGCCCTTCCACTGTGACCAGTGTGAGAAGAGCTTCAGTCAATCTGGATGCTTACAGATTCACCAGCGCATTCATACAGGAGAGAAGCCCTTCCACTGTGACCAGTGTGAGAAGAGCTTCAGTGGATCTGGAGACTTAAAGAAACACCAGCGCATTCATACAGGAGAGAAGCCCTACCACTGTGACCAGTGTGGGAAGAGCGTCAAGACCTCTGGAGAATTAAAAAGTCACCAACGCATTCATACAGGAGAGAAGCCCTACTCCTGTGGCCAGTGTGAGAAGAGCTTCACTAACTCTGGAGGCTTAAAGCTACACCAGCGCATTCATACAGGAGAGAAGCCCTACCACTGCGACCAGTGTGAGAAGAGCTTCAGTGGATCTGGAGACTTAAAGAAACACCAGCACATTCATACAGGAGAGAAGCCCTACTCCTGTGGCCAGTGTGAGAAAAGCTTCAGTAGAAATCACAGCTTAAATGTTCACCAGCGCATTCATACAGGAGAGAAGTTCTACCACTGTGACCAGTGTGAGAAGAGCTTCAGTAACTCTGGAAACTTAAAGACACACCTGCGCACTCATACAGGAGAGAAGCCCTACCACTGTGACCAGTGTGGTACGCGCTTCAATGCCTCTGGAGCCTTAAAGAGTCACCAGCGCATTCATACAGGAGAGAAGCCCTACCACTGTGACCAGTGTGGGAAGAGCTTCAAGACCTCTGGAGAATTAAAGAGTCACCAGCGCATTCATACAGGAGAGAAGCGCTACCACTGTGACCAGTGTGGGAAGAGCGTCAAGACCTCTGGAGAATTAAAGATTCACCAGCGCATTCATACAGGAGAGAAGCCCTACTACTGTGACCAGTGTGAGAAGAGCTTCAGTCAATCTACCACCTTAAAGAGACATCAGCACATTCATAAGAGAGAAGTAGGGCTGGGCAATATGGCCTAAAAATAAAATCCCTGATATTTAAAAAAAATAAATAAAAAATCCAATTTACGATTTTAATCGATTTTTTTTCTCTTGAAAATTATAAACGCCAAGGAAATCATTCAAATAACCTTTATTTTTATTTGACACAAAAAAATTATCAAATTAAGATGAATTTCCCTATTGGGATTGAAGTGCAAAGCTAACTTTCACCAATCTTCACTTAAATCTTTTTTAAATTATATATATATATATATATATATATATATATATATATATATATATATATATATATATATAAAAGGTTACTCTTGATCAAACAAAGATGAATGTCCCTATTGGGATTAATAAAGTGCAAATCTAACTTTCACCAAACATCACTTTTGGTCGACTCCTGAAAAAAAATCTATTAAGATTTTTCTAAATCGTCCTAAATCATTCATTCGAATTAATCGATAATGTCGCTTAAACGCCCAGCCCTAGAGAGAAGCTTAACGACAGTGGAGGAAACATTGAATTTGATCATTCAATTTAAAGACACACCAGCACATCCATATGTGAGAGAAACCCTACCACTGTGACCAGCATGGAAAGAGCTTCACACATTCTCAAGACTTGGTCTTAATAGAGGCCTTGCTAGGGCTGGGCGATATGGCCTAAATATGATATCACGATATTTTCTGACCTTTCGGCGATACACATCACGATGTTTTTCTTTTTTTCCCCAAACAATTCATTATGAGGCTTAACAAGACAGTATTTGAGTTTAAAAGCTAACATTAAAGACAAAATAAAATACCCATGCATTTAGCATTTTTATATTATATATTAGATTTAGATTATTGGATTATTAGATTATATATTGCATATATTTAGCAATGAGATATTATATGATTTAGATATGAAATATGATGAATTGAAAATGGGGGACCCTGATGTAAACAAGACGAAAGTCTTTCTCTGGTCTGCATCCCCTTAACAATTGTATGTATTGAGCTGTACTGTACTGTACCCATTCTGCAATATGTTAATAAAGTTTTAAATCAATCAATAGCATTTTAGCATTTTTATGAAACTACTGTATATTTGTATGTCTCTAAATGTTTTGATGAATTGAAAATGGAGGACCCTTATGTAAAAAAGCTGAAGGTCTTTTTCTGGTCTTCATCCTCCAGTCCACTGTTGTTGTATTGAGCTGTACTGTATTGAACCCATTCTGCAATCTGTTAATAAAGTTTTCATTCATTCATTCTGACGGAAAACAGAATAATTTTGATTGACAGTCGAGTCTGCCAATTACGTCACACCGCTTGCACTTGCCCTGCTGTTCTTAGCACCAATCGCAAGCGCTATTCGTGTTTGACTTCGAGAATGTCCTCCATTGATTTTGACGAGTGCTGACAACAACAAAGCTACTAACACTAGCTCCCCGCGGCCGACGAGTAGGAGACCAGTGCTCCACAGGATGACTAAATGAGGCATAATGATTTTACTGCAACGAATGTTATAATAAAAGCCTTTCCATACATCTGTCTGATTGAAAACTTTATTAACAGACCACAGAATGGGCATATCTCAGCACGGGCTGAGATACAAGTAATGCTTGCTATCTATCTAGGTGGTCCTCGGACGTTGCTATGTTCGGGTAAATACGCTGATGTTATTGAACGTGTAACTATATAACGTTAATGCCACAAAACGAATGCATTTGTTAATCATAAGTAGTAACTTTGATGCAGTAGTGTGTGTGGGTGCGGCCGCAGATAAATTTGCCGATAGTGAATGGCTGGCACAACTGGCATATATAGCAGACATCTTTGACCGGCTCAATACGTTGAGTCTGGGACTACAAGGTCGGGACACAAACCTGTTTGGATTTACAGCTCAAATGGAAAACTGGATTAAAAAACTCTGTTTGTGGCACTCCAAGATCATCAGCAGATTTTGGGGTGTTTACTCTGCTTGATTGCTTTTTGGAGGAACATAATGTAGCACAAAATGGTTTGAAGCCCATCATCTGTAGCCACATAGAAGGGCTCATTGATCAATTTCGGAATTATTTCCCCGAAAGAAAGAGCACGGACAATTTGAACAACTGGATCCAAGATCCGTTCATTGCGCATGACGCAACAGGCCTCCCACTGTCCGAGCAGGAGGCGTTGATCGATCTTTCTTGTGACGAGCTACTGAAAGTCAAGTTCACTGGACAGGCCCTCGCAAAGTTTTGGATATCAGTCCGGAACGACTACCCAGTGCTGTGTAATGCTGCGCTGAAAAAGCTTGTCCCGTTTGAAAGTAATGGTATTTATTCAACAACAGGTGATTGTATAGATTTGTATTAGTATCATTAATCAATGAGTATGGGCTGCAGCACTGCAGATATACCCTACTCCAATGATCCACACGGACATTAAACGGTGTTGCACTCGCTACTCCGTGGCTCTGCAGATATACCCTATTCAGTCTGTAAGCTAGTGGCAGATAGAACGTTCATGTTGTGATTTTTGATGCAAAATAAATATTCAACATTCTCTTTTGAAACTCCGCCTCAGACTCTTATCCTTTGGCACTTGCTGTACTTTGCTTGCAGGTCCCCTCCAAACTCATAGCCAAGCTCAGGGACCTGGGCTTGAACTATGACCTCTGCCAGTGGGTCTTGGACTTCCTGACGGGCAGACCCCAGGTGGTGAGAGCAGGCAACTGCACCTCCTCATCCATCACCCTCAACATAGGGGCCCCCCAGGGCTGTGTTCTGAGTCCCCTCCTCTACTCCCTGTACACACACGACTGTGTGGCTCAGCGGAGTAGCAACACAATCATCAAATTTGCTGACGACACAGTGGTGGTGGGCCTGATCTCTGCCAACGACGAGAGGGCCTACCTGGAAGAGGTCAAGGTCCTGGCGGGATGGTGCCAGGAAAACAGCCTCTCCCTGAACGTCAGCAAAACAAAGGAGATGATTGTGGACTTCAGGAGGTCGGGGGTCAAGGACTACAGCCCCCTCAGCATCGACGGGGCACCGGTTGAGAGAGTCAACAGCTTTAAGTACCTCGGAGCCTACATATCCGAGGACCTGACATGGACCACACACATTGACAGTGTTGTGAAGAAGGCACGACAACGCCTCTGCTTCCTCAGGCGCCTAAGGAAGTTCCAAGTCAGTCAGAAGATCCTTAAGAACTTCTACTCATGTACAATAGAGAGCATCCTGACTGGCAACATCACCTCCTGGTTTGGGAATAGCACTGCACAAGACCGAAGCAGACTACAAAGAGTGACACGTTCAGCCAAACGCACAATTGGAGGGGGGCTCCCCACCCTCCAGAACATTTACAACAAGCGGTGCAGGGGCAAGGCTAAGAGAATCATTAAAGACTCCAGTCACCCGAACAACTGCCTCTTTGAACTGCTGCGGTCAGGCAAGCGATACCGGAGTCTCAAGGCGAGCACAGAAAGACTCCGAAGAAGCTTCTATCCCCAGGCCATCAGGCTGCTAAACGAACAATGAATGAACACTACACAACAACAACCACCAAACGCACATAGCACACACATCCACACGCACACACTCACTTTAAACAAACACACTGTAGCACCCACTCCACACACTTTATAGCACACACCCACTTTAAACAAACACACTGTAGCACCCACTCCCCACACTTTATATTTATTGATGAAGGATTGCACTACAACTCGTACACCTTACTGTAAATTGTACCTAAAATTGTACCTCATCCCATTTCTGCTTTGCACTAGATAGTACTGTACATTAGTACACTGCATAGTATTGTATATTATATGGTAACTCAGAACATTGTACATATGTCTATACCGAACACTGTGACCTCATTTTTCTTCTTCTAAATTACATGCTATATTATGTTATTTGATACTATCTTGTCTAGCACAGTCTCTGGAGCGTAACAGTAAGAAGCATTTTGTATGAAAGTATTCTGTACTTCTGTATGACAACTATTAAAGAACTTGAACTTGAGAACTTGAACTTGAACACCAGCAAAACACATCCCGTCCGAGCTCCCCGTCACACCGCACTGTCGGGGACAATGGAATTTAAGAAAGTGTATCTGCTGTTAAAATGACACAGCATCACACTTTAAAACATGTTCATTTTATAATCCTCACTCTCCGCAGGACTCGGCAGGAGATAAATTACATCATGGGATCGGAGGCTAGAATTTACGTGTACTCGACGATACCGATACCAGCATTTTAGGCAGTATCGGCGGCATTTCCGATACTGGTATCGGTATCGGAACAACTCTAGTACTAACCACCATAAATGGCACAGGCATTCTCCCCTATTTAATAACAAATTACTCCTTATTGAACAACAACCTATCGGATACCCTGGATGGGAAAAGAAAAGCATACACACATTGGGGGATATCTTCGATGACCATGGTCTCCGCAGTTATCGAGATATATTCAACAAATTTGACCTCACCAGTTCCACTTATCTCTTCTATTTACAAATAAGAGCAGCTTTGAAGGCTCACGGAGTCCCATTAGATGTTCCACTTGAGCACCACAGATTTCACAAATTCTTTTATGACAAGGAGACATCGAGAGGCTTCGTCTCTGACTTTTATCGCCACTTACTTACGTCCTCATATAAGGTCCTTCCCCTAGACTCTGTTTGGAGGAAGGATATCCCAAACCTGGAAGTAGATTTTGATTGGGATGCAGTCTGGGAAAATGTTCGGCTATCATCACGCAACCCAGATCACCAACAGATTAATCTTAACTTTGTTCATAGGACTTACCTGACCCCTAGATGATTGCACCTAATGGGTCTCAGACCGGACTCTCGATGCTCCTTGTGTTCAAACGATGCTATTGGTACATATATGCATATGTATTGGGAATGCCCTCCTGTCAAGACTTGCTGGGAAAATGTCACCACTCAATTATCAGAATTTTTGTCTCTGACCATACCGACACTGCCTTCTGTACTGTTGTTGAATGATGTTTCTCAGTTATCGACCTCTGTACATGTAAAGAGACTCATTTTGGCGGGTCTTACGGCTGCCAAAAAGTTGATAGCGTCACGCTGGATTCAACCGGATAAAATGTGCCAGAAGGTATGGATTCTCACCTATCTCGATGTGATTTATCTAGAGATATCCACTGCACGAATTTTAGGTGTTAATGAAGCCAGCATAGCAGTCTGGGTAGCTGTGGTGGAAAAGATAAAGAAACGCATATAAATTTGGGATTATCTGATGTTGAAGAAGTAGTGGATGTATAATAATAATAATAATTAGAGCTGCCGCGGTATTGATGTTTTCCTTACCGCACGGATTTGCAAAATATTTCCTACCGCCGCGGTTATTACCGCATGCACACCAAAAAAAAAAAAAAAAAGTTTGAATGCATTTTTTTTTTTAGTAGTAGTCTACTTTTTATAGCATATAGCCTGCCTCTAGTCTAAATGTCGATCTTTAGAGGATGACTTTGCTGCATGAATATTGTTTGGGATTCGGCAAGCACGCATTAGTTATTGAAAGTGAAACACGGATTCGAAGTTTCCCCTCTGGTCGTGCGCCGTTCACTCTGTGTCGCGGGCAGGGGTGGTTACCCCCCCGACCCTTTCTTATTATTATTACTATAAAGTTACTACTTTATAATAAAGGCATTCGTTTTGTGGCATTACCATTATATAGTTATACGTTCAATAACATCAGCGTATTTACCGGACCATCTCAGTTCCTTTCTTTGCTCAGAGCGTGCTGAGTTGTCCCATTCTGCGGTCTGTTAATAAAGTTTTCAATCAGACAAGTGTATAGAACGAAGGGCTTTTATTATAACATTCGTTGCAGACAGTAAAATCATTATGTCTCGTTTAGTACTCCTGATGAGCGATGGTAGTCCACTCCGGCGGGGAGCTAAAGCTAACGTTATTAGCCGTATTGTGATGAGCTCTGATCAATGGCTGACATTCAGGATGTAAAAAACTGCAGGACGCTCCCAACGTGTGACGCGTCTCTCTTCTGACCAATCAGTGGTCTGCAATGTTTCACGTGACTTTTCTGGTACCCAATAGGGTCGCTTGGAATCTCGATAGAGGAGTAGGGTATATCTGCAGAGCCGAAAGCCCAACGAGAGGAGGGTACTTCATTATTATTATTATAAAAAAACAGCGGTGATGCGGTATTCAGCCTACTCTGCGGTGGCCGTGATGTAACAGCGATACCGCGGTAATCGCGGCAGCTCTAATAATAATAACTTTATTTGTATAGCACTTTTCATACAAAGGTTGCAGTTCAAAGTGCTTCACAACAGTAAAAAAAATACAGGCATGAGCGAGCATCGCAAGGTATGGTAAATCAGTGTTTCACATTAGGATCTAGCATCCTAATGGGCTCTCTATTCAGTAATACAATTAATAAAATAGTTTAAAATGATTACGTTTAAAAATAGTCTAAAAATTTTAAAAATAGAACGGACATACAACAACAGTAAAAAATACAGGCATAAGCGAGCATAAAAATTAAAAATGTAAATAGCAAGGTTACAGTAAAAAGTGTGATAAGATTGTTCAATCAGATGAAAATGGCCCAGTTAGGAGAATCAACCTTGGCTAGGCGGTGAGGTTCACGATGTACCTAACTGGAATGGTAAACAACTTTGCTAGATTTAGGTCAAAAGTAATCTTCTCCTCACAACAGAGCATCACTCCAACATCATAGAACCGACATATGAATTTCATTGGAAGTGTATGAAAGTAGGTAGGGTAAGAATATAGCAAGGTATGGTAAATCACAGTGTTTCACATTAGGATCTAGCATCCCAATAGGCTCTCTGTTTACAGTTTGATTCAGTAATAAAAAAAATTGTCAAGAATTATACAATAGAACGGACATACAACAGGGTATTTAACATACAACAGCACAGTGTTTCACATTAGGATCTAGCATCCCAATAGGCTCTCTGTATAGTCCAAGTGGGGGTCCTGAGGGGGGGGGGGGAAGAGAGAGCAAGAGCCCATGTATTGTATTTATTATTTTCTTATGTCTTTTAATCTACTTTCATTCTGATTTAATTACTGGACTGTCATTATTGTTATTATTATTTCTGTTATTGTCATGTGATTTATCATTGATTATTACTGTTACTGTATTGTTTGTCTTGTTTCATGTAAAAAAAGGGAAAATAAAAAACATTTGTTAAAAAAAAAGGAATTGTAGTAATTATGGCCTCTTTCCATGAAGGTGGCATTGTGCCTTTTTCCATTGTGTGTCTGAATGCTGCTTCTAATATGGGGCTCAGTTCCTGCCTAAATGTTTTGTAGAATTCCGAGGGGAATCCGTCGCTACCCGGTGACTTACTAATCTTTGCTCTACTGATCGCATTCCACATTTCCTGTTCTGTGATCTCTGCATTTAATATTTCATTCTGTTCCTTCCCTATTGATGGTAGATCAAATTTTTCTGAAAATGTCTCTTCTCCTGCCCCTATTGGTTGTGTGTATAGTTTCCTATAATATTCTTCAAATGTCTTCTCTATTTCCTCTGGCTCTCAGTATTTTGTTTGTGTTTGTGTCCCTTATTGTGTGTATTGTGTTCAGTTTTTGTTGTGTCCTGATTCGTCTAGCTAACAGTCTGGTCGCTCTCGTCCCCCTTCATAGTATGTCTGCTTCATGTATCTAGCTTTCTTCTCTATTTCTGTCTGCAGCTCTTTGTTTATCTTCCCTCTAACTTCATGTACTTCCCTAAGTGTCTCTTGGTTCTTTGAGCTCTGGTGTTCTTTCTCTAATTCTTTCAGTTTCTTTATCAAGTTCTGGTATGTCTCTATTCTAGCCTTCTTGAGTAATGCCGTCTTTGCTATCAATTTTCCCCGTATTACTACCTTTAGTGCATCCCATAAAATGTTTGGATCTACCTCCCCATTATCGTTCTCTTCTCTATATCTAATTATGTCTTCCTTCACTTCATTAACCAAACCTTTGTTGTTTAATAGTCCTACATTCAGTCTCCAAACTGTATTTCTCCATCTACTTTTAAGATTTACTGTCAGATATATTGCACTATGATCTGAAATATCCATCACCCCTATCCTGCATTCTTTCACCCTGTATCTGTCCCCTGTTGTCATGAGAAAATAGTCTATCCTTGAATATGTTGTGTGTGGGTGTGAATAGTGAGTGTATTCTCTATCTAGTGTGTGCATTCATTGCTCTCCATATGTCTATGATTCCTAATTCTGACATTTGTATATTCATATATTTGCTAATGTTTGTCCTCCATTTCTTTGTGCTTGTCGTGTCTATGTCGTAGTTCAGTACTACATTAAAATCACCTGTACAGATCAGGACCCCTTCTCCTTCCAATGCTATGATGTCAAAGATCGTTTCAAATAGATATTTCTCACTTTCTGGTGGAGCATACACATTTACTAGTGTTACCATTTGACCTTCTATTTTCCCCTTGACCAACACATACCTCCCCTCTGTGTCCCTTATTTCCCTGATCATTTCAAATTTCACTGTGTTCTTTATTAGTATAGCGACTCCTCTTCTAAGGTTCTGTTTAAAAGAACTATAGAACAGATTTTCATACCCGAATCTCTTCAGCTTTTCATGTTCTTGTGATATTAGATGTGTTTCTTGTAAGAAGATGACCTGCGCCTCCTCTTTCTTAAGTTTCGTCATCACCTTACTCCTCTTGATCGGATTATTCATACCATTCACATTTAATGACATCATTTTTATACCCTTAACTTGTGTCATATTTCTTTTCCAATTGTTCTCCCGTTCTACCCATGTCACATAAAATAATATTTGTGGTTGTAGCCTCTGCTATCTCCATCTGATTTACATACATATATACATAGTAAACATCAAACTAACTCTTGGAACTTCCATGGCATTTGAGGGTCTTACCCATTCCCCTCTTTCCCCCGCTGGTGGGTGGGGAGTAGTGGCTCTCCTAGTGAGAGGGCTCCCCCTAGTGGCTGAAAAATGTGCACTATATATGTCCAACTCGTTCTGTGCGCGACCTCCGAGCCCCCGGTCATAGGCTCTGTATTAGTCACTTTCATGCTCCTGTCTAATTGTGTTATGCGATATGTGTATTCCTGTGTTCCTTTCATGTCCATCTCCATATCTCTTGGATCTCTGTGTCCTTTTTTTATTTTAATTTTTTTTAAATCACTTTTGGTATAATTGTCTCGTATGTGCCTTATCATCTTCTTCCTGCATAAGTCTCTTTCATGTTTTCATTTTCTTGTATTGTGTGTCATATGTATATCAGTCTAATGTGTCTCGAATCTCTGTCCTCCTTTATAATTTTTGGTTTAATTAATGTACTTTACTATCTTCTCATTGCATCAGTCCTTCTCCTGTTTACCTTAATCTGTATTGTGTGTGTATTGTACTTATCCTCCCTTTGATCACCGTGTCCCCTCTCGTCTCCTCTCTGCCCCCCTTCTCCGTGTCTTTGCGTCCTTCTTCTCAGTTGATTTGCTTTGAATCGATTCAGATCTCCTTCACCTTCCCGTTCTCCTCTCCTCCTCCTCTCCTTTCGACTCTGGTCCATCTCCTCGCCCTCTCCACCCTCTGCAACAGCGTCGGTCTCTCGTCCTCCCCTCCCGGCACCTTCCATCCTCTCTGGTTCATGTCCCTCGCCATCTCCCGCACGTTGCCGTACACCTTTTACGCCTTCATTCCAATGGACCTTCAGCGTGGTCATTGGTGATTGAAATCTGATTCCTCCTTCCTTCAGTGCTTTTTTTATCTGAACATAGCTCCGACACTTTACCGCCACTTCTGTTGCGTAATCATGGTCGAAAGTTACTCTTTCCCTCCACCTCCATCCTCTTCTGCCAGGCTGCTCTAAGAATGTTCTCTTTGACCTCGAATTCCAAGAAGTTGACTAACTGCTCTCGGTGGCTTGTCCAACCTCGGCTTCGGCGCCAGTGTCCTGTGTGCTCTTTGAATTCCTGTCTTGTCGCGTTCTGTCATCTTCAAATATTTTCGAATTAGGCTGTCTACAAATTTGATCATCTAATCTCCTTCCATCCCCTTTTTCAGTCCCCATATCCGTATGTTGTTTCTCCTCGACCTCTCCTCCAAGTCCATTAACTTTTCTCAACATGTTCTGTTGTTCGAGCGTCTTCTTTAGAATATCATGTATTTCTGTATTCCATTCTTCCGTTTCAGCCATCCTTTCTTCCAACATCTTTATGTCTTTCTCTTGTTCCTGTATTTTTCCATCCATTGTCTCGAGTCCTTTATCCATTTCCCCTCTGAGCTCGTCCTGTCCCCTCTTCAACTCTTCCCTTAATCCATCGATGCTGTAGGGCGATATGGCGATATGGCCTAAATATGATATCACGATATTTTCTGACCTTTTGGCGATACACGATACACATCACGATGTTTTTCTTTTTTCCCCAAACAATTCATTATGAGGCTTACCAAGACAGTATTTGAGTTTGCAAGCTAACATTAAAGACAAAATAAAATACCCATGCATTTAGCATTTTTATATTATATATTAGATTTAGATTATTGGATTATTAGATTATATATTGCATATATTTAGCAATGAGATATTATATGATTTAGATATGAAATATGATGAATTGAAAATGGGGGACCCTGATGTAAACTAGACGAAATCTTTCTCTGGTCTGCATCCCCTTACCACTTGTATGTATTGAGCTGTACTGTATCCATTCTGCAATATGTTAATAAAGTTTTAAATCAATCAATAGCATTTTAGCATTTTTATGAAACTACTGTATATTTGTATGTCTCTAAATGTTTTGATGAATTGAAAATGGAGGACCCTTATGTAAAAAAGCCAAAAGTATTTTTCTGGTCTTCATCCTCCAGTCCACTGTTGTATTGAGCTGTACTGTATTGTACCCATTCTGCAATCTGTTAATAAAGTTTTCATTCATTCATCATTCAGACGGCAACGGAATAATTTTGATTGACAGTCGAGTCTGCCAATTACGTCACACCGCTTGCACCCGCCCTGCTGTTCTTAGCACCAATCGACAAGCGCGTATTCGTTTTTTACTTCCTCCATTGATTTTGACGAGTGCTCACAACAACAAAGCTACTAACGTTAGCTCCCCGCGGACGACGAGTAGATTACCAGCGCTCTGCAGGATGACTAAACGAGGCATAATGATTTTACTACAACAAATGTTATAATAAAAGCCTTTCCATACATCTGTCTGATTGAAAACTTTATTAACAGACCGCAGAATGGGCACAACTCAGCACGGGCTGAGATATGAACGAGTAATGCTTGCTATCTATCTAGGTTGTCCTCGGACGTTGCTATGTTCGGGTAAATACGCTGATGTTATTGAACGTGTAACTATATAACGTTAATGCCACAAAACGAATGCCTTTTGGTAATCATAAGTAGTAACTTTGATGCAGTAGTGTGTGTGTGTGGGGGCGGCGTTGTTCAAAACTTTGAACGTGTGGACCAGTTGACGCGTCACAATCCTCTTGGGCAAAACATCACGATATCCACGATACGTTTAAAAAGTGTATCGTTAATGAACTGTACCCGATATTTATATAATATCATCATATCGCCCAGCCCTACGATGCTGTCTTGAATATTCTGCGTGCTCGCCTGGCTAACCATTGCGTTAGCTTGTATGCTAGTTTGTAGCTCTTGTTGGTTAGTCAACGCGCTAGCTTGCATGTTCCGCGTGTTAGCTTTTACGCTAGCTTGTATGCTATCTTGTATAGCTTGGATAGCCTTTGCGTTAGCTTGCATATTAGCTTGTAGCTCTTGGTTAGCCTTAGCTTGTAGAACTTGGCTAGCCTTTTGGTTACTCACCGCTAGGGATGGGTACCAAATTCGGTACTTTTAAAGGTACTTACCGAAACACGTCAGTACTACAGAGTATCGATTCACGTGAGATACCAAGTTGTTTTATTTAATTTTTTTATATCAACGTTCACACGCACAATATACGCATACCTAGGATTTGACTTGATTCAACAACAAAGCAGTCGGGGGAATGGCAAGCTGAAAACGGTCAAAAGTTATTTGAAGTTTGGATATTTTATTTCACGACTGAGGTAGGTAGATTACATTTTTAGAGACGAAAGTACAGAAAAAAGGTACCGTTGGGTACCGGTATCGATTCACAGGTACCGGTACCGTATCTGTTCAAATGTGAAAGGTACCCATCCCTACTCACCGCGCTAGCTTGCATGCTAGTTCGCAGCTCTTAGTTAGCAGCTTGTACGCTAGCTTGTACGCTGGCTAGTATGTTGGCTTGTATCCTCGCTAACCAGGCGGGCTCCACGAGCCCCGTCTACCTGCATCACGCTCGCCTGAGCTACTTCTTCCGCCATTCCTCCGGTGTTTGTACGTCTTCTGGGGTCCTCTTTCTCTCGCTCTTTCTCGTGGACATCCTTCCTTTTCTCTTATATCTTTGAATTGTCACTTTTTATTTTGTTTTAGACTGTTTTACTTCCCTTTTTCGATATTGTTTGATCGGGAGCTCTTTCAATGGTCGACTACCCACACATCTCAAAACAGGAAGTATCCCCGGCGGGGTTTCACTGCTAGCCTCGGTGTTAGCTAACGTATTAGCCAGAGAGTTAGCTCCTTGTGGTTTCACGCTAATGCTAGCGCCACCGTTGGGCAGTCGGCAGTCGGCTTCTTGCATTTATCTTCCTTCACTTCAGGTTTTTTGGGTGGCATTTCTTTGTTAGAGATGTGGTTAATAATATTCACCAGCATGAGTTATCATATACTTACGTTAAACGATACGTCAGAGTTTTGTGTAGGAGCCCGTTCCACTACGTCCTTCCTCTACACCGCCATCTTCATTCAGGCAACTGCATGTTGGGTTTTATCTCAGTATTTAATTAATGTTGGCCAGTTTTAAATAACCGCCCTTGGAGCAGATTCACTTTTAAATCACATCAATAACTATATTTGGAGCTTACATTTTATTTTTTTACTTGAACAATCTGAACGAATGCAAAACACACGAGCAATCTGAACTCTTAATTGGTGTACTTCTCTCTTCTCCAGGTACAATTGCTGCATTGCTCCCCAACAACAAGCAGAGATATGAATGAGCCAAGGCCTCACTGCTGTGACCAATGTGGAAAGCACTTCATCTCAAAGGCAGCTTTTCTAATACACCAGCGCATTCATACAGGAGAGAAGCCCTACCCCTGTGACCAGTGTGGAACACGCTTCAGGACCTCTGGAGTCTTAAAGAGACACCAGCGCATTCATACAGGAGAGAAGCCCTATCACTGTGACCAGTGTGAGAAGAGTTTCAGTCAATTTGGATGCTTACAGAGTCACCAGCGCATTCATACAGGAGAGAAGCCCTACCACTGTGACCAGTGTGGTACGCTCTTCAATACCTCTGGAGCCTTAACGATTCACCAGCGCATTCATACAGGAGAGAAGCCCTTCCACTGTGACCAGTGTGAGAAGAGCTTCAGTCAATCTGGATGCTTACAGATTCACCAGCGCATTCATACAGGAGAGAAGCCCTTCCACTGTGACCAGTGTGAGAAGAGCTTCAGTGGATCTGGAGACTTAAAGAAACACCAGCGCATTCATACAGGAGAGAAGCCCTACCACTGTGACCAGTGTGGGAAGAGCGTCAAGACCTCTGGAGAATTAAAAAGTCACCAACGCATTCATACAGGAGAGAAGCCCTACTCCTGTGGCCAGTGTGAGAAGAGCTTCACTAACTCTGGAGGCTTAAAGCTACACCAGCGCATTCATACAGGAGAGAAGCCCTACCACTGCGACCAGTGTGAGAAGAGCTTCAGTGGATCTGGAGACTTAAAGAAACACCAGCACATTCATACAGGAGAGAAGCCCTACTCCTGTGGCCAGTGTGAGAAAAGCTTCAGTAGAAATCACAGCTTAAATGTTCACCAGCGCATTCATACAGGAGAGAAGTTCTACCACTGTGACCAGTGTGAGAAGAGCTTCAGTAACTCTGGAAACTTAAAGACACACCTGCGCACTCATACAGGAGAGAAGCCCTACCACTGTGACCAGTGTGGTACGCGCTTCAATGCCTCTGGAGCCTTAAAGAGTCACCAGCGCATTCATACAGGAGAGAAGCCCTACCACTGTGACCAGTGTGGGAAGAGCTTCAAGACCTCTGGAGAATTAAAGAGTCACCAGCGCATTCATACAGGAGAGAAGCGCTACCACTGTGACCAGTGTGGGAAGAGCGTCAAGACCTCTGGAGAATTAAAGATTCACCAGCGCATTCATACAGGAGAGAAGCCCTACTACTGTGACCAGTGTGAGAAGAGCTTCAGTCAATCTACCACCTTAAAGAGACATCAGCACATTCATAAGAGAGAAGTAGGGCTGGGCAATATGGCCTAAAAATAAAATCCCTGATATTTAAAAAAAATAAATAAAAAATCCAATTTACGATTTTAATCGATTTTTTTTCTCTTGAAAATTATAAACGCCAAGGAAATCATTCAAATAACCTTTATTTTTATTTGACACAAAAAAATTATCAAATTAAGATGAATTTCCCTATTGGGATTGAAGTGCAAAGCTAACTTTCACCAATCTTCACTTAAATCTTTTTTAAATATATATATATATATATATATATATATATATATATATATATATATATATATATATATATAAAAGGTTACTCTTGATCAAACAAAGATGAATGTCCCTATTGGGATTAATAAAGTGCAAATCTAACTTTCACCAAACATCACTTTTGGTCGACTCCTGAAAAAAAATCTATTAAGATTTTTCTAAATCGTCCTAAATCATTCATTCGAATTAATCGATAATGTCGCTTAAACGCCCAGCCCTAGAGAGAAGCTTAACGACAGTGGAGGAAACATTGAATTTGATCATTCAATTTAAAGACACACCAGCACATCCATATGTGAGAGAAACCCTACCACTGTGACCAGCATGGAAAGAGCTTCACACATTCTCAAGACTTGGTCTTAATAGAGGCCTTGCTAGGGCTGGGCGATATGGCCTAAATATGATATCACGATATTTTCTGACCTTTCGGCGATACACATCACGATGTTTTTCTTTTTTTCCCCAAACAATTCATTATGAGGCTTAACAAGACAGTATTATTTGAGTTTAAAAGCTAACATTAAAGACAAAATAAAATACCCATGCATTTAGCATTTTTATATTATATATTAGATTTAGATTATTGGATTATTAGATTATATATTGCATATATTTAGCAATGAGATATTATATGATTTAGATATGAAATATGATGAATTGAAAATGGGGGACCCTGATGTAAACAAGACGAAAGTCTTTCTCTGGTCTGCATCCCCTTAACAATTGTATGTATTGAGCTGTACTGTACTGTACCCATTCTGCAATATGTTAATAAAGTTTTAAATCAATCAATAGCATTTTAGCATTTTTATGAAACTACTGTATATTTGTATGTCTCTAAATGTTTTGATGAATTGAAAATGGAGGACCCTTATGTAAAAAAGCTGAAGGTCTTTTTCTGGTCTTCATCCTCCAGTCCACTGTTGTTGTATTGAGCTGTACTGTATTGAACCCATTCTGCAATCTGTTAATAAAGTTTTCATTCATTCATTCTGACGGAAAACAGAATAATTTTGATTGACAGTCGAGTCTGCCAATTACGTCACACCGCTTGCACTTGCCCTGCTGTTCTTAGCACCAATCGCAAGCGCTATTCGTGTTTGACTTCGAGAATGTCCTCCATTGATTTTGACGAGTGCTGACAACAACAAAGCTACTAACACTAGCTCCCCGCGGCCGACGAGTAGGAGACCAGTGCTCCACAGGATGACTAAATGAGGCATAATGATTTTACTGCAACGAATGTTATAATAAAAGCCTTTCCATACATCTGTCTGATTGAAAACTTTATTAACAGACCACAGAATGGGCATATCTCAGCACGGGCTGAGATACAAGTAATGCTTGCTATCTATCTAGGTGGTCCTCGGACGTTGCTATGTTCGGGTAAATACGCTGATGTTATTGAACGTGTAACTATATAACGTTAATGCCACAAAACGAATGCATTTGTTAATCATAAGTAGTAACTTTGATGCAGTAGTGTGTGTGGGTGCGGCCGCAGATAAATTTGCCGATAGTGAATGGCTGGCACAACTGGCATATATAGCAGACATCTTTGACCGGCTCAATACGTTGAGTCTGGGACTACAAGGTCGGGACACAAACCTGTTTGGATTTACAGCTCAAATGGAAAACTGGATTAAAAAACTCTGTTTGTGGCACTCCAAGATCATCAGCAGATTTTGGGGTGTTTACTCTGCTTGATTGCTTTTTGGAGGAACATAATGTAGCACAAAATGGTTTGAAGCCCATCATCTGTAGCCACATAGAAGGGCTCATTGATCAATTTCGGAATTATTTCCCCGAAAGAAAGAGCACGGACAATTTGAACAACTGGATCCAAGATCCGTTCATTGCGCATGACGCAACAGGCCTCCCACTGTCCGAGCAGGAGGCGTTGATCGATCTTTCTTGTGACGAGCTACTGAAAGTCAAGTTCACTGGACAGGCCCTCGCAAAGTTTTGGATATCAGTCCGGAACGACTACCCAGTGCTGTGTAATGCTGCGCTGAAAAAGCTTGTCCCGTTTGTGTCAACATACCTCTGTGAAGCGGGATTCTCGGCTCTGACATTACTAAAAAATAAATACAGATCAGAGTAGAAGCAGATCTGCGCCTCTTTCTCAGCACAACACAGCCACGTATCATGGAACTATGTTCAAATGTACAAGCACACCCTTCCCATTAAGTCTAGTTTTTGTTTATTCTTGAAAAGCGCATGTGAACGCATCTAAAAGAAAAGGCTAAATATGCCTCGATCGTTTTATAAATGTGTATACAGAAACCATTCCGTTTGATCATATTCATTCATTTCATTAATAACATTGTGATGTAATTTCATTTTCTAATAAATATGCATGATCAAGTGTCCTTTTATTTTGATATTCATTATTTCCATGTTGAAATTACGCGATACATTAAGTGTGGGGTTGCCCAAAAAAATCTTAATCAAATGGGGTCGTGGTATGAAAAAGTTTGAGAACCCCTAGTCTAGAGAGAATGATTTATGACGTGATGTAAGAGGGTCAGAGGTTAAGTAAAAATAAAATGCCCCTTTCTGGCTGGTGGTAATTGCATTTAATTTTTTGTAAATATTTTATTGAAATTATATCAAATATGTGCTAAATATAGATGCAACTATGCATTTTTATGTTTTGAAAGATTGTGACATCTGTAAGCTTTGCAACTGGACTCACTAGTAAATACTACATGTGGTTTAGGAGGGGTGGCTCCTAGGTTGAGCAGGGCAGGACGCAGAAAGAGACTATCTCCTCTTGTGTATGAAGATCATCATTTAAATATGTATTTAACGTTAAAATATTTCTTCTTTTCTATACCTGACATCGCTGCAAATGATCACAATCGTAACTTTTTTCTTGTTAAAATAAATGTTTGAAATTAAATAAATTAGGATCAATGGTAATCAATACAGTGAAATAAGCAACCAACATTGCAAAAAAAATTGATTTTACATTTTGAAACTGTATATAATTCTTTTTACATCAATCCAAAATGTTCGTATTACTCATAAACTGTTCATTAAAGTTAAATGATCTTGTGATATTTAAAACGGCACAATTAATGTATAAAGCAAAAGGTAATGTACTTCCAGGAAACATTCAAGAACTGTTCTTTGATAGAGAGGGGGGTTATAATCTGAGGGGAGAACTCAATTTAAAAGTTCTTAGTGTACGCACTACCAGGAGAAGACACTGCATTTCAATGTGGAGTGAAACTGGAACAGTGAATGTGGTGCTAAAGCAATGTCCAAATATGAGACAATTCAAACTGAATTATAAGGAAATTATGTTCACGAGGTACAGGGATGAGGAAGGGATTTGACATTCATGGGTGTTTACATTTTTATTTTATTTCTTTCATGTTTTACATATATCATTTTTGTTTTGGATATATATATATATTTTGTAAAGTTTTAAATTAGTACACTCAAGGGGTAGGATTAAATAAGTGCATACTTCTTCCTACTCCTTTTCGAACATGTAAATTGAGTTATGTTTTTATTTATATATATTTTTTTCATTTAATTTCTTGAGATCAATGATTTGTTTTGATTTTATATTGTTTGTATTTATTTATTTACATGTTCGAAATAAAGATTTCAAATAAAAAATAAATGACGAGCAAACAGTTTGCAGTATGATTACTGTGCAGGTTGTCGGGAGTCCAGTGCATGTGTGAAAGGGGCTTCAGTGTGCTTTGGGGGGACAAGCATGCTACAGATCTTTCCCCCTCAATTTACTGTATGTGTGTGTGTGTGCATGCGTGTATGTTAGGGAGCTTTATTTTGCCTGTAAAAGGCATATTGGGACTCCGAAGGTGCAGTACCGGCCAGATCCTGCTAGTAGCGCTATATCGAGAATGCAGTAACCCCTGTTCCAGACCGGGTGCCACACTGAAAACGCTCCGGGCGCTCTTTTCTACTAACCTGAACCTAGGGCTTCACCTGATCGCATTGAGTCGTTTCCGGGACCCCCGATTCATTATGCTGTGGTGGGTTATGTCGTTGACCAAATGGACATACGATCTACCAGATGGCGATCAAATAATTGGAAATGATTATTTCTCTGGGAAATCACGACCAGAGAGAGTGAAGTTTCTTTGACCACACATCAGTGTGCATCATTTATTAGCATAGCGTGTATACCACAACAAACCAAGCCAAGAGTTCATATGGCCGCTCTAGCTACCCACAATGCCCCGTGTCCTTAAAGTGACAGTGTAGGTGTATTATGTCCAGTCCATGTAAGTGCCCACTACATATGTCCCCCCAGAATTCACCCTACTAACTCAAAAAACGGGTCGGTAGACGGACCTCCCGACCATAACGGCTCCGAACAACTGGAGCCGGCATATGAGCTACCGTGGGACCCCCTGAGGCCTTGCGGTGGCGAGGAGGGCAAGGGGCAAGGTGCCTATTGGGCGGTGAGGGACTCATATTTTCAAAAAGTTACTTAGGGTGACAAGGTTTAACACGGGGAGGTCGCCCCCGCCGCGGGGGCTGAGCGAGTGCCACGGGGTGATCCACATCCAAGTGAGCTGGCTTAAGCCGGTCCACCGAGACATGTTCCGGTTTACCGCCAATGTCCACCACGAAGGTCTTACTTCCCGTCTGTATGACCCGAAACGGGCCATCGTAGGGGGGTTGAAAGGACCCGCGGTGGGCATCGTGCCGTATGAACACATATTCCGTGGCCTGGAGGCCGGGTGGAACACGAGTGTGGCAAACCATGCTGCGAGGTGGGGACCGGCACAAATGCCCTAGCGTTCTCCAAGAGAAACGCGCTGCTGGGTCGCAGACCAGGGGTCTGTGGTGTCGGTTAAAAACTCCCCGGGGACCCGCAGCGGTTGGCCATAGACCAGCTCAGCCGACGATGACTGGAGATTCTCCTTGGGGGAGGTCCTGAGACCCAACATGACCCACGGGAGCCTGTCGACTCAACTACCATTGCTAAGAGTAGCTCGGAGAGAGGCCTTCATGGACCGGTGAAACCGCTCACACAAACCGTTAGGGGTGGGACAATACATCGATCCAGATCGATATATATCGATCTATTATCAATTATCAAATAGGATCGATGCAACGTAAAAAGATCGATTCATATTGCGATACATATCCGCCCGGCTGGCTGCAACAACAACAGTAGCTCAGCGCAGCTCAGCGTGTGTAGACGTTAGACTGCATTGCTTCAGAGTCCGCCTATTTTGCCCGAAATAAGTGCCTGTTGTTTTTTTCCCCACAAGGAGTCAAATGCATCTAACATGCTTTCCATCCTCGCCATTCCTTTATGCCCACGTCGTGTTAAATACCGAAATTAACGTTGCGTTAGCGTGAGCTAACTAAGCTAAGCTGAGAGAGCAGCAGAGGTCCACTAGGGACTGGGAAGGAGGGGGGGTTACTGCATTCTCGAGATAGCCCCACTAACAGGATCTGGCCGGTACTGCACCTTCTGACTCCCAATATGCCTTTTCCAGCCAAAATACAGTACTGTGATAGGATATTAATATCGAAAAAAATAAATGAACCAAAAACAGTGAACATGAGGTCTATTTGTATTCAAAACAATAGATTGTTTTTCATTTAAATGTCTGGAAGAGATCAAAAATAAAAATGTCAAATGATATTTCCATTGCCTTTTTTGTTGTTGATTTAAATGTTACTGATTGTGTTAAATGGGCATATAATATCGTCTCATATCGATCGCAGGCACCTGAATCGTATCGTATCGTGGCAGACTTTGTGATATCGGAAAATATCATATCGTTGTCCAAAGAATCGATATCGTATCGTATCGTGATGAAACTGGTGATTCCCACCCCTACAAACCGTTAGCCTGTGGGTGATAAGCGGTAGTGCGGTGCAGTCTCACGCCTAAGTTTCTGGCAATCTCGGACCAAAGCTCAGAGGTGAACTGAGGTCCGCGGTCCGACGAAAGGTCAGACGGAGCACCGAACCGGGCCACCCACGTATATATAAACGCCCGAGCCACATCAGTGGACGTTGTGGATGACAGCGGAACGGCCTCTGGCCACCGAGTGGTTCTGTCCACCATCGTGAGGAGGTATGTGAAACCATGCAATGGGGGTAATGGACCCACCAGGTCCACATTCACATGGTCAAACCTCGGCCATGTGAACCTCTCCTTGGCACGGAGAACTGGGCCAAAGGAGCTTTAATGTGGCGGTGTACCTTAGCGCGCTGGCACATCACACAGGTCTTAACCCACCCGCTCACATCCTTTTTCAGCCCGTGCCAAATGAACTGCCACCTGTTTTTGAGATGCCCTGTTTCCGGGGTGAGAGAGACCATGTACTGTATGATGTCAAAAACATGACGTCTCCAACTGCTGGGCACAACCGGTCGCGGCCGTCCCGTGGAAACGTTGCACAGGAGTGTGCCGTTAGCCTCATTAAATGCCACATCCTCCAGCCTGAGTGCTGTGATGGCCGTCCTGTAGGCCTGAATGTCCAGGTCGGAAACCTGGTCTGAGGCCATGCGTGCATAGTCTAAACCAACATGGACGGCCCCGACCAAGGCCCGAGAGAGACAATCTGCCACTAGATTGTCCCTGCCTGCGACATGCTGAATATCCGTAGTAAACTCTGAGATATATGCCAGATGCCTCTGCTGACGGGCAGACCATGGCTCAGTCACTTTAGCCATAGCAAAAATGAGTGGCTTGTGGTCTACAAACGCTGTGAACGAACGAGCCTCCAGCAGGGAACGGAAAGGGAGTAGCAGGGAGTAGACTGGCGCACCTGCCGTAGCGATGTGATGCTCCACGCCGTGCTTACTGGTGGAGGACAAGAAAGTGGGCTGGGTAAGGACAGGGAACTCGGCTAGCAGCTGATGAAACTCATCTGTAACAGACAACATGTTAGATAAACCCACAGGAGGCGCTGCCCCGACAGTACATTCAAATGAACAAAAGATGGTGGCATCGATCAAGCGATTGTTCCTGACATCCATCAACAATCCATAAGCACACAGAAAATCAGCACCCAGCAGGGGCACAGACACATCAGCAGTGATGAAGTCCCAGCTAAACCGCCGCTCACCAAAACACAGCTCCACTAGCCTACTGCCATACGTGCGAATTGTAGTACCATTGGCAGCTTCCATAGGGAGCCCATGTCCGTCGGCCAGGGTGTCCACCCTTGACGCAGGCAGCATGCTTCTCTGTGCCCCTGTGTCGCACATGAAACGCCTGCCTGAGATGGTGTCCCGAATAAACAGTAGCCTGCCGGCCCCACCAACGCTCATGGCCACTGTTGAGCGCCGGCCCGGGCGTTTTTTTCTGGCCCCTTGTAAGTACATGGGGGACGGCATTGGTTAGCCCTGGCTCCATACTTTGTGTGAAGAGGCAGGGGAACTATGTGAGAATGCTGTTCATCGACTACAGCTCAGCATTCAATACCATAGTCCCCTCCAAACTCATAGCCAAGCTCAGGGACCTGGGCTTGAACTATGACCTTTGCCAGTGGGTCTTGGACTTCCTGACGGGCAGACCCCAGGTGGTAAGAGCAGACAACTGCACCTCCTCATCCATCACGCTCAACATAGGGGCCCCCCAGGGCTGTGTTCTGAGCCCCCTCTACTCCCTGTACACACATGACTGCATGGCACAGCGGAACAACAACATAATCATCAAATTTGCTGATGACACAGTAGTGGTGGGCCTGATCTCTGCCAACGACGAGAGGGCCTACCTGGAAGAGGTAGAGAATCTGTCACAGTGGTGTCGGGAGAACTGCCTCTCCCTGAACGTCAGCAAAACAAAAGAGATGATTGTGGACTTCAGGAGGTCGGGGGTCAAGGACTACAGCCCCCTCAGCATCGACGGGGCACCGGTTGAGAGAGTCAACAGTTTCAAGTACCTCGGAGCCCACATATCCGAGGACTTGACATGGACCACACACATTGACAGTGTTGTGAAGAAGGCACGACAACGCCTCTACTTCCTCAGGCGCCTAAGGAAGTTCCAAGTCAGTCAGAAGATCCTTAAGAACTTCTACTCAAATACAATAGAGAGCATCCTGACTGGCAACATCACCTCCTGGTTTGGGAATAGCACTGCACAAGACCGTAGCAGACTACAAAGAGTGACACGTTCAGCCGAACGCACAATTGGAGGGGGGCTTCCCACCCTCCAGAACATTTACAACAAGCGGTGCAGGGGTAAGGCTAAGAGAATCATCAAGGACTCCAGCCACCCGAACAACTGCCTCTTTGAACTGCTGCGGTCAGGCAAGCGATACGCAAGGTCTTAAGGCGAGCACAGAAAGACTCAGAAGAAGCTTCTATCCCCAGGCCAACAGGCTGCTCAACGAACAATAAACACTATGCAACAACCATCAAACGCACACAGCACACACGCACACACTCACTTAAACAAACAACACACTGCAACACCCACTCTCCACACTTTAGATCACCTAAACACACTTTACACTTTATATTTATTGGTAAAGGATTTGCACTACAACTCGTACACCTTACTGTAAATTGTACCTAAATTGTATCTCTTTCAACTGCTGCCCTCTGGTCGAAGGTACAGATCCATCCAGTCCGGAACCAGCAGACTGACCAACAGCCTCTACCCACAGGCTGTCAGGCTGCTCAACGACGAACATCAACTTGCCCCCCCCCGCATCCCACCCCCGGTGACATAACTCCCACTCCCACATTACAACAATAACTGTGAACCGGACTTGCATTGCTGCACTATACAATACTTCATCCTTTGCAAGTCAACGCCCCCCCCCCCCCCCCCCCCCCCTCCTTCCATCAACTCACTGGACTGAAATATTTATATTTATTAATTTATTTGCACAAGCACTAAATGCACTTGGGACAATGATGGTATGTTATATATTGGGACATTGGGACACTGATACTTTATTACTTTATTACTATATTACTATTATTATTGACATTATTATTTTGCACATGTTATATCTTATGTTGTATGCCAGTGGTGATGTTCCTAACAAATTTTGTTGTACCAACAATGACAAATAAAGATCTATTCTATTCTACCTCATCCCATTTCTGCTCTGCACTATATAGTATTGTATATTAGTACATTGCATAGTATATTGTATATTGTATGGTAACTCAGTTACTTCTATTCTGCATCGAACATTGTACATATGTCTATACTGAACACTGTGACCTTTTTTTTACTCCTATTTTACATGCTATACTATTTTATTTCATACTTATCTTGTCTAGCACAGTCTCTGGAGGGTAACAGTAAGAAGCATTTTGTATAAAAGTATTCTGTATGACAACTATTAAAGAAACTTGAAAGAAACACCAGCCAGTGTCTCTCCCTCGCTGGCGAGGCTGCCACCGCAGCAGCGACGGTATAATCCCCATGGTGAGAGGAAGAGGGTTGGTCATGGTAGAACACGGCCGCACAGTGTTGTTGTTGGCTGGCCAAAAAGAACTTATCCGCCTCCGCGGCTAACATACGGCAGTCATTTATTGTTGTGTTGGCCAAGGCAGCCCTTACCTGAGCCGGTAACTGGCGTAAGAACAGCTGTCTGAAGAGAAAGTGGTTGGGCTCATGCTCTCCCATCAACGCCAGCATCCTATCCATAAGCTCGGACGGTTTACTGTCGCCCAGACCTTGCAATGAAAACAGCCGGTTAGCTCGTTCCACCTCAGATAGTTCAAAACACTTGGTATCATCCTCCGTTATTTTCTTTATTGCAAACTGCGCCTCCGCCTGCACAAACCATGCAGTAGCTTGCGTTTCCCAGAACTCTGGCAATTTCAGCGCGACTGCTGCTTCCATAAATTTCAGCGCGACTGCCTGTTCCATTGTCCAATCGTCCTTGAAAGCGTCCAAGAACGTCAGGTTCACCAATGTAGGAGATGGGAAATCACGACCAGAGAGAGTGAAGTTTCTTTGACCACACATCAGTGTGCATCATTTATTAGCATAGCGTGGATAGCACAACAAACCAAGCCAAGAGTGTAGTGGCAGTGTAGGTGGATTATGTCCATGTCCAGTCCATGTAAGTGTCCATGTAAGTGCCCACTACAGAATATTCTTTTTGGAATCCCACCGGCCACAGGTAAGAACAATTTGATGTCAATTTCAGCGATTGGATACATCTGTGAAACAGGCCACAACGTGCGTGTTATTAACCATACATTTAAATCCTATCCAACTTCTTGAATGTTTCAAAATGTTAAATGTTTTATTTTTTTTTATCTACTTTTTCTCCCCATTTTTCTATTTTTCTCCCGTCCCCAATTTCGTATTTGTCCAATTCTACCCTCCCCTGTCTCGAACGTTGTTAGGCCATGCCTCCCACAAGCCGGCTGCAATGTGGACGAAGCCTTGCATTACGTGTCCCCTCCGGTACTCGAGGAGGCAGCCGTCGCATCTTTTCACCTGCACAGCGCGATCTCTTAGCGGCGAGGGTCTGCGTGGGAGGGACACGCCGCCCTCGTCGCTTCCTGATTCTACTGCGCAGGCGCACCAACCGACCTCTAGGAGTCGCTGTCCACAACGTCCGATCCCTACCCACCAGCTTCCCACCCCCTAATACTGCCAATTGTATTAGTATGAACGACCAGGTAGCAATGCCGAGAGCTGGGCTCGAACCCAGCATCTCCTGCGTTGGTGGCGAGCGCCTTGCCCATTGCGCCACCTAGCCATAAATGTTTTTGTTAAAAAATGTTGTTAAAAAATGTATCATGACTGCCTAACCCTTGGCACATGCATTAATTAAGTGTGTGTGTGTGTGTGTATCAGAAACGAGACACATTTTGACACAAAATCTTCTGTGAGAAGATCATCCAGCAAAGAATAATTGTCAACCAAGAAGTGCTGAAAATGAACGACCTGAGAAAGCTGTTTTGTAATACAGTGAAGAAACATGAAGATCTTGATGCTTCAAGCTACAGGTAATTGAAATGGCTTGTTTATTTTGCAACTTGGGGGGGGGGGGGGAGTATGCTCAAAAACCTTGTTTTACATTATTTTTTTCACAAAGAGGTGATGGTGGTATAACAAAATTGAGTGTGAATGTCTTTATTTACACCCATGTTTTATTAGTACATTGCAGATGGGACAAATTGAAGAGGAGGTTGAGCCGTGATTTCCCCCAACTGGTGTTTCACTCCCCCAGCAAGCGCAACATTTGTGAACTGGTTTTTGTTGAGACACTGTCAGCTGATAAGCTGATCGATAAGCTACCTCAGCCAGAAACATCTGAGTCAACTGAGGTAAGCCAGTCTGAAACCCAAGTTGACAGTGACAGCGAAACCACACAAAGATCTGCTCCACAAACCACACATCAAGCAAGGACACTTTACAATGCAGCATTGATTTTAAAGATGCTTATCATCATGGTTGCCAGGGCAGAGCCGAAGTTTCAGTCAAGCGACGCCGCCCCCACACACAACAGCGGTGTGATTGGCAGAATCGACTGTCAATCAAAATTGTTCCGTTGAGACCACCGCAACAAGTGAATACAGCTGTACTGTACCCACTCTGCAGTCTGTCAATAAAGCTTTCAATCAATCAATCAATCAGACAAATGCATAGAAAAGCCCTTATTATAACCAAATAACAAAAAATTATATTATTGTTTATGAAAATGTTTTAGCCCTATGCTTGCCTATTATTTTAATGGCAACAAATAAAATAATAATAATAATCAAATTAATAAATAAAATGTTAGAGGAGTGGAGGGGGGGGGGCAGAGCGAGGTGGGTGTTAGAGGAGTGGAGGGGGGGGGGGGCAGAGCCTCATAAAGCTAATGTCGTATATTTCTAAATGAAACATAAATAAAACAACAAAAAATGTACCAAATGATAAGACAAAATGCTGAGTTGCAAGAAGGAGCCGGAAAACACCATGTTGGTTGTAAGAGGATTGAGACAGTGACTCTCCCGACCAGATGGCAAAGGTCAATAAGGTCATAAACGGGCCCTCCAGGCTATATTAAGATAGGGCAGGAAGGAAGTATGTACTCTAGCTAAGAGAGGAAACAAAAGCTTACTCAAGAATGACCCATTTGCCCCCACCGGACGAACCTATTTGGTAATAACAGACAGAAAAAGGAACTAATTATCTTAAACAGGAAGACAAACTGAAAATAACAGTTGGGATCAAAGGTCAGATTGACACTAAGTAAGGAATTTCAGGTTACGACATGGCAGATGGTCAAGAGACAGAGTAAAACGGACTGTAAACAGAGCCTTTCAGACTGAAGATAGATGACTCAGGAGCACCCAAGTGAGACCAAGGGTTCAATGCATCAAGGTTTAGCAAGCCAGAAAAGTTGACAATAAGTGAACCGAATACAAAGACATCGTTTGTTAATTAATGTTAATACTGAACAAAATACTTAAGTGATAAAAATAGAGCTACAACCTAAATTACAGATTACTTTAGAATAGGAAAATACCCCCCATAGGATGAAACAATCAAATAAAGTTCAAATACATGAGTTACAATATGGACATAACTTAAAACTATTAGGATAACGGTAGTCACAATAAGGAATAAAAACTCTTAATGCTAGAAAATAAAGCTATACAGTGTTGGTCAATGGTTGGTCAGAAGGACAAAGTATTCTATTGAAGGACGTATATGCTATTATCTGTGAATCAAGAGCCAGTCTTTCCAAGTTACACTGTGTAAACATTTTGTCACAAGAGCATGGGGATGTGGCACTCATTGAACGAATCCCCTAATAGGGTAATGATTAAACAGCCCGGCAGATTCTATTGTGAAACGGTTGTGTCAGCAGACCAAGGCTGTGTCAGGACGTGTCACTTACAGACAAATTCCTACTAGAAGGAATTTGGCCAATGGGGAAGCCCGATTGTGGGAGTGACGTCACTAGACAGGCAGGGGAGAGGTCTTGTTCTATGTCATTAAAAAGGGCAGGCGAGGAGACAGAGGGGATCCTGGAGGGCGAGCCACACAGAAGGGACCTGGAGACTGAGAGACAGACCTGGAGCGCTGAGACGCGACCAGACAGACGGAGAAGCCGGCGACTTGAGAGCCGAGCCGGAGACACAGAGCCACGGAGACACCCGATGACAGACGATCGCTTCGCAGCAGGAGATCCTGCCACCGAGGGTAGACTAAACCAAGTGCTCCCAACCCGCTGAGGATCCGAAAGCAAGGTTGCCTTGGCGACCACACCACCACAAAGAGAGGCCGCGTGTTGTCATGGGAAACCCGAGACAACAACCATACCACCCCAGGAGAAGAACGCTCTGACGGCCGCAGCTGATCCGAGCATGGATCAACTGCCTCATCAAAGAGACAATTAGATATACCAAAGAGACGATGTACTTGTTTTGATTCATAAGCTGTGGTCCATTAAGAAATAGAAATAAACACCGCAGTTTGTTTGATGGGACCACCTCGTCAGCTTCTTTCCTTTAATTGAACCGAACATCTGAAATACCAAACAATGCAGAGGAGAAGGGTAATAAAAAGACTATACGATCACTGAACTTAGATATAGGTATAAATGAAGTTAAGATACTTCACTAACATTAGCTGCACTCATAGGAGCCTGCATGTTGATGTAGCCTCATAAAGCTAACATTATAGCTGCACTCATAGGATGTTGATGTAGCCTCATAAAGCTAACAAGAGTATATGTAATACTGTGGTTATGGCCTCTATAGTTAGCAGCTCATAGCTAACATAATACTGTGGTTAAGGCCTGCAGCAGCTCAGTAGCTAACATAACAACACTGTAGTTAATGCCTTTAACCAGCAGCTCAGTAGCTAACATAACAACTGTGGTTAAGGCCTTTAACCTGTGGTTAAGGCCTTTAACCGCAGCTCAGTACGCTAACATAACAATACTGGTTACTGATTTATTATTTACATTGAAAAGATACAGAGATAATTTGTTAAATCTGGACCAGCACACTACACTATAGGTTAGTAAATCCTAGGCCCCAGATTCAGATTCCTTTATTTAGCCATTTGTGTAAAACACATTGGTAATTGTTGCAGTAATACAGTGTATGCATTTCCTTTCTTTTTTCACAGAAAACAACACCAACACAGACAAGAAACAAAACAGTGCAGTGGGGGATTAATCAATAAATACATATATATATATAAAGTGAAGAGTGCAGGGATCCAGTACGGACTAGTGCAGTGCAGTCAGTGTCATTGTGCCAGTGTCACTTGGGGGCAGAGGGGGGGGGGGGGTACCGAGGGGGGGGGGGAAGAAGCTCAGTCTGTGTCGAGCTTTCACAGCCTTTGGGATCCTCAGCCTTCTCCCAGAGGGGAGCAGGGTGAAGAGGCTGTGACCCTCTGCTAAAGCTCCACTCCTGCACTAAAGTCGGGGATTCAGTTGGACTCAGATCTGCTGCGTTCCCCCCTACCGCTGGTGACAGTGTGTACATCTACTCTCATAAAGTAGGGAATCCACCCTGCTACACAAACATAACAAAACACACTGGTCAGACTACTGCTTGACCTTACTCCTAGAACCCACCTCACCCCTGCCCACTTTGACAACCTAGCTGGCTAGTAGACGACAGAGTACAGCAACTTGCAATGGGCCTGGTCTACAAGATACACTACACGACCAAGGTACCCGGTGTACATGTCAAAATACTTCCCAAAGGTCAGTGAATACCACGACCACAACACAGGGAGCTCCACAAATCATGTTAAACCCAGATTCAGCTAACAGGGGAGCTAACAGGGGAGCTAAAGAGGCTAACAGGGGAGCTAACAGCCGCAGCTAAAGAGGCTAACAGGGGAGCTAACAGGGGAGCTAAAGAGGCTAACAGGGGAGCTAAAGAGGCTAACAGGGGAGCTAACAGCCGCAGCTAAAGAGGCTAACAGGGGAGCTAAAGAGGCTAACAGGAGAGCTAACAGGGGAGCTAAAGAGGCTAACAGGGGAGCTAACAGCCGCAGCTAAAGAGGCTAACAGGGGAGCTAACAGGGGAGCTAAAGAGGCTAACAGGGGAGCTAACAGCCACAGCTAAAGATGCTAACAGGGGAGCTAAAGAGGCTAACAGGAGAGCTAACAGGGGAGCTAAAGAGGCTAACAGGGGAGCTAACAGTAAATGTCCTAACCCAACCCCCTCCAATGTACAGTAAATTACCAAACATGGTTTTGTCAATATTCCGGGATGGAGTGTGCTGGAGGAGATCAGACAGGTATCGGGGGGGGGGGGGGGCATGGAGGGACTTGTAGGTGAGGAGCAGGAGTTTAAAAGAGATCGGGAACTTGACTGGGAGCCAGTGGAGGTGGATGAGGGTGGGGGTGATGTGCTGCCAGCTAGGGCTTGGTGTGAGTGAGAACCCTGGCAGCTGAGTTCTGTACATACTGGAGCCTGTCCAGGGCTTTGCTGGGTACCCCGAACAGGACTCCGTTGCAGTAGTCCAACCGGGAGGTGATAAATGAGTGGATCAGGGTCTCAGCCACAGAATCTGAGAGTGAGGGTCGGAGACGGGAGATGTTTTTGAGGTGGTACACTGTAAAAAATAAATGTTTTTTCACAGGAAATTCACTATTATTTTACAGATTACTTTTGTTTTTCTACTTTAAGAGTAAAAGCCATACAAATTATTTAAGGGGACCGCAAGGATGTTCTGGTGGTGTCCGACCGATTATGGTGGGCCGGTCTGGGCCAAAAATGCCAGGGCCGATTTTTGGTCCCAGTCCAGCCCTGGTTGGAGCGTGCGGCTGTGTGATGTCCTGCACTCAGCTGACTTATCACTGGGGGCAAATGGTGTGTTACAGAAATATAGCATATAATGTAATGTCATTCTAAACAATAATAATAAACAATTTAACATAAATATCTATTAGGCTATTCTAGACCAGATTTATGCCAATTCATGTATACACTTTATGCTACAATAAAAATTATATTTTAGGCTATTCAAATAATGTAATTATCAAAAAGTCACCCTATAATTCAGTGTGGCAGCTCCCACCCTCTGGAACTCCCTCCTCGCTGAACTCCGCAACGCCCCAACTCTGGACTCATTCAAAAAACTGCTCAAAACCCACCGAAATGTCATGTTCATATGCAAATGTACAAATCCAAAACTGCATAGTGCACTTTAAAGATAATTAGATTAGTATCTTTGTGAGGTTACTGATTTATTATTTACATTGAAAAGATACAGAGATAATTTGTTAAAGCTGGATTTTCTACACAAGGTATTAATTCGAACATTATTTCATATTATTTTACTTGAAAAGAGAGCTATTATTATTATTATTATTATTATTATTATTATTATTATTATTATTATTATTATTATTATTAGTATTATTTTAAGTTATTCTTGTGCCATTGAGATTTGTCAGAGAGATTGTAGGCATAAAGCAAGTTGATTGAGTAACTGTTATATAAAATAATATAAATAATAATTGTCATTTGGCAACACTGACTAACAGCTGCGTTGCATTGTGGGGGGGGGGATCCCCACAATACATTGTGGTTTTTGAAATTTTGAATTGACACGCGCGGCACAGTCAGACCAGACCAGTATGACACGGTTGCATTTCTTCTCATCTCAGGTAATTTATGCAGATATTTTTGATTATTTATAAGTAGTGATGGCGAGATGAAGCTTCATGAAGCATTGAGGCTTTCCATCCAATAGTACCACACATGTGTTGAAGCTTCATGGTGTATTTGCTCTACTGTGCCATCAAGTGGACAATAAATGTAGAACAGGCAGAGTGATGATGATGCCAATAAACAAATAATAATGTGTCTGTTTTTCTAACAGAATGATGGCAGGGACAGAGGAGAAAGTGCTTGTGTTACTACAACATTCTATAATTTAATATAGTGTGTTTTTCTAACAGAATGATGGCAGGGACAAGTGCTTGCTTCATTCATTTTTATTCAGAAAAAGGAACTCAAAATCGACATGCCATCCTGCATTTGGATCAGTGGAGGTTGCTCTATGACAACACGTGAAACACAAATTATAATTATATATAAAAAAAAAAAAAACTATATATATATATTTTTTTTTAAATTATTATTATTATAATTTTTTTATTATAAATGTTTTCCTCTGTAAAAAAAATGCCAGTGAATTTTTTTTCTTCCAAAAATGGCCAAAATTGACAGCTCTGAGCAGGCCTGCACTGCAGTATTGCCTGCAGTAATTATTCGTGAAGAAAACTTCACAGGTGTGACCCATTGTTAAATAAATAATAAATAACAGCGAATCAAAATAGGCTATTACCTTCATCTAAGCACGGTCTGTGCAGTTAAACTCTTGCCATTGAATGGAGGGTTGATTGATTGACAGCCCTTGACATCCAATACACGGAGGTTGAATATGATTGGCAGCCTTGCAAATCCAATCAGAGATTGCTGCATTGCAAAGTCAAAACGGGTCCAGCTGCATGTCCGGAGGATAGGTTTAGCTCGGGCCAATCTCAAGTTTCTCAAGTTTCTTTATTAGTTGTCATACAGAAGTACAGAATACTTTTATACAAAATGTAACATAAAGAAGCATTTTGTATAAAAGTATTCTGTACTTCTGTATGACAACTAATAAAGAAACTTGAGAAACTTGAGATTGGCCCGAGCTAAACCTATCCTCCGGACATGCAGCTGGACCCGTTTTGACTATGTGAAAGTTGAGACTATGAGAAAGTTGTTGTTTAGTAGTAAGATGTACAGCTATAACAAGTCAAGTCAGGCTAAATTAAACTTTGCGCCAACATTAGGACCGAAGTATAAACCAGCAACTGAGCAACATGAAGAAGTGGACTTATGCATCTGGATCAGAAAAAACGTTGTGGATGAAAAAGTTATTAGGCTACAGTGCTTGTATGCTAACAGTAGCTAGCCAGCTTAGCCTACATCACAATGATAATCACCAAGCTAACTTACTGTACACTCTGTAGGGCTGGGCAATTAATCGAAACAGAATCGCGATATCGATTCATAGACCTATGCAATCTCATTTCTAAGTTATGACTATTTTCTTTTATTAAATTTTTTCTTTTTTTTTTTTTTTCTTTTTTTTTTTACTTTTTAAATAATTGTATCTGGGTTGAACATGATTTGTGGAACTCCCTCTGGTGTTGTGGTCGTGGTATTCACTGACCTTTGGGAAGTATTTCGACATGCACATGGGTATCTTAGTGGTGTAGTGTATCTTGTAGACCAGGCCCATTGCAAGTTGCTGTACTCTGTCGTCTACTCTAAGCCATCCTAGGTTGTCAAAGTGGACAGGGGTGAGGTGGGTTTTATGAGTAAGGTCAAGCAGTAGTCTGACCAGTTTGTTTTGTGATGTTTGTAATCTTGTTTTTAGTGCCTTTGAGGTGCTTTGGTACCATGAGGTGCAAGCATAGTCGTAGTACCCTTGAATGAGTGCTCCTGTTAGAGTCTTCAAGGTATTCTTGTTTACCAGAGAGGAGATCCGGTACAGGAATCTAGTTCGTTGGTTGACTTAGTTTTATTACATTGGATCCCATTTTGTCACAGGAAAGATTTGCCTCTATAGGATGGAACCCAGGTAGGTAATTTCATCTTTCCTTTTAAGATAAGATAAGATATTCCTTTATTGATCCCCTTGGGGAAATTCAGGCAGCATATCAGCATGGGGGAAGGGGGGGGGGGGGGTGTCAGCCCGTGCTTGAGCATTAGCATCTGCAGCTAATGTATCCGTCTCAATTAGCATACCCCATAGTCCTTTAGCTTTTAGAAAGTGCTCCATCTGAAACTTCCATGTTGCCCAGTTCTCTGGTCCGCTCAGCCGGTCAATAAACAGCTTGTCACTCATTGTGAAATCCCACAACACTGTTCATCTCACACAAAACTCTGTGTAGCTTCTTAGCGTTGTTCTGGGCCCATAACCTGTTGTATATTTCCAGAGCTTTATTCCTTGTTGCACCATACACCATACTGAGACACAACATACAGCATGAACAGGAAGTACTACATATCTGTTTACAAGCAGAGGGTGGTATTGACTGATAGTGCCATCTAGTGGTAAGGTAAAAGTACTGTATTACAACACTCCCACTTAATTTTACAATGGCATTCAAGTCCCTTTAAATAATATTACAACACTCCCACTCAATTTTACAATGGCATTAAGTGCCTTTAAATAATATTACAGAGCCATGCTCTCCTTCATAAAAAAAACATCAAGAAAAAATATCTTTAAACAACAACAAAAAAATACTTTCTCTTTTTACAATGCTTTTACTGGAACTCTTTTTCACATTTTTCAGACTTGCTTTGACCAGGCAGGCAGCGTTCGGCGTTCACCTGTCAAGCACAAATAACCACTCTATTTAAATAGGAAAAAGTCCAATCTCTCCCCTAAGGTACTCAAACTTCTGTTTAGTCAGTGGCTTGGTAAAGATGTCTGCTTTCATGTCATTTGTTGGACAATATTGCAGTTCTATTTGCCCATTCTGCACACATTCACGGATGTAGTGGTAGCGAATGTCTATGTGTTTTGTCCTGGAGTGGTTCACGGGATTCTTCACGATTGCGATGGCTCCTTGGTTGTCTTCCAAGATCACTGTGGACGTAGCCTCCACTCCGAGATCGCTCAGTAGTCGTCTCAGCCAGACACCTTCTTGAGCAGCTTGACTGAGTGCGATGTATTCAGCTTCTGCTGTTGAAAGTGCAACTGTTGCCTGTTTCTTGCTAAGCCAGCTCACAGCTCCTCCACACAGTAGAAAGATGTTGCCTGTTGTTGAGCGGCGGTCATCCTGATCACCAGCCCAGTCAGCATCTGAGAATCCAATCAAAGCTCCAGAGTCTGACTGCTCATACTTGAGAGCAAGGTTCACTGTCCCTTTCAAGTATCGAAGTATCCTCTTCACAGCAGTCAGATGTGAAGCATCTGGATTTGCATTGAACTTTGACACAGCACTCACTGCCTGAGCTATGTCTGGTCGTGTGGCCATTGCAGCATACAGCAGACTTCCTACCATTGACTGATAGGTATGTTGGTGCACTGGCTTACTGACACCATCACTTTTCCTCAATTTGACATTGCCATCAGCAGGAGTTGCTACAGGATTTGCATCATCCATTCCATATTTCTGAAGAATGGTTTCAATGTACTGCTTTTGATGAAGAAATACACTGTTCTTATTTCGGATCACTGAGACGCCCAGGATATAGGAGAGCTCACCCATGTCTTTCATCTTGTAGCGCTCCTTGAGAGCCATTTTCAGCTTGTTCATGCTCTCAGTCGACTCCGTTATCAGAATGAGATCATCAACATAAACTGCGAGTATTTCAAGCTGTTGTCTTGATCTCACAAACACACAGGGGTCTGATGTGCTCTGTTTGAATCCAATTCCCATCATGAACTGTGTGAAAGCCTTGCTCCAGCAGCGAGGAGACTGCTTCAGTCCATAGATCGATTTATTCAGTTTGCATACCAGGTGTTCCTCCCCTGGTTTGATGTAATCCTCTGGTTGCTCCATGTAGATTTCCTCTTCCAGGTGTCCATTAAGGAATGCTGTTACAAAGGGTCAGATTAAACCGAATATATATATTTATTACTTGAGATATATTGTATAGTATTTGTATATTGTCTGATATCCCTTGTATATTCTTTGTACATATACACGGAATATCCCTTTACCTAGTACAGGCCAGACCATAATATTCGTTCTCCTATTGGACAGCGAACCCCTAGGCGCCACGGCCATACCCCCAATGTCTAGTTCAAAGTCACCGCTAAGACATGTCTCAACATGCCCAGATTTGCGCAGTAATACGAGACAGAAATAAGGCTGGTACTAGATTATTCACCTTACGTATAAATACGGCGCAGGTGGATACAGCAGTTAGTTACCGTAACAAGTTGAAGCCTTCACCACGATACAACGTGCTGTGAAGTGGGCCCGTTTTGCCCCGAAATAGAGCCTTGAGACCGCGTGCGAATTGATAGCTGAAGTGTCAGAGTTTAACGCTGTATCGTCGAGTTCGACCTATTCTATTATTAAGTAATAGTCTATTATGTATAGTGTATCGTGCGGCTACCGTTCTACAGTGACCAGCATTACCAACGTTTCATCGTACCGAGCTAGTGTGCTTATCCAGGCTGGGCGGCCTAACCTTGTGCCGTCATCCGAGGAGCCCTAGACGATAACCGTGTGGATATGTACACTGGATAACCTACACCGACGACTACAGAGCCCCTTTCGGCTGGATTATATTGCTTTGGTCCTGTGGCTGCTGGAGCAGAGAATCGTCTACCCCCACTACCGTGTGGGATTTACCCTGTGAGGAGCCCCGTCGAGCCCGCCTCTAGGACTCTGAGGCTGGCTAGCTTTCATCCATGCGGCAGTGCATACCGGAGAATAGCTGTTGCTTTGTCTACGGATCAAGGGATTATTGCACCGTCTCCTGTACCTGGAGTCTCCTTATTCCTCGTTGATCCAGACTTTTGCTACCGACAAATCCTCTCCCCTGCTGGCTTACAACCGGAGGGAACCCCCCTAGTATCTCCAGCTGACCTACGAGTGTACCTTATATAATTCTCATGCTACAGGTGGTATTAATTATCCCCTTCGTAATATGCTCATGGACTTACGCTCTTGACCTATTCATGCACATTCTTCGCCTTACAAGCGCAACTCTCATTCTTAATAAATGTAAGATAATCTTGGTGCTCTTCTAATAAATATTATAAACAGTACTTTCTTGTTAAGCCGTGTTATTGTGTGGGTGTTCATCTCATATACATGTGTACTGTATGTCCAGTAGTAATGTACATAACTCAGTAGTGGTTTAATGATACCATACTTATTCAATACAGTCAGGGAATTGTACCCCTCAGTTACAAATGCAGTTACGACGTCCATCTGGTGCACCTGTAGATTGTTTTGAATAGCAAAGGACAGTAGTGTACGAATAGAGCTGAATCGTACCACAGGTGAAAATGTTTCATCATAGTCAGCACCATACAACTGTGAGTAGCCCTTGGCGACAAGTCTGCATTTGTATCTCTCCACTCGTCCATCACTGTGATGAATGAATGAATGAATGAATGAATTTTTATTCACACACACACACGATACATTTTACATGCGAGTATCCTCATGTGATAACATGTCGCAAATTGTGTGCATGTGCCAGGTCTCCCAAGAAGCTATTTAAAGCTTTTGGAGGGAGCCTGAACACAGATACAAACAGAATATGAACAAACAAAACAATAACAAAATAAACAAAACAAACAAACAAAAACAAAACAAAAAACTACAACGTGGGTAGGTTTACACACCTACCTACTAACTGACATATAACAGAGATACATAATACAGACAATTTTATTCCTAAGTTATAATTTTAATTAGAGATATGATTTTAGCAGTTCCTCTTTCAATGATTTTTTAAAGGTTTTAAAGGTATTAGTCATTTTTAGACAATGCTTGACTTTGAACACCCATCTTGATCCTACTGTCTTTCTTTCTCTTGGTAAATCCACTAAGTCCCATGTCTCATTTTCCAGCAGCGACTCATATTCCAAATCAGCCGCCTCCTGCCATTCCTTTGCATTAGGACTCACCATTGCTTCTTTCAGTGTGATTGGCTCTGTCACACGACACATATTGGCATGATGATCAACAGTCACTGTATCAGCAAAGTCATCATATCCATATCTCCTTGGAGCATTTCTGATTCTGCCGCTTGTTCTGACAGTGCTATCGACCTCATCATCTTGTGTTTCACACTCCTCTGTTTTAATGATTATTTCGTTCTTCACTTCACGTGTTTCACTCTCACCTGTTTTAATCGTCATCTCGCCCTTTACTTCCTGTTTACAGTTGAAGTTTGATTCATCAAAGATGACATCTCGACGGATTAGAATTCTCCTTTTCTCTTCATCATACAGGCGATAACCCTTGGCATTGTTTGCATATCCCACAAAACGAAGCTTCACAGCCTTTTTGTCCAGTTTCCTTCTCTCTGAATCTGGGATATGTGCATAAGCAACACAGCCAAACACCTTCATGTGACTCATGTCAGGTTTCTTTCCATACCATCTCTCATAGGGAGTCTCTTGCTTCAGGACAGATGTGGGCAGCCTGTTCTGTATGTAAGCTGCGGTGGCTACAGCCTCTGCCCAGTGCATCTTCGGCAATTTAGCATGTGACAGCATGCTTCTAGCTGCTTCAACTAATGTCCTATTTTTTCTTTCTGCAACACCATTTTGCTGTGGTGAGTGAGGTACAGTCATTTCATGGTGGATGCCTTGAGCTTTCAAATATTCTTGAAACTCCTTTGATGTGTACTCACCACCATTGTCTGTTCTCAGCCTCATGACACTCTGCCCACACTCATTTGAGAATGTTTTCTCAAATTCCTTGAATTTGTGTAACACCTCATTCTTCTGTTTCAGAAAGTATACCTTGCAGCATCTAGAGTAATCATCAATGAAAGTCACAAAATATTTTGCTCCACTTACAGATTCAGTCTGCATGGGACCACAGACATCACTGTGAATCAGCTGCATCTTGCGTTTGGAACGGATTTCTCCAATCGACTTGTATGGCTTTTTAGCCAGCTTGCCTTCCACACATCCTTCACAGAAGAGAACCTCTTTCTCTGCAGAGAAGTCCACTCCATTCACCAGATACTTTAGTTCCTTCAGCTTGGTGGTGTGACCAAGGCGCTGGTGCCACAGGCTGGCTGCTACTGATGCACTATGACAGACAGCAGTGGCGGCCGCTGGGTATTCGCCACTAGGGGGCGCTATACCAAACATTTTGCAAAATGCAAACATGTACAGTACAGTACCACGCAACACTCATGCATGGCAAGACGTGAGCGATTCGACTCACGCTCACGGCAATGAATCGGCTCTTATGAACGAGTCGCTCAGCTGTTACTACAACAACACACAACCAGTCAAATAAAGTATAGTCTAGACTCTAATTCACAACTTGAAACACAATATATAAATAGAAAAGTTAGAAACAAAACTCGCCCGTCTACAAACAGGCAGATCTCTCCCTCTCTCCTTCTCTCTCTCACACACAGCGCGACGTGGAATCGATTCGTTACACAATCAGACCTATTATATACCAAGAATAACTTCAGTATGAGTACAGGGCTGTACACATATTTTGCATATTGTTAAACGAGCCAAGGCTAGCTATTAAACTATCGATATGAATCGAAAATCTGGGACCCTGATGTAAACAAGACAAACGTCTTTCTCTGGTCTGCATCCCCTTAACAATTGTGTGTATTGAGCCGTACTGTATTGTACCCATTCTGCAATCTGTTAATAAAGTTCTCATTCATTAATTCATTCAAACATAGACGATATTGAACAAGCCATAATCCACGTATTTTCAATCCGAGAGAGCTGCAGTAGTTAAATCAATGAGCCATCGATAAATAAACAATCAGCAATGTCTCGCTTCATGAATGGCCAGCAGTAGAGAGAGAGAGAGAGAGAGAGAGAGAGAGAGAGAGAGAGAGAGAGAGAGAGAGAGAGAGAGAGAGAGAGAGAGAGAGAGAGAGAGAGAGAGAGAGAGAGAGAGAGAGAGAGAAGCCAGCGTTAGCTGAGTGGCAGAGAGAGAGAGAGAGAGAGAGAGAGAGAGAGAGAGAGAGAGAGAGAGAGAGAGAGAGAGAGAGAAATATCGCTAATCTACCTTGTTGTTGGCAGAGAAGGGCTTGTTGATAAAGTATATCCACTCCATGGCATTGTCCATCCAGCCTGTGTTGATGTCCATCCATTGTCCATGCATGTCCCTCCACACTGCATCCATAATATAGCTTGTTAATAGCCAACAAGTACTGTGAGTGCCTTTGTCCATGTGGTCCAAGTAGTTTCAAGTCTTTTTTTTCTTGCATTGTCCGTCTTTCAAACGATGTTGATTTGATGGATTTAACAGAATTATCCAATTCCATGGTGGTAGCTTTAGCTAACTATAAATCGAAATGAAAATACTCAGTCCTTGAATAAACCGAAGGCGTCTTTTCTTTTTCTCTATTGTGAACTGTAGTAGTGTAGTTGCTGTTGTTGACGAGTAGACTGAACTTGCTGACTTGCTGTGATAAGATACCTCCCCCTGGCGCGAGAAATGCGGCTATGGAAAAAAACTGGCATCGCGTCGGCCAATCAGAGAGCGTCTCCGCGAAATGCGGCTATGGAAATTATTCACGGAAGTTCACTTTTGCTGCCTAGACCGCTTCAAATAGCGCTCGGATTCCAACATAATAGTCATATTTCAACGCACAACGCCGTATGCACTGATTGGCTGTGACGGAGACAGCGATCAAACTGTGACGCGCAGTCAGAGCGCTATCGCTTCTTGTCCCGGCGAGAAATACGAAAAAATTAAAAAAAACGTCACTTCCTGCCCATGAAAACGCTGTTTTTTTTATTTAGATAATAACGTTATATTGTGCATTGGAAATACAAACATACTTAAAACGAGTAAATATTATTCATTTTAAACATGTTTATATTATTTATAGGGCTATAAAACAAAAAACAAATTTTTATTTTTTTTCTTATTCTCTCATTTAACAGGTGGGTCGGCGCCCATAGCGCCACCAGTGGCGAGCCGCCACTGACAGACAGATGAACTTCCTTCAACATCCAGCTGATAGAGCCCGTCAGCTCTTTGTGTTCCCATTCCATGAAGAGTTCTATCTTTCCCACGTGTAGCATGTAGCAGCGAGACTTCCTGAACTGCACTGTATTTCCTTTCTTGGTAGCAGCTCCCACTGAGAATAGATTCCCAGATAGCTTTGGAACATACAGCACGTCATACATTGTGACTTTTTTTACATCACTTGATTTAAAAGTCATTTTCATGTTGACATGTCCAAGTCCTAGGGCTTCAACCACCCTGCCGTCACCGAGTCTCACAGACTGTGCTTTTGAGAATTGCTGGTATCCTTGAAGAACCTTTTTATCACATGTCATGTGCTTTGATGCTCCAGAATCAATTAACCACTCAGCATGTTGTGGTCTGTCAGTCGGGGTTGCCTCTCTGGCGACAAAGGCACTTTCAGATGAATCTTCATCATCGTAATACATCATGTTTTTGGCCTTGTGGGTTTTCTTCTTAGTTTTGTATTTCAAGCTTGGACAGTCACGTTTAATATGTCCTTCTTTTCCACACTTGTAGCACCTCCATGTGCTTGCTCTTTCTACTCCCATTGACTGACCACCACTGGAGTTATTCTGCACATTTCCTCGAAAACGTGAAGACATGGCTGATGCACCATCTGATGTAGCACTACTTGAGTTAACATTAGCATTCACTTGCTTTTGCTCTTCATTTGTTAATGATTGCTGAACAAACTGCAGTGTCAGACTGTCAATCTTTGTTTCTAGTGCAGTGACAATTGTAGCATAACATGGTGGCAAACTACCCAAAAGTGTTACAATTTGGTCTTCCTCTTCAATTACAGCTCCTATTGCTGATAGCTGGTCAGTCAGCTCCTTCATCCGTTTAAAATGTTCAGTTAAACCATCTCCTTCCTTCATTTCACATCGAAAATACTTTTTCTTCAGAAACAGTTTATTTGCCAAAGTATCTCTCTCAAAATGGCCTTTCAGCGTGGTCCACGCCTCTTTGGGAGTCTGGCAGCTTGTTATCAGGTACAACTGGGGTGTACTTACAATCAGCACTAACATAGAGAATGCCTTCTCTCTCCGTTTAACAAACTCAGCCCGTGCTTGAGCATTAGCATCTGCAGCTAATGTATCCGTCTCAATTAGCATACCCCATAGTCCTTTAGCTTTTAGCAAGTGCTCCATCTGAAACTTCCATGTTGCCCAGTTCTCTGGTCCGCTCAGCCGGTCAATAAACAGCTTGTCATCCATTGTGAAATCCCACAACACTGTTCATCTCACACAAAACTCTGTGTAGCTTCTTAGCGTTGTTCTGGGCCCATAACCTGTTGTATATTTCCAGAGCTTTATTCCTTGTTGCACCATACACCATACTGAGACACAACATACAGCATGAACAGGAAGTACTACATATCTGTTTACAAGCAGAGGGTGGTATTGACTGATAGTGCCATCTAGTGGTAAGGTAAAAGTACTGTATTACAACAGGGGGGGGTACAGGTAGTGAAAACAACACAAGCAGTGTAAACAAATAGGTCAATATAATTTACTATCTAACTAACTGAAATATACATTATTCATTATTCACAGTATCACAGTATCCACATAAGGTGCAGTATGCATAAGGTAGTGGTATTGTCCTACTTGGGTTCCTATTAGTTTTAGGTCGATGTCTGGCAGCAGTCGCTGCCCACTGTTGTGGAGCCTGATGGCCACTGGTATGAAGGACTGTCCGAGGCGGTTAGTTGAGTGTCGGGGGGGTATGAGTCTGTGGCTTCCTTGTCACCTTCACCTAATATGTTTCGATCTGGTCAGGTGCGCTGTCACCTAAAATGTTTTGATCTGATCAGGTGCGCTGTCAACTAATATGTTTTGATCTGGTCAGGTGTGCTGTCACCTAATATGATTTCATCTGGTCAGGTGCGCTGTCACCTAATATGATTTCATCTGGTCAGGTGCGCTGTCACCTAATATGTTTTCATCTGGTCAGGTCCGCTGTCACCTAATGTTAATATGTTTTCATCTGTGTCCACTGACCACTGACACACAGTGGGGGATGTTTTAAAAATATTATTTAATATATACTATAATATAATAATTTGTGCTTCACCTAAAAATTTGGTCAGCAGCCTCCACTGATTTGGATCATACAGATGTGATCAGATTAGGCACAGCAAGTTAGACATTACAGCAAGTTTATATGTAACGGAGATGATATCATATGGTCACCTTTTTTGCGTTGTGTTTAACTTTCTTCGCTGCCCCGAGGGCGACAGGTGACAGCACAGACCGCTACACCAAGGTGAATTCACTCTTCATGACGTGTAAAGTGTGTCTTTTTAAGTGGAGTGAGTTTAACTCGCAGTACCGCTACTCGCCAGTCACTTCACAACGCTTGAAGTCCATCGTGACTGACAGTGCCTCGCGCTACCATTGATTGATTGATTGAAATATATAACCATCTGTTATATATATGTTGGGATTATTAGGATACACATTTATTTGTCTTTCCCAGTACTCCACGGGATTCTCCAACGCAAAGAAACTCGTAATGAATTCCTATGTCGACACTTGTGTTGCGGGGATGTTCCGGGGAACATAGGGATGATCCCGTGTTGGGAACCAACCCCGAAGCCATTTCCTGAATCAGTGACGCGGAGTGAGGCTTCGGGGGCGGTACACCCCCGAGTGAGGCTTCGGACGTCATCAGTACGTCACCTGATACGCGCCTCGATACAGGCTCCACATAAAAAAAGCTGGATTGCTCGACACAAGCTCCGAAGCCTCGCTTCAAACGTCACATCACTATTTATAAGTAATACCGCTAATATAAATGAGTGCTGTTTAGTCTGTGTTTCAGTGAGTGTAGCGTGAGCTCACATTAGCTACTAGGCTACATACACTGAGTGTAGCGCGAGCTCACGTTAGCTACTATAGGCTACATACACTGAGTGTAGCGTGAGCTCACGTTAGCTACTATAGGCTACATACACTGAGTGTAGCGCGAGCTCACGTTAGCTACTATAGGCTACATACACTGAGTGTAGCGTGAGCTCACGTTAGCTACTATAGGCTACATACACTGAGTGTAGCGTGAGCTCACGTTAGCTACTATAGGCTACATACACTGAGTGTAGCGCGAGCTCACGTTAGCTACTATAGGCTACATACACTGAGTGTAGCGCGAGCTCACGTTAGCTACTATATGCTACATACACTGAGTGTAGCGCGAGCTCACGTTAGCTACTATAGGCTACATACACTGAGTGTAGCGCGAGCTCACGTTAGCTACTATAGGCTACATACACTGAGTGTAGCGCGAGCTCACGTTAGCTACTATAGGCTACATACACTGAGTGTAGCGCGAGCTCACGTTAGCTACTAGGCTACATACACTGCTACAGGCAGAGCCTCACGTTGTCACCAACTGTTCTCATCTCAGGTAATTGTGCAACACATATATTTTATTATTTATAAGTAATGCGTGCTGCTGATATAAATGCTGTTTAGTCTGTGTTTCAGTGACTAGTCTACTGTCACGTTATTTGCTCGATATTATGAAACTGGCGGGATCTGTAAACTACAAGCACTACTGCTAGCAGGCCTAGACTGTAGAATACTGACGTTAGCTAACCAATGCATATCACGCAGATCTTTCATGGTTTAATTTAATTATAAAATATATAATTTCATTGTTAATGTAGCAAATACTGTTACAGTGCTGTCTCTCAACAACGACATGAAAGCAGAAGACAGCTCAATAACAACCACCGGTGTACTTCAAGTGGTCGTGGTTTTTATTGTGTGTGTGACTGTGTATATATAATATATACTTTTTAATCTGGGACATCATTTTCAAAGAGTCATCCTGTAATGCCTTCTCTCTCTCTCTCTCTCTCTCTCTCTCTCTCTCTCTCTCTCTCTCTCTCTCTCTCCCAAGACGGTCAAGATCTACCAAGTCTTCAAGATCTTCAAGTGGTCATGCTTGTAAGTGATGTATAAAATGTTTTATTGTGTGTGTGACTGTGTATATATATACTTTTCAATCTGGGACTTTCATTTCAACAGCTGGAAAGAGTCATCCTGTGTTGATGGATGCTACAGTATATTGTATGTAGATGTGCATGACGTGGACTAAATTAGAGGTCCTAGATATGCAAAATAATATTGAGAATCACTGGCCTTAGACTATCTACTAACGTATTCTCGCTCTCTCTCTAGGTTCATGGCCACTAATGACTTCAGACCTTCAGAAGGACAGTATGCTGGATGAGGAAGGTCTTGGCCATGCTGTGATGGCTCCTAAAAGACAAGAACGGAGGTGCAGGACCTGGCTGTCAAATGGTTTGTAATGCTACAGTATATTGTATGTAGATGTGCATGACGTGGACTAAATTAGAGGTCCTAGATATGCAAAATAATATTGAGAATCACTGGCCTTAGACTATCTACTAACGTATTCTCGCTCTCTCTCTCTAGGTTCATGGCCACTAATGACTTCAGAGCTTCAGAAGGACAATATGCTGGATGAGGAAGGTCTTGGCCATGCTGCGATGGCTCCTAGAGGACAAGAACGGAGGTGCAGGACCTGGCTGTCAAATGGTTTGTAATGCTACAGTATAATTTATTGTATTACATCACACTCACCATCAATGACTCCACCATCACCCCCTCCCCCCTAGTCCGCAACCTCGGTGTCATCCTCGACCCCACCCTCTCATTTGACCCCATGTCCGCTCCATTGTCAAAACTTCATATTTTCACCTCCGCAACATTGCCAAAATCCGTCACTGCCTCTACCCCCTGCTGCTTAATCCCTCATACACGCCTTCATCTTTTCCCTCCTGGACTACTGTAACTCCCTCCTCACTGGCATCACCTCCCGCCAGGCCCGGACTGGCCATCGGGAGCACCGGGAGTTTTCCCGGTGGCCTGGCCTGCACAGATTAAAAAAAAATATATATAATTGAGCTTCACTGCAGAATGGTGTATATTGTGTACAATGTGCACATACACTGAGAATATATTTCAGTGAGGTAGGAGACAGCATGTAAACTTCTGAATTGTTCAATGAGGGACATGCCAATACTCCATTGGTAAAGGGAAGGGTCCTTAAATATGTGGCATTGTATTACTAATCAACCATTTCCTACTGTATTTCCGGTAATGTATGGTCATAGGCAGATAGTGGAGTAGCTCTGGCAGAATACTGGGTACACAGTAAATTCCGCAAAGTAAATTTGACTCAAACTGAGTAAAATTTCTTTACTCAGTTTGAATCAAATGTACTCAGTTTGAGTCAAATGTACTCTGCGTAATTTACTGTGTAGTACCATTGCATTGGCAGTGTCGGCTAGGCTTCGGGCAACCAGACCTGGCCCAGTGTGTTTGGGCCGCATCTGGGCTGCTTTAGGCAACCGGACGTTCACCGCTTCCGGCAACCCCGGACATGGCCCAGTGTACTCGGGCCGCAATCGGCCAGTCTGTCATTGCCGCCTACTGGGCCGATTCCGCCAATTCCGGACGTTCACCGCTTCCGGCAACCCGGACCTGGCCCAGTGTACTCGGGCTGGAATCGGCCAGTCAGTCATTGCCGCCTACTTGGCCGACTCTGGCAACCGGACTTGGGCCGATTAATTTCTTCCGGCCTGCCGGATACAGGCCATTAATGGGCCGGAACTTTTTGGCCACCTGGGGTGCGACTAAACACATCATCTCCCCAGGCATATGCCGAGAACCAATTTATCCTGCCACACGTAGACTTACACAATTAGACTGATTTATACAATATAAATTCTATTGATACACAAGTCTCACTGAAGGACAGAACAGCTGTTGTTGATTGTGAGCCACAGATGTGACGTGCAGCTCTCTCTCCTTTGACACTAACACTGGGTTGTGGGAGACAGGGCTCCTCACAAACACAGCTCTGTTGTTTCCTGTCAACGTGACAAAGTACAGGATGGAGGGGCAAGTCAGTGTTGTCACAGAAATAAATAGAAACTGGTCGAGCCCACATCCAAAATGCACAGGCAAAGGTTTTTGTCGTCTGTTTCACAAAGCCTTTTTATTTTTAAATGGTAAATGGACTGCATTTATAATTGTTTTGCACTTACCTTGCACTCTGGTTACTCAATGACACTACATTTTAATCTAATCTCTAGCGTCGCATCATGTCTACAATGTACCTTTGAACATTGTTTGGTTTTCACAGAACAGCTCCAATGCACCACAGTCCACAACTCTCACAGACAAACAAAGTACAGAGATCAGTAAACTGTACCGCACATTATCTTTGATATTGTTTTATTGTGATTGTTATGGATTACATTTAAGCATTCATTATGGGTTAGGTCTCTGTATTCTATCATATTTCCATTTACCTGGTCATTTATTTGGTTATAGATCATTTCAGATGGCAGTCCACACCAATCAATAATCTAAACAAAATCACAATGAATTCATTTGTAATAAGTTCAGTTCAGTTCAGAGTTTTTATTTGCCACATGGAATAATACAATCATAGTTTCTTCATAAGGAACAAGTGTTCTTGCTTTACCGTCATTTCAGACATTGTTTCTGGTTCTCAACCCAAAAAGCTGACCTACTGATTGCTATAAATAAATGTTTAACACACTGAGTTATCAGCCTACCCAGATCAGAGGCTCCCACGCTCCCATTCAGTTTGCTTTTATATATCACATTATTTTAGTCACCTCCCTGTTAGGAGGGAACAGTTGATAAAAACAACAAATTGGAGAAAATATAGGTTTTGACTTTGTTAACTCTTGATTTGTCATTTGTATCTTTATACTCCACTTGTCAATCTCCTCTTTGATTTATTTTTTATTCAAATGTAATTCACTGCAATCACAGACCCATCATCAAAATGTCATATTTAACTTAATTTCTCATGTTATATGGGCCAATCCAAACTCCTTCAGTTTTAATTAGATTAAGTTTCATTAACACCTGCAGCCTCCTCCTACCAGACATCCATCTCTAGCTGGTTCCTTAAAACGATGACATCATCTGCAAAGGTAAGTGCTGCCACCTAGTGTCAGCGTTCTATACTTACACCGTCCATCATCATGTATTCTCTTGATCAAGGGACTAATGGCTAAAACACAGGGCTGTAATTAAAAGGCCCCACGTGAAAATTCAAAGGAATCTGTTAAAATGCCATTTATATTTAATTGTACCTATGCTTTGGCATACAATAACTTAACCATTTATATAAATTAGATTAGATTCAAATGCATTGTCATTATACAGATTCAGATTCCTTTATTGTCACTTATTTCAGTACTTTACAGCAAGAACAGTGAAATTCTATTTATTGTGGTCCCTCGACCATAGCAGCTTCTATCTTAATAATAAGATAGATTCTTAATAATAAAATAAGATAAAAATACAATACATTTAGCATAGAATAGAATAAGATGACCAAAATAAAGATGACTATATACAGTTCTAAAGTGTGCAGTGCAGATCAGGATGTAGATATTATACTATATAAATGTATATAAACAAAGATGGCTATGTACAGTTCCAAAAAAAAAGGTTTTAATTATTCACATTTACATTACATTACATTTAGTCATTTAGCTGACGCTTTTATCCAAAGCGACTTACAAGTTCTGTACGACAAGTCATCAGGAAGGGTACAACTCTATCAGCTGATTAACAATGTTCATCAAAGTGTTGCGTGTTACAGTGTAGGTAGTTTATTAGGACAAGTGCATGACAGTAAGGTTAGTTAGGGTTAGAGTTCTTTTTCTTTTTAATATTATTATTTCAGATAATGGTTGAAGAAGTGCGTCTTAAGTCGACGGCGGAAGATTGGACGGGTTTCGGCTGTCCTAACTGGGGTGGGTAGTTCATTCCACCATTGTGGGGCAAGGACTGAGAATAGGCGGCTTCTCTTTGATGACCCTCCCGGGGCTTGGATAGGAGTAGGTCTGAGGCGGCCAGAAGATGCAGAGCGTAGGGGTCTGGAGGGTGTTAGAGACCATTGACCGGAGGTAGGCGGGAGCGGTCATTCACTGATGCATTACTACAGATGTGAGGAGGGGATTTGGCGGAGCCCAATAGTAAACACAGGAGGAGAGAGAATGGAGCGTTTTAGGGTTGTTTAATTTAGTTTTCCCCAAGCAGACAGTTTTGACAGATGGAATGTGTGACAGACAGGTATGGAAATGTTCTTGGGGGTTAGGGTTCAGTTGCACTCCTTGTGCAGTCCGGGAGAAGGTAGACACAGGCTGTGTCGGGGTGAGAGCAGGAGCACTCCTTTGTGCAGTATCAGCACGGGATGTCCGGGTAGGGGGGACACTGGAGTGGAGGTCCTGGGCACACGGAGAACAAAGGTTAGATCAGGAAATATCAATGAGTACAGCAAGGCTTAGGTTCAGTCTTCTTACTTGGAAGGTAGTCTAACACTCCCACGACGAGGAGACAGGATCTGCCAGCTGAAGTACCTTCTGGCTGATGAGTGGATGAGTGACAGCTGTGTTGATGAGGGGATGGGTGACAGCTGTGTTGAGTGGAGAGCTGGCAGCGTGCGAGGGTGTGGGAGAGGATGAGGAGGAGTGAGGAAGGCCCTCGCTGTGATTACAACAACAGAAGCCTCGCAGCACAAGAACTGTGGTCATTTGGGATGGAGACACATTCAGTGAAATAATAATTCAATTAAATAATCAATTAATGCATAACCTGTGCTTTTTTACCAGTAGTAATTAAATTATATGAACTGTGCTCATTTTACCAGTAGTAATTAAATGGTATGAACTGTGCTCTTTTTACCAGTAGTAATTAAATGGTATGAACTGTGCTCTTTTTACCAGTAGTAATTAAATGGTATGAACTGTGCTCACTTTTCCAGTAGTAATTAAATGGTATGAACTGTGCTATTTTTTTTAATCTCAGGTAATGTCAGCGTTTGTTTCCTTCAATATCCCAAAACGTTGTGTCTTAATGGAGAAAAGGCCAAAGCTGCTGCTGGAAGTCTGCAGGCCTGTGTACATTACCACCTGCTGTACAGAGCCTGGTGGAGCCACAGTGTCCTGCCTACAGCAGGAGGAGAGAACGGGTCAGGGAGCAGCAGCCAACCAGCCAACCAGCCAACCAGCCAACCAGCCACAACAGATCAGGTAGCAGCCAGCAGCCAACGAGCCACAACAGCTCTACAGCTGGAGACGAGGCAAAGAGTGAAGCAACTAACAGCGATCCATCAGCGTCCAGAGTATCTGAGAGCGCGGTGATGCCGGCTGGTTGTAAGATGGGTGATGCGGGTGGGAGGAGTGATTTCGATGCCTGGGTTCTGCTGTCCGAGGCTCATGCCGGCCACCAGGCCACCCAGAGGGCCATGGCGGAGATCCAGGAGAGACTGGCCTCCATGCTGGCTGAGCACAGCCGAGCCCAGGGAACAGAGGCCAGGACTGGGGAGAGCCAGGCAGCGGATGCCCCCATCCAGACCTCCTCCACCACCACCACGTCCACAGACGGCCCAGGCTCTGCTGATACCGGGAGACGGTACGAGCTTCTAGCTCCAAGTTTGTTTCTTCCTTACATTCTTTTGGAAAAAGTACAAAATGGTTGGGTGCCACACTCACCATAAGAATGAATGTTTAATTCACTAAGATATACGGCGTAATGACATATCATGACATGTCAACAGTGGGAGGGACACAAAGTCAGACACAAATCCTGTTTCAGCATTTAAATAATAAATTAATGCATAATACATAATAAATTCATGCGTTTCAGCATTTGTGGGTAAAGATGACAGCCATACACAAGTCAAAACGTCTCCCTTTTATTATTTTCCTTTTTAAGCTCAGTTGTGTTCAAGTCCTAAATGTGTGCTTTGTGTTGCTCCAGAGCTGCTGAGCAGGAGAGCCTGCTGTCCCTGTCAACCAAGATGTCTGAATACAGCAAGGAGCTGTCTGAGCTGCCAGACAGTGAAGGTACAACTCTAAAACATACAGTAGAGGTCTGAGCTGCCTGACAGTGAAGGTACAACTCTAAAACATACAGTAGAGGTCTGAGCTGCCTGACAGTGAAGTATCTTCTGAGCATCTATACAGACCTGGTGCACTTTTATAGATACTACGGTAACAACAAACGTCTCTCTTCTCCTTCCCTCCTCTCTTCTCCTTCCCTCCTCTCATCTCTTCTCATCTTCTTCCCTCCTCTCATCTCTTCTCCTTCCCTCCTCTCATCTCTTCTCATTCCCTCCTCTCTTCTCCTTCCCTCCTCTCATCTCTTCTCCCTCCTTCCCTCCTCTCATCTCTTCTCCCTCCTTCCCTCCTCATCTCTTCTCATTCCCTCCTCTCCTCTCCTTCTCTTCTCCTTCCCTCTTCTCATCTCTTCTCCTCTCCTTCTCTCTCCTCTCCTCAGATGTCTCCTCTCCTCAGATGTTATGGAGTGTTGCTTGCTCCTCCTGCACCTCAGTAGATGTTCCTCCTGGTCTCTGACTCCCAGCAGCGTGTGGCCAAGGAGCTCCTCCACAAATACAGAGCGTCCAGTTCCCTCCAAAAAGCCTCCCGTTCGCTCCTTTCCTGAATGTGTCGTGGGTACAGTCCAGGGTGGCAATCATTGAAACATAAACTAATTAAAAAATAAGAAAGGGCAACAGATGATTTTATTAAGTTAAGTCTTATTTTTCATCAAAATGGCTTTAAACAACTGCAGTTCACCTCAAATATGTTTCATGTTAAGTTCACCTCAAATATGTTTCATGTTAAGTTCACCTCAAATATGTTTCATGTTTAGTTCACCTCAAATATGTTTCATGTTTAGTTCACCTCAAATATGTTTCATGTTAAGTTCACCTCAAATATGTTTTATGTTAAGTTCACCTCAAATATGTTTCATGTTAAGTTCACCTCAAATATTTTTATGTTAATGTAGCAGGGTGGATTATCCCTGCTTCGTGGGAACGGTTGCTGGCAGTCAGGAGGTAGCTGGACACAGTCGAACTCTGTCTGACTGCACCCTCGTCTTTGGGCCTGGGGCGTCGACTGGAGGCTGGTAGTGTGAGTGGATGGGGCCCGGGATTTACCAACCTGGTCTGGTACTCTGGTCTTCCTTCCCTTCCGCAGGGCGGTCAGCAGTACTCCCCAACACGCTCCCACTCCTCCCAGTTGCTCCTTAGACCCTCCCACACCTCGTGACTGAATTGTAATCAAATACTCTGAGTTCCCCCCGCAAGCAGTACCCTCCCTCAATGACCCTAGAAACCTTACAATGAAAAGGGGAGAGTTGGGTAGGAAGAGGTTAATCATATATACGTTACCCACACCAAAAGAGTTAATGCTGGGCACAGGAATGGACACGCACACAGAACCCCATTCAAGTCTTTATGTTAATTATACTGTCAGTTACAATTATTTAATAGGAGTGGTCTACTGGACTGAAGTCCTACTATAGCTCCGGTGTGTAACTCAATACCTCATAAACACGTATATTATGCACCCACCTCTGGGTTAATACCAGGGATAATATACTTCACTGTGTTTGACTCATCACCCACGTCTGGGTCTTCACCCTGTATAATACCTCAACAGGCTTTAATTATACGGCCAGAATAATACCTCCAAAGGCTTTAATTATAATGCACCAGGTCTGTAACTTCCCCACAGGGAAGGGTTAATTGAATGGGAAAATATTAATACACACACATGTTATCACGCTCAAAGAAAAGGAAATAAAACAAAAGTGTGGGCCCACTAATACCTTGTAAAAGTCCTATGCTAATACCGGTATATATTGTCTGGGGTTCCCCTTATGAACTGGTTGTTAGTGTTCACTTCGCCCGCAGGCCGCACCACACTGTGAAACGTGCAATAGATGTTGGGCACCGAAGCCCTAATGTTACTCTACCAAAATGGCGGCCGCGCCGCTCCACCACCGTCCTGGTGGCAAGATGGCGTCGAACGCTCTCGTCGCAGGTACTAGCAGGCGGAGCTGTAGCAGAGAGGCAGTGCTGGCTGAGCTGGTGCTGGGCGATGACGACCTCTGCTGGTGGGAAAGAACTCCCGTGTCCTGCAGGCAGCCAGGAGCAGGTCTGCTGTAGCACTCCGGTGCAGACAGCTGTTGACACCCGGGGCAGAATGCTTGTAGGTCCCGCACGTCTCTGGCACGCAGACTATACCGGCACAGTAACTGCTATAACCCGACTACTGTGAACTCAGGTTTATCATTAGCCTCACGTTACCTATACCGCTCACTGTAACTATTATAACCCGACTGTTAGTGCCTGGCTCTGCACTAATTGCTCACACACTATCGCTGGTACTGCTAGGATATCGTATCCACTAGCCAGTACTTCCTATCACCCGTTTGCTATCTCACGGGGCCCTCCAGCTTCACTTCTTCACCGGGGCTATTCCAAAGCACACGCCCGGCGGCTGCGACTTTTCACGGCCAAGTCCAAAGCCGAAGAGAACATCTCTCCTTCCGCTGCCATATATCACCTTCCATCTCCCTCCGACACTCTCTGCCTGCTACTGCCCCCTGCTGGTCCCGCCTGCCAGTCACACAAGGGGAGGATGGGGAATAGAGTAATGTCATTTATAAACCATCTTCCAGTGAATGAGGAAGGAGACGCCGGTGTCATTGTTCGTGCGAATATAAATGAAACCAATTCATACAAAGGGGAGGTAAAAGGCAGGTTAGCACATCTGAATAATAGACTATTTTCAGGTCGCTACATTAAGTTCACCTCAAATATGTTTTATGTTTAGTTCACCTCAAATATGTTTCATGTTAAGTTCACCTCAAATATGTTTCATGTTAAGTTCACATCAAATATGTTTTATGTTAAGGACTTCTTTCATGATTATCTTTAAACAAGTCATATTTCCTTGACATAAACTTTATAAGTCTGAGGTTGTTTATTTTGTATTAGTGTCTGACGTTATGCACTTAGCAGCAGAAAATAGAAAGGAAAGCACCTAGTCCTAATGCCATGTTTTATACTGTATATCATTATGTTAAATAAAAGCTTTCATTACAAAATCATAAGTAAACACTGTATTTTATCAAAGATTCAGAGGAAGCTGGCTGGTAATAATCCCTGGGAAATGGAGTCATCCAACAGGTGAAATACTAAGATAATTGTATTTATGGAGATTATGTTACCAATTAACGCAAAGCAAATAGTCTTTATTTTTTTTAAACAAGTCATAGATGCAAAGTCCTTTACACAAAGTATTTCCTTTGAGCCGCCACTAGGGGGCAGAGCAGCTCATCAGTTACTGATTAGAGTTAGTTAGATAGTGGCATCACTAGTCATACGTTTCATTCTGAATAACACACCTAAACACACTCTCCTCTCTCACACACTTACACACTCACACACACATTCACCCTCACACACATTGTGCGTGGCAATGTCTAAAGGTTTAGTAATAAACGCCCCTTCTGATTCAATGAAGGATGGTGTTGAATTGGTCTTTCTGCCCATCATATTATTTAAAGTACCCCAGAGCTTTTTTCCATCATGCTTTATATTATTTATCTTAGTTTCATAATACATTTTCTTCTTTTTCCTATTCAGTTTAGTCACATTGTTCCTTATTCTACAATATGTCTACCATTCAAATTAACTGCCAGACTTAATTGCTGCCACTTTTGCTTTATCTCTCTCACCCATACATTTATTTAGCTCCTCATCAATCCACAGTGCACTAACAGTCCTGACAGTTAGCTTCTTGACAGGTGCATGTTTATCAATAACTGGAAGCAGCAATGTCATGAATACATCAAGTGCAGCATCTGGGTCCCTCTCTTTACACACATCTGACCAACAAATGTTTTTAACATCATCCACATCTGAATCACAGCAGAATGACTTATATGATCTCTTAAACACTATATTAGGCCCAGCCTTTGGGACTTTGGCTTCCCTGGATATAGCTACTAGATTATGATCACTGAATCCAATAGGTACAGATACAGCTTCTGAGCACAGTTCCCCAGCGTTAGTATAAATGTGATCGATGCAGGTCGATGATGTGACTCCCTCCTATTAGTCATCACCCTGGTCGGTTGATTAATGACCTGAACCAAAAGCATTTGTTACAGTAAAAAAGTAAAAAAAATTAACAGACAGCCTAATGAGAGATAATGTATGTTCGGGTCTCCCAGTAGATACATCTCTCTATTTACATCACATACTTTATCAATAATTTCACACAAATGATCCAGGTGTTGATATCAGATCTGGGTGGCCTGTAACAACATCCCAGCAACAAATGTTTTAAAGGAGGTAGGTGAACCTGCAGCCACAGAGCCTCAACAGCACTTGACATTAAGTCCTCTCTGCACTTAACAGGAATGTGACTCGTCCTTGAATTGTAGGAATTTCACCACGATCTGCCTGGGCCCGTCACTCGAGTTGGTTCCCGTTCTGTGGGCCCGCTCCACCTCGATCCTCCTCTCATCCATCTGTAGTTTTACAGTGAGCATCTCACAGACCTTGTCCTCTGATTCCTCCCAGCTCTCCTGTGGGGACTCAATAATGCCGGCTATAATTATATTGTTCTGTTTAGATTGACCCTCGAGGTACTGTAGTCTGCTTTTCCACTCATAGTTAAGACTGATTCACACACAGTATTGATATCTGTGCTTCTTTGCTCTTGTTAGTCAACTCCTTGCCAGTCTCTCTTAGTTCATCCACTTCTCTTTGGGAGAACTGCAGACTGCTCTTTAGGTCCTGGACCTTTTTGATCATACCGTCCATTCACTTGTTAGTGGAATCAACCAGGATTTGGAGGAAGCTCTTAAAGTTGTTTTCTTGCTGTTTTATTAACTCCACGTAGGCATCTTGTTGTTGTTTTAGCAGATCACAAACTGATGGTGGTAGCTGAGCAGGTGAAGCCTGATGGTGGTAGCTGAGCAGGTGAAGCCTGATGGTGGTAGCTGAGCAGGTGAAGCCTGATGGTGGTAGCTGAGCAGGTGAAGCCTGATGGTGGTAGCTGGGCTGGTGAAGCCTGATGGTGGTAGCTGAGCAGGTGAAGCTTGATGGTGGTAGCTGAGCAGGTGAAGCCTGATGGTGGTAGCTGAGCAGGTGAAGCCTGATGGTGGTAGCTGAGCAGGTGAAGCCTGATGGTGGTAGCTGAGCAGGTGAAGCCTGATGGTGGTAGCTGAGCAGGTGAAGTCTGATGGTGGTAGCTGAGCAGGTGAAGCCTGATGGTGGTAGCTGAGGTTTCAATGCACGGCAGCACTGTCGACCATCTTGGGTGAGGTCTGCACAGTGATGTAGCTTACTGATTAGCACCATTACCCAGTAGTATTCATTTATATTTTATACCCAGTTTAATCACCTGTATATGTAGTATATTACTATTGCACTTTCGCCTTGGGCCTATGTAATGGAATGGTACAGGAAGGGAAACTTCCTTCCACCTGGGACACCCTGTACTGTAAATTAATCATGAATAGCCATCACCTGCTGCACGACCTCCTACACAGTGTACCCTAACCTAGTAACCACCCTCATAACCCTATCCCTAACCACTCCCTAAAATGTTTAAATACATGTAAACATATACTGGGCTTGCAGGCCCCATGGGTGCATCTAGTCTCCAGATGGCGGCACGGTGTAGTAGTGGTTAACACTGTCGCCTCACAGCAAGAAGGTCCAGCGTTCGATTCCCACTTGGGTACCAGGTTGCCGCGTTGCCAGTTACCCAGGTGGGGTATCTCCCAGGCCTTTCTGTGTGGAGTTTGCATGTTCTCCCCGCGCTCGCAAGGGTTTCCCCTCCCGATAAGATAAACCCAATGGAAAAACATGCACAACAACAGATCGCTAACGCTGTGGCGTCCTTGACGAAGACGGGCAGGAGCACTTGGATTGGTCCCCGGGGCGCGGCTCACGTTGACACCCTATCTGCTCCCGGCTGCCCATGGGGGGAAGGACGACGGGATGGGTTAAGTGCAGAGACTCAATCGCATCGGCGACTGAGAAAAAGACAATGCATGTGTGTGTGTGTGTATCCCGGTGTGTGTGTGCCGCTCCAATTGCATGTCCAGTTTGTTGCATGCCAAATAAAGACCCACTAAAAGAGGTCCTGCATTATTATTATTATTATGATGCTGGGCGATGGGCATGTGGAAGTTGTTGATATCACAGAGAAGATGTTCACCTTTTAGGTTATTTGCAGTTGCTGGGATTAGATCAGCCCAACCAGTTGCTCATTTTAAATGGTTGCTTTACATTCTATTTTAATTTGACTCTTTTTACTGTGCTGCACTGGTCTGTGTCTCACCATGCTCATTTTATTTGATCTAATTCATTACCACTAGTTATTTATTGTTTTTATTACCATTTCAATTATTGTGTTGCATTTATTTTATGGATTGTATATGATTTCTATGAGCAATTACTTTAGAGGGCATAATAATCATGATTAAGCACCTATTGAGGAATTTGATGTTAAACTATTGATTATCGTTACTCAAGTCTCGGACCTGAAATCCTTCCACTTCCTAATGACACATTCAGTAAAGACCTGTCCATCCGTTTACCTCCAATTCAAAGTGAAAACCATCAGGTGAATAATATTTGTTCTATGGTGGCATGGTGTAGTAGTGGTTAACATGGTCGCCTCGCAGCTAGAAGGTCCAGGGTTCGATTCCCGCTTGGGTACCAGGTTGCCGCGTTGCCAGGTACCCAGGTGGGGTATCTCCCGGGCCTTTCTGTGTGGAGTTTGCATGTTCTCCCCGCGCTCGCAAGGGTTTCCCCTCCAGATAAGATAAACCCAATGGAAAAACATGCAGAACAGATCGCTGACGCTGTCGCGTTCCTGACGGAGATGGACAGGAGCACTTGGATTGGTCCCCGGGCACGGCCCATGTCTGCTCCCGGCTGCCCTTGGGGGGGGAAGGACGACGGGATGTGTCAAACGCAGAGAGGAACGTTTCATCGGCGACCCAAAAGAAACAAATAACATGTGTGTGTATGTGTGTGTGCCGCCCATCACATGTGTGTGTCACTGCATGACGACATTGTCAATGTGTGCAATGAATAAAGACTTCTTCAAAGTCCAGTTTAATATACCACGCCTAACATGGCAGCGGAGATACACATACATCTGTCTCAAGACCAGTCCTGCATGTATCAACAAATGCGCATGTTGTTGTGAATTTATGTGTCATTATTACTACCAAATGTAATAATTGTGGAATATTCCTATAATGAGCTGTATGTGTATGAACCAAGCATCTCACTGTAATGTACCTGTACTTTATACGTGACAAATAAACTACTACTACTATATACTTTGTTAACATCTAATCTAGGTCCAAGGTAATTTATTATTTATAAAAGTAAGGCGTTACATGCTCCGCTTGATAGGAGTTAACTCGACCTGGAATATCACCTCTCCTGGATATCTGTATCATGTGTCCTGCATGTCTTTCCATCTAAGTGGAACTACAAGATTAGTACCCTTATATTCAAGGACTGCTCAATGATGAGAATAAAATGTATAGGTATTGTTTAATGTCTATTCACTATAAACAAAACGTGAAAGATATATTGTAATATAATAGATTTCCTGTATGGTAAGATAAAGAGCCATTAAAAGAGATCTATCTTAAATGCATAAACATGTTACTTCAGAGTTACTTTGAGAGGATTATGTGATCCAATATATTCCACTCGGCACTATTAACTCAATGGACGCCAAGGGGGGCGCTGTTTACCTTCTGGTTAGAAGGCCATCGCTGTAATGCAATGGGGAGAATGCCGTGTTTGTGAGTGCTAAAACTATATTAAATATGATAGCTATGGATCTAATAAACACGTCGATTGTCAGTGAGTTTCTTCTTCTTCCAGTCAACATGCAAACATACATTTCCGTTTTATACCGTGGTGAATATGAGTATAGTTCCAGAGCGTCTGTCTAATCTCAAGAAACTCGAGCAAACCGTGCTTCAATGCATTTCCTTAGAAATCGTGGCATTTGTCGCTTGAAGGGCTGTCTTAAATACTTCGAAGCTTCGTTCGATGGCACAAGCTTCGAACATTAAAAAAAAAATCGAAGTAAATTTAAAAAAAAAAAAATTTTTTACTTCGGTGTGTGTGTGTGTGCGTGTGTGTGTGTGTGTGTGTGTGTGTGTGTGTGTGTGTGTGTGTGTGCATGGGGCCATTGGGTGGGGCCGGGGGACAAATACACTGGAGGAAAGTAACCCAGCTCAGCACTGCCCAAATTATATCATCACTATTGCCTGTTTGAAGGATATCATCCTCAAACACATATACACCACCTACACGCCTATTCTCAGTCCTTGCCCCACAATGGTGGAATGAACTACCCACCCCAGTTAGGACAGCCGAATCCCATCCAATCTTTCGCCGTCGACTAAAGACGCACTTCTTCAACCATTATCTGAAATAAAATTAAAAAAATAAAATAAAATAAAATCTAACCCTAACTAACCTTACTGTCATGCACATGTCCTAATAAACTAACCTACACTGTAACACGCAACACTTTGATGAATATTGTTACTCAGCTGATAGAGTTGTATCCTTCCTGATGACCTGTCGTACAGAACTTGTAAGTCGCTTTGGATAAAATTGTCAGCTAAATTACTAAATGTAAATATGAATGTAAATGCCTTGTAGAATTCCACACATAAGAAAGAAAGATACTGGGATGAATAAACAAAATAGGAAATAAAATGTAGAAATGCATGCAATACATAAATAAATATGAATCTCCATATATGAAATAGAACATTTAGATAAGGTGCTACTGAGATGTTTTGGTGAGTTCTTTGTTTTTTTGTGGAAGTAGCCCTTCTTAAAAATGCATGAACATTCACTGATAATTGGTCTGTAGTGGAGTCTACAAGGTCTACATTGCCGGACCATGTAGAATCCGGACCTTGTAGACTGACATAATTCTGTGCATAGTTTAGTCTACACAGGCCATATTTCAAATAATCTAAATCTTACTTCATTCATCTTAAACATTCTTGATTTGGGGGATTGGTAGTTCCCATGAAATCTGAAGTTGTTCAAACGACAACAGCGATCCACCTTGAATTAAATCACACTGTGTTGGCTGCGTCACAGTCACGAAAGGGGCTACTTAATTCATTAATCCAATCCACTTTATTTATAGAGCACATATAAAAACAACAAAGTTTACCAAAGTGCTGTACAAGTCCCACAACATAAGATAAAATATATATATATATATATATAAAAAAAAAAAAAATTATTAAGCTTCGATTGCCAAAGAAACATGTGAAGGTCAGCCCTACTTGATTTATGAATCGTTCTGAAATAAGCGCTAGATTATCGGTATTATATGTGTCCTCATGCCTGAAAAGTCGCTTCTCTGTGCCTTGCATGGGCGGAGTTTATGGGGGTGCAGGGGTGAAATTGCTTTTTTTTTTTTTTTTTTTTTTTTTTTTTAATCAATATTATTTTTATTATAATAAAATTATAATAATTGTGAGAAACAAATCTGAATTCTATTATGTGTTGTTTTACAATACATTCATTTTATAGTAGTAATCATGTCACATTATAAGGCGAACCTTCTGTAGTGTGGCAGTGAAAGGGTTAACGCGCGGCCAAGCACCATCATTCCAGCAGCAGCAGCAGAATGCCCCGCGTGATAGTACATTGTAACGCTTGTACAAAGCCACTTATTCTGAGATGATAATTAATGTATCTGGATAACCAATGCACGGATTTTGTCGAGGCAGGTAGCGTTATTTCTGGAAAATTGATATCTATAGTCTGGTATATTTTTCGTCCACGAAAAATGGAGGCTGTAATAATTATTATTGCTCGAGAGTCTCTATGAATAATAATAATTAGAGCCTCCATTTTTCATGGACGAAAAATATACCAGACTATAGATTTCCCCGAAATAACGCTACCTGCCCCGACAGAATCCGTTCATTGGTTATCCAGATACAGATGAATTAGCATCTTAGAATAACAAATAACAGTAAAAGACAAACGCAACATCTTTTTCTTTTCTTTTCTCCAGCGCGACCAGCACATCTTTCGTTGGATTGGCATGTCTAATAATGCTGTTATTAGAAAATGTGAACTTTTGTTTGTACAGCCTTTGACAACCTACTGTATGCATACGTGTGCGCGGCTGTGCGCTTGGCAGAGTGTTGCACAGTATTTTGTTATTTTTGTATGTCATGTTTGGTACAGTAAAGTGGTCTAGTGGAGCAGCAATATACTTGTTGTGGTCTTTTTATTTTAGTATTTCCTTCTTTATCTTTGTCACTTTGTCAATGATTAAGAGTAAGTCAGTTAAAAATGATCCCCCGTAGTGCTGTGTGTGTGAGTGTGTGTGTGTGCTGCTGTACTACCTAAATAAAATAAAAAATTAGGGGTTAGGGCATTGTAAAAACGCTAAAATAATAAAATAAAGGTCAAAAAAATCGCGCGCGCTCACTGCGCGTGCGCGCGGGTATCATTTGCCAAGCAGTCGCACCCCCTGGCGTCAAGTTCAAACTCCGCCTATGGTGCCTTGGTCAGCGGCAACCACGCGCACACACACACATGCGTGATCGTTACGAAAGAAACATTGGATTAACCCAAGATTGGTAACATAGAGTCCTTACCTCACATCTGATGTACTGCAAAAAGAATAATCCAATCCCTGATTGCCATTCCAAATATTGATCGCGTTTATTGATCCAACGTTTCTCCACCAAAACGCATAATCCATGCTGCTCCCAGTCTCCCCAGTCCATGTGTTATAATGATACTGCATGCCCGAGAAGGAAAACCGGAAGGCGTTAGGCGGCGGTATTGGCCTTTTGCGAGCTCAGACCCATTCCCAATGATAACATCAGGCTGGATGGATGAAAAATGAATGGATATAGCGAATAAAAGAAATAACGATTAAAACCAGACTTTTCTCATGATTGGCGCTCAAGCGATGGTAAGTTAACCCAACTTTTCTCGTGAAAGGTGCCCAATGAGTTAATCTATAAATGCAGAGACATGTCATCATTGTAAATACATCACATATAAACATAACAGTGCCTTCATGGCACAATCTTGATGTAACTAAGAGATTCTTTTCATGCATGAATTACTAGATATACGCATGCACACACATATACACATATGCACACACATAGTAAATTGAGGGGAAAAGATCTGTAGCATGCTTGTCCCCCCGAAACACACTGAAGCCCCTTTCACACATGCACTGGACTCCTGACAACCTGCACAGTAATCAGAGGGGCTGTATGTGAACTGTTTGCTCGTCATCCAAAATGAACCGTTCATGAGTATTTGTATTTATTTATTAACACAGAGTTAAACAAAAGTTAAAAAAAACAACATAATAACCATATTGTGAAGGAGAAGTTTACAAGCCTAGAGGCTTATCGAGAACTTCCCCTGTTTTGTAAAATCAAACATACATATTATTTTTAAAATACCAGTAATACATTCAAAAGATGTGTTAACACAAACATACATACACACAGTACATACATGCATATACTGTATACTGCGTACATAATAATACATAACCACCCACCCACCTACAAACCTACCCACCCACATAACCAAATGCATACCTACATGTATGACCTATTTATCTATCTACTACTTTTGGATATGAGCATTTTTTTGTAGTTTGCTTTAAAAATAAGCAGAGATGGAGATTTCCTCAGCATAGGATCAGCTGCATTCCAAAGATTGGACCCTCTATACCTCACTGAGAACTGCCTAAGGGAAGTACCACAATAAGGTATATGCAGGTCCCTGGACTGACGTGTAACATATGAATGAACATCCAAATTAAAAGAAAAAAAATAATTAAAACCATTTGGTAGATTGTGATGATCATAAATGCATTTGTACACAAATATACATATCTTAAAATAATTAACCTCAATCAGAATGTTTAGTTTCTACCGTCGGTCTGGGAGGGCGGAGACTATCACATGCTTCCTCCGACACATGTGTAGCCAGCACACCGCTTCTTTTGACCTGGCAGCGCGGACTCTCACTGGGGGAGTGTAAGGTGTGGAAGGGTCACACTACCTTCCCCAGATCCTTCCCTCGCTGTGCAGGCGCCCCGACCGAACTGTAGGAGTCGCTGTTTACAACGACCAGGACCCACCCCACCGGCTTTCCCACCCGCTGACACTGCCAATTGTGTCAGTATGGACGCCCTAACAAATCTTTTTTGAAGTAAAATATTTTTTTGAAGATGAGATGAATGAGTGCTAGCCCATATTATGTTACAATAAGATATGTAAGGAAAGATCAGACTATAATACAGGATAAAAAAAACGTATATTTATCAATGAACACACCTTCCTAATTATACCTACTGACTTCATTGCTTTTTTACAAACATGATCCATGTGTTTTTTACAATTGAGTTTATCATCAAATAAGATCCCTAAACACTTTGTTGAAGTTACTTATTTGATTTCGGTGTCACTGATTAATAGCTTTGCCTCCTTTTTCGAATAACTTTTACCTTTATTACAAAATACAATAAAATTTGATTTTTCTACATTTAACGATAGCTTTTTAACTTATTAGTCTGGAACAAATCTAGTAGTAGCAGTAATTAATACTGCAAAATTCAATTTTCTACAATATCTCATTCTGTAATACAAACATTTCGGATTGTAAAACATTTATATACCGTAAATCCTCTAATAGTGGAGGGTACTCGATTAAAGGACAGGCCTCTTATAATGGACGGGGGTTTGATGTAGGGCTGGGCGATAAAACGATAACGATAACTATCGCGATAAATTATTTCCTCGAAATAAACATGAAACATGGTCGCAAAGTTTCGATATTTGGGAGGGACGCAATCTTTCAAAACATAAAAATGCATAGTTGAATTTATATTTAGCACATATTTGATAGAATTTCAATACATTTCCAAAAAATAAAATGCAATTACCACCAGCCAGAAAAGGATATATATATTTTTTTACTTAACTCAATCAGTACCAGGCACTAGACGGGTCCCGTTGTAGCAATGCCGCGCTGGCACAAAGAGGCGTGAGCACATCAGACCAGTACTGGCTTCCCTGCACTGGCTCTGTTAGTTTCAGAATTGATTTTAAAATTGCCATGTTTGTGTTCAAGGCCTTAAATGGTCTGGCCCCTCAGTATCTAGCTGAACTCCTCCATCGTTGTACCCCTGCTAGAGCACTGAGGTCAGCAAGTAAACTGCTCTCAGATGTCCCGAGGTCTAGGCTAAAGACTAAAGGCGATCAAGCTTTTGCGGTGGCTGCCCCTAAGTTATGGAACAGTCTTCCACTGTAAATTAGGTCTGCCCAGACCCTACAGAGTGTTAAGGCACAGCTGAAGACTCACCTGTTTTTATTGGCTTTCTGAGGCTTGGTAAGCCACACATCCCTTGGTCGTGTCGTGATTGTTTTTTTAAACTTTATTGTAGTTATATGACTTTGTGTGTGTACTGTATTTTATATTTCTTTTAGTATTTCTGTTTTTGTATTGTACAGCACTTTGGTACAACTTCGGTTGATTTTAAATGTGCTATATAAATAAAGTTGACCTTGACCTTAAAAGATAGGAGTGCGTCACCTTGTTTGTAGAGCTATATATATATTCTATATTATAGCTATGGATACAATACTATGGCCCATTTGACATCAATTATCTATCGTTCAATATGTGAAAAAGGATAAATCTTTTCATCCGTATCCCGTGTTATACCGTGGAGAATATAAGTACAGTTTTAGAGTGGTCTGGGGTAATTCCCAAAAGGCTGAGTAATAGCCTTATACATCAATTCTACTATAAGCGTTGCCGTTTCTTGCCTGGACACGCTACTATTCCCAAATAAAATGTATATAATAGGTATTATGTTTAATCAAATGCATGAAAGGGGGGGGGGGGGGGTCGTTTCTGATTATTTGATTGGCAGTAACGGCATTCGTATTGAACACTAAAAACTATCGTTATAAAAACATTGCACGATCGAGCTAGAATTAACGTCAGATAGTCCTTACCTGTGATCGAGAGTATTCCAAAAATAATATTCCAATTGTTTGATCACCATCTGGTCCATCTCATGTCCATCTGGTCTACGACATAACCCACCACAACATATAGATCGGGGATATTTGATGCGTTTCAATGCAATAGAGAGAACCGCTCCATTTGCCTGACCCAGAAAAACTGCGCCCGGAGACATTCAAGTGTAACACAGGGTCTGGAACAGGGTTTACTGCACTCTCGATACTGCTCCTGGGAGGATCTGGCTGGTACTGCACCCTCGGTGCCGCAGTATGCCTTCTAACGGCAACATACGGGTCCCTGACAAAAAAGGAAAAACAATCCAAAAATGTAATATTACGTGGTTGGCACAGAAAGGGTTAACCTCTTCCACCCGGTACCGGACAGCAAATGACATCACATCATAAATCATTCTCTCTAGACTGTCTGACATAATTATCGTTTTTTTTCAAACGTATTCAATAGTAAACATCCTAACCATGTCACAAACAGTCATAGCACTGTTTGCGAGTGCTAAAACTATATTAAATATTATAGCTATGGATCTAATAAACATGTTGATTGTCAGTGAGTTTCTTCCGGTCAACATGCAAAAAAACAGATCAACAAATTTGTTATCTTTTTTTCTTAATAGTTTATCGTGAGTTAAAAAAAATAGTGGTGTTAATAGAATCGGGCGTTAACGTGTTAATACTGAGTTAACTTTGACAGCCTTAACACAGACACTTGTGATCGTTACGAAAGAAACATCGGATTAACCCAAGATTGGTAACAGAGTCCTTACCTCACATCTGATGTACTGCAAAAAGATTAATCCAATTCCTGATCGCCATTCCAAATATTGATCGCATTTATTGATCCAACGTTTCTCAACCAAAACACATGAATCCACGCTGATCCAGTGTCCCCCAATCCGTGTGTTATAACGTTACTCTTGCCCGAGAAGGAAAACCTGGGCCCTCATTTATCAATGGTGCATACGCACAGATATGTGCGTAACCCGTGCGTACAATAATTTCTAAGCAAAGTGTGGGACTTATCAATTTGAATGTGTGCTTGACTTTGTGCGTATATCTACGCACAGCTCAGACCATGCGTACCTGGCGTCCAGCGGTAGAATATGAAGACTGCACGCACCACCCATGTAGCTGTCAAAGCTCCATCACAAATTCAGTTATGTGAATAGAAAGGGATTCCACTCAGTCAATGTTGCGATGCGCATTTGCCTGATACATGTCGTTGCTGCATGCCGGGAGAAAGGCACGCATTGTATTGAATTAAATTGTAATGTTATTACTGGGGTATATGTAATTAAAATATCGCTTAAATGCAGGGGATCGGGGCTATCTACTGAAGCCATGGATGACTCCTCTGATCAATCCCAACAGGAGCGCATCTACACCGGGCACACTCGTGCACAAGAAAGAGTCACCATGGAGCGTGCAATTTGCTTTTTTTCCAGGTCAAGTCATATTCTTATTTTAACCTAAACTGTATATTTTTTATTTAATAGCGTTAGCGTTTTAAGGGAACTAGATTATTTTTAACATATTTTCTATTGCCAGTTTGCTTTTGCATATATCAATGCTATGTTTGCAATTCATTAAATAAAACTCGTACTTTTTGCAAGGGTTGACTGACTGCCATAGAAATAATCAACCATCTACATACTGTAACTTTTCAGTGCACGTTTTTATTTACATTGTGACAACAGCCTTGTGAGCTCCCGCACACAGACATGATGGAATTCAAGTTCAAGTTTGTATTGATCACATAGGCAGGCTACACATGGCGTAGGCTACATGGCAGTGAGATTCATTGTTCTTGTATGCTCTCGTATTATTGTTATAGTAGGCTATTGTCAAGAAAGGAAGTACATTATTTTCAATCGTGGCTTTAATTCGTAGCCGAGAAGCAGTCTCCTATCAGCTTCATTAATCCCGATCCGTCTCAGCCACAGCATAACTGAGACCGGCTATGGAAAAAATCATAGACTACTGTAAATAAAATAGCCTATAACATTATCATAATAAATAATAATAATAATAAATCAAATGTATATAGCGCCTTTCATAGAACCCAAGGTCGCTTTACAATCAGGACAAAAAAAATAGGCCAAGGATATTATAAAGGATATAGGCTATAGCAGGGGTTCCCAACCTTTCTTCCCCAGAGCCCCACGATTCCTTGGAGACATATATGATATAGGCTATACTGGGTCCGTCAGTGAGGAGATTTAGCCATTTGAGAATAGGCTATTATGGCCAAACGAGGGCCTATAGCCTATAAATATTATTAAATGTTTTCATAAGCGTAAAAATACAAGGACAACAGTTATATTAACGATCAAGTTAGTTTACTGTATGCAGGCTTCACGGGGCTCCGTGTGACGTGTCTGTGCCAAGCTGCGTTATGCGCAAATGACTGTTGCATAATGTAGGCTATGCTATTATATATAATTTATATAGGCTACCTACCGACATCAAAATAGATTGTATGCCTCTACAAATCATATGCAGGTAGAAAATTGATGGAAAATCCGTCACGATTTGGAATCAAATTGACGGAGAACTTTAATCCCTGGGTATTAATCGAACTAAACGGAAAATTCCAGCATGGTTATTAATGACACCAACGGAAAACAGTGGTTAACGGTCTTTATTAGTGTTTGCGCTGCCCAGGCAGCAATGGTCTTTAGGAAGTTAATAGATATCATATCCGACATCACCGTGTACACGTCTGTCAGCCTGTCGTGTATTTCTCCCATAACACGCGTTCGCTCGGTTTAGTAAATTTTTCCACATTTCATGGGGGTGTTTCATTACCGTATATGGTTAATTACGGGCGGTTCTATATGCAAATACTTGAAATCGTGCACGAGCGCGAAGCGTAGAACAAGTGGCATTTATCAACACGGAGTACTGGCAGGTGTGCGTAGGACCTGTGTACGCACGTGTGATACACATTCTAAATTCCGTGCGTAGAAACGGAAATAGAACACTTTCTATGCATTGTTGATAAATGAGGGCCCTGGACCGGACTTCTTAGATCGATGCACAGCCCCAGCCAGAGGGATTCCAATGATGTGCAATACCGGCCGCAAGGCGTTAGTATTTGACTTTTGCGAGCTCAGACCCATTCCCAATGATAACGTGAGGCTGCATGGATGAAAAATGAATGGATATAGCGAATAAAAGAAATAACGATTAAAACCCAACATTTCTCGTGATTGGCGCTCAAGCGATGGCGAGTTAACCCGACTTTTTTTCGTGCTTGGCGCTGAAACAGTTAGTGTAGTTTTTGTCTTTGAAATGTGTTGTAATTTTCCGTGGAGATCCGCCATTTTTAATGAGCGGCCGTCGATCGAATGATGACGATTGTAGTCATTATGAGAAGAGGACATCCAGAGCTCTCAATGAGCTTTGGAATTTCGAAAAACTACACTACCCAACGGATTCTAGCTTCCTGCAAGCAACTTAACGTTATTGGCATATATTGGAGCACAGTTAGTTATTATACCGAGTAACAAGAGATATTAAAAAAAATTCAAATGCTCATTGATGGCATAAAAAAACTACAATTCCGGACGGTCAATTTTTCAAAATGGCTGACTTTTGCTAACTAAAAAAACAGAAAAACGAAAATCTATCTAATAACACTTTAACCTATTGGTAAACTAACGTATTGATGATAATATACATTATAACTGCTGTTGTGGCATGGTTATGATGTTTATACTTGAATACGTTTGAGAGAAAAAAACTATACCTTTTGATGTCATTTTGGGTACCGGTCTCGTTGGGCTTAAGAGGTTAAGGCTTCTCTCCTGTATGAATCTGCTGATGTTTCTTTAAGCTGCCAGAGTTACTGAAGCTCTTCTCACACTGGTCACAGTGGTAGGGCTTCTCTCCTGTATGAATGCGCTGGTGAATCTTTAAGTCTCCAGATTGACTGAAGCTCTTCTCACACTGGTCACAGTGGTAGGGCTTCTCTCCTGTATGAATACGCTGGTGTTGCTTTAATTCTCCAGAGGTCTTGATGCTCTTCCCACACTGCTCACAGTGGTAGGGCTTCTCTCCTGTATGAATGCGCTGGTGAATCTTTAAGTCTCCAGATTGACTGAAACTCTTCTCACACTGGTCACAGTGGTAGGGCTTCTCTCCTGTATGAATGCGCTGGTGAATCTTTAAGTTTCCAGATTGACTGAAGCTCTTCTCACACTGGTCACAGTGGTAGGGCTTCTCTCCTATATGAATGCGCTGGTGTTTCTTTAAGTCTCCAGAGATACTGAAGCTCTTCTCACACTGGTCACAGTGGTAGGGCTTCTCTCCTGTATGAATGCGCTGGTGTTTCTTTAAGTCTCCAGAGTTACTGAAGCGTGATCCACACTGGTCACAGTGGTAGGGCTTCTCTCCTGTATGAATGCGCTGGTGAATCTTTAAGTCTCCAGATCGACTGAAGCGCGTTCCACACTGGTCACAGTGGTAGGGCTTCTCTCCTGTATGAATGCGCTGGTGAATCTTTAATTCTCCAGAGGTCTTGACGCTCTTCCCACACTGGTCACAGTGGTAGGGCTTCTCTCCTGTATGAATGCGCTGGTGACTCTTTAAATGGGCAAAGGTACTGAAGCTCTTCTCACACTGGTCACAGTGGTAGGGCTTCTCTCCTGTATGAATGCGCTGGTGAATCTTTAAATGTCCAGAGATACTGAAGCTCTTCTCACACTGGTCACAGTGGTAGGGCTTCTCTCCTGTATGAATACGCTGGTGTTGCTTTAATTCTCCAGAGGTCTTGACGCTCTTCCCACACTGGTCACAGTGGTAGGGCTTCTCTCCTGTATGAATGCGCTGGTGAATCTTTAAATTTCCAGAGATACTGAAGCTCTTCTCACACTGGTCACAGTGGTAGGGCTTCTCTCCTGTATGAATGCGCTGGTGTTTCTTTAAGTCTCCAGAGTTACTGAAGCGTGATCCACACTGGTCACAGTGGTAGGGCTTCTTTCCTGTATGAATGCGCTGGTGTATTAGAAAAGCTGACTTTCTGATGAAGCTCTTTCCACACTGGTCACAGCAGTGAGGCCTTGACTCATTCATATCTCTGCTTGTTGTTGGGGAGCAATGCAGCAATTGTACCTGGAGAAGAGAGAAGTACACCAATTAAGAGTTCAGATGGGCTCCTACACAAAACTCTGACGTATCGTTTAACGTAAGTATATGATAACTCATGCTGGTGAATATTATTAACCACATCTCTAACAAAGAAATGCCACCCAAAACAACAAGACCTCAGCGAACATAATAAAAATACAGAGGAAGAAGTCAGCGGTCTGAAAGAAAAGCTTGACGATTTGGAAAACAGAGAGAGAAGACAGAACCTAAGACTGGTGGTGTTCCCGGAAGGTGTGGAGGGTAAAAACGCTACGCTATCGCTGTCCTACAAGTATGGCTCCCGAAAATACTAGACCTAGACACCGGGCAATAGAATAGAATAGAATAGAATAGAAATACTTTTATTATCCCGAGGGAAATTTGACACTGAAAATCGCTCAACATTAAACATTTAGACAGAACAGGTCACGAATAAGAATAACAAAACAAGTCAAATTGCCTAAGATAAGAGTAGAATAAAATGGAATAAAATATACAGTAAAAATATACTGTATCCATTGAGATCGAACGGGCTCACCATACACTCCAACGCCGACCAGATGAAGGCAGCCTCCCCTGAGCCATAGTGATCCACCTACTCCGTTTTACTGATGTGTCCAGAATCCTTAAAACGTCCCGGGCCGGGCCGGTGCCAGTTAAGATAATGTATATGGTCCAAACCAAGATGACCCTAACTTCTATGTGAACCTTTTTCTTAAAGTGACATGCACCCCCTCAGAGCTTATAATTGGCGGTGATTTTAACCTGGAATTAGACCCCACAATGGATAAATCCTTCCCCACCCTTTAACCTCAGGGGCCAAGGTCCTTAATTAAAAATAACTTATAGATCTTAATTTATTAGATATATGGCGGGAGGGGCATACATCCAGTGTTCATTTTGTCAACGAAAATTATGACACTTTTCTCATTTCCGTTTCCGGCAATAGCTAAACTCCGTTTATGGCCCACTAAAAGCCAAGCTACGCGAGGCTAAAAACCGTGTCCCAGGTCTCTCTTGACTACAGCTTATACCAATAACTAGGGGTGGGAATCACCAGTTTCATCACAATACGATACAATATTGATTCTTTGGACAATGATACAATATTTGCCTATATCACAAAGACTGCCATGATACGATACGATTCAGGTGCCTGAATTATTATATTATATAATTATTATATGCCCATTTAACACAATCGGTAACATTTAGATAAACTCAAAAAAGGAAACGGAAATATCATTTGACATTTTTATTTTTGAGCTCTTCCAGACATTTAAATGAAAAACAATCTATTGTTTTTAAAGGGGAACTATCTTATAAATGGCCTTTTTGAGTGTTTAGCATTGTTTCCTAGCTATGTGAACTTATATTAATATGATCTATGTCTCTAATTCTCATATTGGCGCATTCTTCCAATTCTCCTCTCACAATATTCACACTCACTGAACTGAGTCATTTGAAAATGTGATGATTTGTGATGTCAGAGAGACACCGCTGCATGATAATGGCGAGGTACAAGATGAGCTGCACACAGTGGTTGAAGCCCAGGCTCAAAACGGCTCGAGATCTAGAGGTAGAAAAATGCTGTTTTTGAGGACTTGATTAGAAATACAAAACAATGAATAAAAAAAAAAGAAAAAAAAAAAAAATTACAGAGGTGTTCCATAGACTCACAGGAATTGTGTAAAAGTGCCCAAATAGTGAAAGAAATAGTAAAATAGTTCCCCTTTAATACAAATAGACCTCCTGTTCACTGTAAAGTGCCACGTTTTGATATATATAGGGATGGGAATCGAGAACCGGTTCCTAATTGTCCGATTCCTGGAATCACATGCCTCCGTGACTATCGATTCCCCTTATCGATGCCATGTTTTTCGGACAGTTGCACATTTTAAAACAATAACGTTAACGCCACGCATGCAGCCATAGCAGACTATTTGATTCCTTGACTAGGAAAACCTAAATGAAAACGAATGCTTTCACTGTATAAATATTCTCCCATTTCATCCATTTTAAATGATCACAATAGACTGAGGCTGCAGCTAGTGGTTCTCGCGCACCTCAGGAAAATCCTTTCACGCTAGCACAGCGGGGTAAACTGACTCAGGAAAAGGTGAACGAGTGTCACAGAGTCACTACATTTGTAAGGGCTCGAAATTGCGACTATTTTGGTGGGGGCTCAACAATAAATGACAGAAATGTCAAGTTGCATGTTGTTATTCTAACCAGCTTAGTTCTGTTGTATTTCCAGTTTATTAATTTAAATGATAATTTATCAGGAATCGATAAGGGAATCGATAAAGAATCGTATCAATAAAATCTTATCAATTCCCATCTCTAGATATATATATATAAGTTCAAGTTTTTTTGAACTAACAACATGCAACCTAAAACCCCTTCCTCTCCCAAACCACTCCTACAATTGTTTTATGTTGCATGATACATTTATTATGTATTGTATTTTTTATGTTTAAATATCAACATTATCTGTCCATCCTCAGTAAATTTACTATCAATATAATATACTCCTCTGACTTCATCTGGTCTTTCCAAACACACACACAGAAAGGGAGAATGCCCCTCCCCCATTCCCCACTAATGGACCTCTGCTGTTCTCTCTATGGCTCTGATCAGGGTTAGCTTAGCTTAGTTAGCTTACGCTAACGTAACATTAATTTCGGTCTTTAACGTGGCGTGGGCATAAAGGAATGGCGAGGATGCAAAGCATGTTAGATGCATTTGACCCGTTGCGGAAAAAAACAGCAGGGACTGGTGGCAAAATAGGCACTCTGTAGCCCTGCTCTGCTGAAATGTCTACACTGCGTTTCACATGCTACTGCTGTGCTGTTGGGCGGATACGACTCGCGACAGGATTTTCAAAATAAGAGTATCGCAATATGAACCAATCTTTTTACGTTGCATCGATCCTATTGGATCATTGATAATAGATCGATATATCGATCTGTATCGATGTATCGTCCCACCCCTACCAATAATCATGAACGGAATCCGCTACTCTCTCAACACTCCTGCGGCAGCCGAAGAGCTCTACGAAAAGAACATAGCATTTAAGACAACATAGGCTAAAGAGGATGTAAAAAGAGTAAAAAATTCAATGCATAATTGCGGTGTATAGAATTTGATGTAAAAAACCATCATCCGGGCTACCCAGACAGGATAAACAATCGAGCCTGGATGCAATCGAACTGACTTCTGCCCTATCACTGCACGGCTTTGTCAGTCATGTGATCACACCAACCCGGGAGAAAGATGGCGGTATATATACATACGGTGGGGAGAGAATATATACATACGGTGGGGAGGAGACTGTACATTAGGAGGGGGTGGGAGAGAAATATACATATGGTGGGGAGAGAATATATACATACGGTGGGGAGGAGACTGTCTATTATATGTATGTATGTACAGTCTCCTCCCCACCGGACAAATGAGATTAATTCCGGTCATAGTTTATTGAGCTTAAAAACAATTGATAGGCAGGCTATATAAAGAATGACATCCTCAAGGCATGTAGATTTATAATATTTTTACTTAAAACTAGGCTACTTTTGCGTATACAGTCATTAATATATTCCAAATAAAATAAGTCCCTCGATACTCTGTGCTGCTGCTGACTTGAAATAAAATAGACCGCGTCTGTGGGCAGTCGGCCCAACACTAAACAGCAGTCTGTTATAATCACATTTTTATGAGCTAACGAATTCCGTTATATTGGACATTTGTATTAATTATATCAAGCGAAGAACTGAGAAAGCAGAGAGAGACGGCAACATTATCGTGTGGTTCAACGTTGCGTGATCGCTGAAACCAATGCCGATCTCCGCCTCCGAGCGAGGCGATGGACGAGTCCCAGTGGTGTGCAGCTGCAGAGCCGCAGTGCCAGCGGTGCTTTCAGGTCCGGTCTGGGGACCGCTCAGCAGCGCCACCCACCCAACAGCTGAATTGCCAATGGCTGAATTGGAGTATTGCACTGTGCGAACACAGCTCTGTGTGCTCTGCGGCTCTGCAGTTGCATGCTTCTCGCAAATCCAGCAACAAGCTCCCGCTGACACATCGTTGTCACAGGACATTATGACCGGAGATATTTAAATATGTCGGACTTCACCAGATTTTGCCGGTCAAAAACCGGTAATTACCGGACAACGGAAACCCTGCTCCCCACCGTATGTATATATTCTCTCGCCACCATATGTATATTTCTCTCCCACCCACCCCCTCCTAATGTACAGTCTCCTCCCCACCGTATGTATATATTCTCTCGCCACCATATGTATATTTCTCTCCCGCCCACCCACCCCCTCCTAATGTACAGTCTCCTCCCCCCACCGTATGTATATATACTGCCATCTTTCTCCCGGGTTGGTGTGATCACATGACTGACAAAGCCGTGCAGTGATAGGCCAGAAGTCAGTTCGATTGCATCCAGGCTCAATTGCTTATCCTGTCTGGGTAGCCCGGATGATGGTTTTTTACATTGAATTTTATACACCTCAATTATGCATCGAATTTTTAACATTGAATTTTATTATGCATTCGAATTTTTTACATTTAATTTTTATTTCACATAGGTAAATTCGGAGCAAAACAATTCAGATACATGATTTTCAAAGTAATTATTTTCAATGCTATAAATTCGGTGTCTGAAAAAATTCAGATACATGTTTTCAAAGTAATTATTTTCAATGCTATAAATTCAGTGTCTGAAAAAATTCAGATACATGTTTTCAAAGTAATTATTTTCAATGCTATAAATTCAGTGTCTGAAAAAATTCAGATACATGTTTTCAAAGTAATTATTTTCAATGCTATAAATTCGGTGTCTGATCAAATTCAAATACTTCTGTCACTCATTTGCTTCCATATAAGGAGGTCGTTTTATGTTCTTTAAATTATTTAGACCGGCTGCTGTTAATTAATATTATTATTTTATTGTTTTAAATATTTTTATTTAAGAAAAATACTTTGAGATAAAAAAAAGAATCATGTTATTTTACCATTTGGTAAAGGAAAAATATTTTATATCTAAATTGATCTAGCTTTTTTCGATTCATGTAAACTAAGTTGCACTAATAGTTTTCATTGTGGTATGTATGTGTGTGACGTGTGTGAAATTTGTAGGTCCCAGTGAGAATTGCAATCAGTGTGTACTGTGTATTTACCCTATCCTATTGTTGCTTTGTTGGTTAAAAAAATAAATAAGCTATTTAAATCAGAATATGTTCCATCTGACTATTTGTGAATCTATTGACCATTTCAAGTAAGGTTTGGTTACTATTGGGCTTCTAGCCTTCTACTGAACGTATTGTGAATTAGCTGATAGGGTTTTGGATAGACTATACTTAAAGAATAAATAGAATTGCATTATTTACAAGAGAATAAAATGCCTTTTTTTCCATTAACGAAAAATAGACAAAAATGTCATCCGTTTCAGTCGACTAAATCTAGACTAAAACAAAAAAGACAAAATCAAGACTAAAACTGACTAAAGGCGCTCCCATAGTCCAGCAGACTGTACACAGAGCAGACCCCGCGGAGGTCCGCGCGGACTCTTTGAGCCTTCATAGTCGAGCGGACCTCCGCGGACCAATTTCCTACATGTCAAAATAAAGAGTATGTTATCTCCGTTTCTAATATTTCGATAATAAAACGGGCAGTTTTACGCACTTGAATAACAGGTATATAGGCAGCGAGATGCAATGTACCGTATAGGCTTGAGGTGGACAGCGCGTGGTGCTGAAAAGACACGCATTGCATGAAATAAAAGCACCAGTTTTATTTCAAAATATTGGAAACGGAGATAACATTCTATGTTATCTCCGTTTCCAATATTTCGAAATAAAACTGGCAATTTTACACACTTCATTTAGAAAAGCCATTCAAACATCTCTCTTGGCACAGAGCGAGTGTTCAGAGTAAAATGCAGATCAGCGTCACATTAAATGCAGTTCGATGTCAACCAAAACGCCGAGCAGCGTTTTGTGTGACACCAAGTCAGCAGCGCGGATGTCCGCGCGTCAGAAAATAGGAGCTTCCCACCTGTGGGTCTGCTGTCCGCTGAGATCAAAGCTCAAGAGTCCGCGCGGACCTCCACGGAGTCTGCTCTGTGTACAGTTTGCTGGACTATGGGAGCGCCTTAAGACTAAAATGCTCAGACCTGTAGTTGACTAAAACTGAATAAACGAAAAATAAATGAAGGTGACTAAATATGATGAAAACGAAAAAAGGAGCATTTGACACATGACTAAGACTAAAACTAAAATAGCTGCCAAAATTAACACTGCATACATCTCAACGTGGATATAGCTTCTACTCATACATGCACAACAGCTACTCTAGGATTGACACCTTCTTTATACATGCAGCAAAACTCAATCTTGTTTCGTCCTGCAAATACTTAGCCATGACACACTCGGATCACGCTCCCCTTTGGCTCCAAATAGCAATGAGGGACTCACACACAAATTCCAAACACTGGAGGTTTCCTAACTTTCTAAACAACGACAAAGACTTTATCAAATTAATTAACCAACAGTTGGACTGGTATTTATTGATAAATAGAAACTCCGCCTCTCCAGCTATAGTTTGGGAGGCTCTTAAAAACTACGTAAGTGGAGAACATCCGCACCTCCTTCTCCACCCCTTCCAAATACTGAATCGAGAACCTCATCCTTCATTCTGTCATCTTTCTCTCCTATTACAGACGTTGAGACCCTGATACTGGTAACGTCGAACCGTCCCACTACATACCAGCTAGACCAGTTACCCTCCCCACTCCTCCTGACCATAGCACCAGACATTCTCCGATGTCTAACTGCAACCATCAACTCCTCCCTCAACTTGGGGGTGGCCCCCACCTCCCTAAAACAAGCCAAGCTCATAAAAAAACCAACCATGAACCCCACCATCATAGACAACTATCGTCCGGTCTCTCTTCTCTCCTTCCTGTCTAAAACACTTGAACGTGCTGTATCCAACCAACTTACTGATTATCTCTTACAGAATGACCTCCTAGACCAGGGGTAGGCAACCCTAGGCACGCGTGCCTATGCAGGCATTTTCATAGGCACAGGAAGCAGCAAAAAAAATTGAAAATAAAAATATATTGTTATTATTATTTTTTTTGCTTTGAAATATTATAGTGAAATATTTTGCACTGTTGTCGCATTTATCTTGTTTAAATCCTCCCACAGGTTCTTTTTACTATCACATATTTAATTGAGACCCTTTATTTGTTTATTATTTCAATTTAGCTGGAAATACATTGCTACATCATTCAGTAACATTTGCAGAGCCTTATAACAAAAACATTATTACGGTCACCATTGTGACCAGTGGGATTAATCAACACATTTTATTATTTATTTTTCTATTTCATTGAACATTGCACATGTTAAAAGCCATTTTTTTTTACTCAAAATGTGAGTATTACCAAGTCAACTTGTGTTCTTAAAACAATGACAATAAACATAGTTTTATTAGGTTGAAATAATTGTGTACTTATTTTTCTGTTAACTTATTATGGATTGAAAACTGAAAACCTTAATGCACAGTATCTGAACTCAATATTTGTAAGTTCTGGTAATTTTTTTTTTTTTTTTTTTACAGTGTAGTCTTGCGATCAATCAAAACTTATTTACACAATATACCTCACATTCACCCTCCATTCACATCCTGGTGTTCTCCTGGTGTTCTCCATTAGGCCTGTAGGTGGAGCTATGACAGTGCACGTACAGTACACACACCGATGGTGTGTGATGTGTCCAAAAATGAATGGGCAAATGTAAGTGAAATGGTCGCACTGTATGCAGCTGTTTGTCTGCATTGCATCCCCCCCCCCCAAACTCAGATTTAGGGTTGATACAACCATCATAATAATATTGATATGATAATTGATATATGATAATATGATAATGTAAAAATTTTCATTAAAAAGACCTGTTTATGAGAAAAAATTATTACAATGCATTGAATATTGTTGAGGCACACTAGTTACAACTATATTTCAAACAGGCACTCCATGTCAAAAAGGTTGCTGACCCCTGTCCTAGACCCTAATCAGTGAGGCTTCAGGACTGGTCACAGAGGCACTTCACTTAGCGAAAGGCCTCGCCTCTGTCCTCCTAGACCTGCCTGCAGCCTTCGACAACCATCAGATCCTCCTCGCGTCCCTCACACTGCAGCAGGGCTCGAAATTGTGACCGAATTGGAGCTGTGTGTCAGAAACACCGGGGCCCCGCAGGGGACAGTCCTCTCTCCCTTCCTCTTCACTGTCTACACCAACGACTTCCACTATCGGTCAGAGTCCTGCCAGCTGCAGAAGTTTTCTGATGACTCTGCGATAGTGGGATGTATAAAGGACGGTGACAAGAGGGAATACCGGGAACTGGTAGTGGACTTCGTCACATGGTGCGATAAAAACCACCTGCAGCTAAATGTGGCGAAGACCAAGGAACTGGTTGTGGAGCTGGGGAGGAGGAGGAGAACATCTGTGATCCCCGTTTCCATCAGGGGAGTTGATGTGGACATGGTTGAGGAGTACAAATACCTCGGTGTGCACATCGACAACAAACTGAACGGGTAAAAACACGCAGATGCACTGTACAAGAAGGGCCAGAGCCGACTCTACTTCCTCAGAAGGCTGAGATCCTTCAATGTCTGTACAAGGATGTTGAGGATGTTGAGGATGTTCTATGAGTCGGTGGCGGGCGCCTTCTTGTACGCTGTGACCTGCAGGGGCAGCGGACTGAGAGCAGGGGACACAAACAGGCTGGATATGCTGGTCAGGAAGGCCAGTAGCGTGGTTGGGGTGGAGCTGGACTCCCTAGCGAGGGTGGCGGAGAGGAGGAGCCTTGCTAAGCTCCAGGCCATCAGGGAAAACCCCTCCCACCCACTATACACAGACTTGGCTGACAGGAGGAGCATGTTCAGTGCTTGGCTCACACTACCCAAATGCAGCACTGAACGGCACAGGAAGTCCTTCATTCCAACAGCCATCAGACTATACAATGCATCACTGAGCCTCACTGCATCACTGAGCACAGAGTGGCAGTTACCATCTTCCTGGACTTAGTTTGAAACAGCACTGTGCAATATTACACCTACTGTAGACCTCAGTATATTTTTACTGTATTTATTTACTGTATATTTTATTCCATTTTTATTCTATTTTACTCTACTCTTAGCCTAGGCAACTTGATTCGATTCGTTTTATTATTCTAATTGGTGATTTGTTCCGTCTAAATGTTTAAATGTTGAGCGATTTGCAGTGTCAAATTTCCCACGGGATAATAAAAGTATTTCTATTCTATTCTACTCCATTCTATTCTATATGTGACCGAAATTGTATCGGTGCGACCTCAAAATATAATTGGGAGCATTCGTGCAAGTGCAAATAATTGTTCTGGTGAGACCCCCCCCCCCCTCTCTGTCCATTCACTAGTTTGTCACTCAGTATGTGCCTTGTGAGTTGACAGTGACCATTATAACCAATCAAACGTGAGCTTGACGTTCTTACATTTAATGCTGATTTTAGATTGGTTAAGATTAGCCTTCAAGCCTCGCTGTCTTCTCTCATCCTACAGCAAGTTGTTGACGCACACACACGTTCACACACGCTGCTCCCAGTGCTCGCATTGCCCCTGCCCCTCCCCCTCACAGACCCGTCTAGTCAACATCTCTCATTCGCTCTGAAGAGAGCAGCTCCTCTTTCAACATCACTTAAGAAAATGACCCAGTAAACTATTCACTTTAGTTTAATGCACAAGGCGGTGTCTAACGTTATGTAGCTGGCTAGCTACTGATAGGCGCTCGTGTCAACGGCTGATACCATCATAGGCATTCGTTTTGCAGCTGTTGGCTAGCTAGCTAGCTAACATTAGCTACCTAGCAACTGTAGCTAGCTAATACTGGAGCTAACTAACTGTACAAATCGATGTGATTGGCTGAGACTGTATTTTGTACGGTTGGCTGCCTGGCTGTTGTGGATTCGGGTAGCCAGTGGCCCCTTTCGTGACTGTGATGCACCGAGTGAATCCATATGGATACAGGATGAGATACAAGACAATAGCTCAGGGCCGTATGCCCCGTGGGGGCAGGAGAAGTCACTCAGAAGGTTCAGCTGTTCCATGGGACCGGTTGAGACAGAGACAGAGGTTAAAAGGTTCTCCCATGTCTGCAGAAAAGCAGACATGGGAGACATCCTAACTAAACTAGACAGATTAATCTAAGGGTCAGTCCCCAACCAGATGAGATCAGGGTAGGTTGAAGGAGAGAGAGAAATGATGAGTCTTAAGCAGGGATTTAAAAGCTTCGACAGAGCAGGCGCCCCTGACGACGGCAGGTAATTTGTTCCACAGGTAGGGAGCGTGGTAGGATTTATTTTTAATGTTCAAGTGTGCGACAGGCCTTTTTAAAGGAGCGAGTTTCCTCCGTAAACCAGGGAGTTTGTTTTTGCGGAGCACGTTTAATTTTAGGCTTAAGGGGAGCGACAATGTTGAGCGTGCTACGAAGGGCGGCATTAAGTTTGTCTGTAAAGAGATCAAGGGGCCAGAGTAAGAGAGGAAGGGAGAGAGGGTGTCTGGTAGGCAGTTAACTAGAATTGGGACAGTTGAGGCGTTAATACGACGGCTCATGTAGGATTATACACTGTCTGGGCGAGAAACCGTCAAATCAATTTGAAATTTGATGAGGTAGTGGTCTGAGAGAGCAGGTCCATAGGGAGAAACGGTCAAATCTGACACAGTGAGGCCGCGGGCTAGGACTAAGTCAAGGGTGTTCCCACCACTGTGAGTGGGTTGGTCAACGATTTGAATGAGACCGACAGAGTCAATGATGTCGGTAAAAGCCTTATTTAGGGGATCTAGAGTTTTGTTGGAATGAATGTTAAAATCACCAACAATTAAAATTTTATCAGAGTGTGTAACAAGCTCAGAGATGAAAGTGGAAAACTCATCTAGGAAGAGGGTGTAAGGGCCTGGGGGGCGGTAAAGGACAGCCATTACAAAGGATGCAGTGGAGGTAGGAATCAGACCGCCACACTTTCTGTTGGGGGAGAGGGACGCAACAGGAGCACCTCAAACGAGGAAACCTTACAGTTTGCGTCGGATGTACAGTTGTGCTTAGAGTCGTAGATTAGAGAAACTCCACCTCCTTTCTTGGAGGTGCGTGCGATATGGGAGCTACTAAAATTAGGGGGTGAAGCCTCGTTTAAGGGCAGAACGTCATTAGGTTTAAGCCATGTTTCAGTGAGGCCCAATAAGTAGAGACTATGGTCTGTTATCAGTTCATTTACCAAAAGAGCTTTGGTTGGCAGAGAGCGAATGTTGATAAGGCCAACCTTCACGCACTCTGTATAACAGCGTGATTTTCAGCCATGCGGGTAGGTTTAATCGCAATTAAGTTAGCATGGTTTATCGCACAAGGACGAGCTGGGTAAAGCGGAGCGTAACGAGATATTCTAGTTTTGATTGGATATACCGGGTTAAGGATAGAGATAGAAAGAGAGGCGTGGGGAGCCTGGTGGAGGAGGGACCCAGCATGGTTAGGAAAGGTATAGGGATTGGCAGGCTCCATCGGTTTAGCATGACAAGCAGGCTCGCTACGAGCCTGTACCCTGCCATGCTTGTGGGGTGGCTGTCAGCCCGAAGTTCTATGTTTCCGGTCCAGTTCCCTACTCCCACTCACTGCGGATCTCAGAGCCATGTCCATACCCACGGAGAGCAGCCAGGCTCCATTCCAGTTGGGATGAAGGCCACCCCTAGCAAAGAGCTCCGGACGTCTCCAGAAAACATAGAAATTGTCTATATACGGAATTGTATTTAGGCAACAGTAACCTGTTTCACTGTTTTACTGCATTACAGTACTGTTATATTGTCGTTTTTTTATCAATAAAAAATATATATTACATATATATTGTTGGTGCTCCTTACATTTTGATGGGTGCTCCTACATTTTGCTGGTGCTCCCAAGTAAAAATGTTAATTTCGAGCCCTGTGCAGCCTCCGACAACCATCAGATCCTCCTCGCGTCCCTTGCAGGAATGGGAGTGGCTCGCTCTGCACTGACATGGCTGACATCATACCTCAAGGACCGCTCCTACCAAGTGTCCTGGAGAGGGACCCTGTCGGCCCACCGCCCCCTGCGGACGGGTGTCCCCAGGGCCCCTTCTCTTCTCCCTCTACACTAAATCCCTGGGTAACATGATCACATCTCATGCTTCTCGTATCATTGCTATGCAGATGATACTAAACTCTTCCTCTCCTTTCCTCCCTCAGATATCCACGTCTCTGAGCTGATCTCGGCCTGTCTGTCCGACATCTCCGCCTGGATGACGACCAACCACCTCAAACTGAACCTAAGCAAAACAGAATTGCTTCAACTGCCGGCCAAATCCTCCCCCCTGACCGACCTTTCCATCGCAGTCGAGAATGCAGCTGTGACCGCATCCCCGACCACCAAGAACCTTGGTGTTGTCCTCGACGACCAGTTTAACTTCTCCACTCACATTGCAGCGACAACCAGAACCTGCAGATTCCTCCTGAGCAACGTCAGAAGGATCCGCCCCGTCCTGACAAAAGAAGCCACCCAACTTGGCAGTGTGGCTACATGAGTAGAGCTCCGGACTCATGATCGGAAGATCACCGGTTCGAGCCCGGGTCAAGGCTGCTGTCGGAAAGTGGTGTTGTTGTCCAGCAGGGGGCACTCTGTCCTCTGGATGTCAGTAACAATGCCCCTGTTACAGTGATAGGGACACCGACCGTACAGCTGCGAGTGCCATCCTTCGGATGAGACGCTAAACCGAGATCCTGACTGAATTCGGTTGTTAAAGAACCCAGGACGTCTATCGTAAAGAGTAGGGGGTTCCCCGACGTTCCTGGCCAAATTCCCAATCAGGTCTCGGACATCAAGGCCACCTAATCATCCCTTCTCCTTAATTGACTGATATCAATCCCTGTCTCCTGAGCCGTTCAGCCATTGTGTAGTGTGATGTGTGCCGGGTGCCAGTGTATGGTAGCCATTGAGCCTGCATAGCCCAAGGTTGGGTGCTACCAGTGGTAGTGAAGGAACTCCCTCCCCCCCGCCTCTGGAACTCCCTCCCCCCCGCCTCTGGAACTCCCTCCCCCCCGACATCAGGATCATTGACTCCATCATCCCATTTAAAACCCACCTCAAAACTCACCTGTTTAGGCAGGCGTATGTCTGATTTTATTTTTTAAATAGATTGTGATTGTAAATTAACGGTTTTTAAATTGTTGTACGGCGACCTTGAGTGTCTTGAAAGGCGCCTTATAAATAAAATGCATTATTATCATTATTATTATTAAGGCACAAATCCGCTTCAAGGCCCTCGACCTGGCATATCGTGCAAATGGACATGTACCATACAAGACCCCAGACTATAGTTAAGAGTTTAATATTCCATATTTATACCGTCTTGTTGCGAGCTCCTGCCTGGCCACCTGTTCAGCGCACACACACACATGTATAGTATATGTGCATAATGAATGAACAGTAGGCTTATATTATTCTAATGACTATTTATCGTTTATCCTTCTAATAAAATTTCAAAATTTCAAACTTGTTTTATTAGGAGATCACAGATACTGCACTGCCTATACAGTACAGTATACATCTAGTGTGACATCTCCACAGAGTCGGGCGTGAGCTGACTGGACTCTGCACGGCATGTCCGCAATCGTTTGAGGTTTCAGTCAAGCTTACCACCGCGTACAAATTTCCTACATTTCTCATGGCAGTTTACTACATTTAATGTAGGTCAATGTCAACCAACACGCCGAGCAGTGTGACACCGGTGTGCAACGACTCTGTCGAGTCTGGTCCGCTCACGCCCGACTCTGTGGAGATGTCACGCTAAGATGTATACTGTACGTACTGTACTACTATAGGCAGCGCAGCATCTGTGATCTCCTAATAAAACAAGTCCTTAGAATAATATAAGCTAGGGGTGTAACGGTACACAATGGTTATAACTTATTATGTATCGTTTTTACTTTTGGTTAACTGTGTTAATAAATAAATACAAATACAGCAGACATTTTTTTTATAATAATTATTATTAATATAAAAAAAATTATTATATGTATTTTTTTTATATATATTATATTTATGATTATTATAATTATTATTAAATAGAATAATTTTCTATAGGCCTTTACCGACATCCATAATATTCTGGGGTCCTGCACCAATTTCGCATTCTCCAGTAGGAATACAGAAAGAGCTTCTTTGAGTTGTGTAATGAATTCCTTGTTATTCAGCAGTATCGAGTTAAATCGCCATCTTGGGGCTCGGGATGACAGTATACCAAATGATCCTTTTAGGAGTAAATAACAGTGATCTGATTGGGTACCATTTCCACGTCATAGTTATCAAATAGTCTCGGGATGCAAAAACATAATCTATTCTGGAAAGTGTGTTATGTCTTGCAGATCGATAAGAGTACTTCCGGGTCGTGGGGTTGAGTGATCGCCGTAGATCATTTACACCTGTATTCTTCGACCAATCCTTTAACGCATTAGATGCATTTTTCTGTTCGTTGGAAAAGGTGGGATAAGATTTATCCATCCCAGGATCCCAAATGGCATTCAAATCCGCACCAATTATAAATGAGTATTCAGGAAGGGGGCGCTAGTGAGCGGTGAATGGAGTAGTCGCATTTTTCTGAGCTCCCTCCTCAACTTCTAATTTTGTATAAAAAACACACGTTTATCTAACAGTTTGCTTTCAAAAGTATCAACAGACTAAATATAACACTACCGCCGGAAAGTTGAGATTATTTGGAAACAATATTTGGCCAAACAAACAAAAAAAAGGCAACCGCAGCTGGCAAACGACAAACAGGCATGGCCACTACGAGACAGGCAGCAGCAGCCCAAACATCTGACGACACTGCCAGCGCTGCTATTCTGGCTGCAATTGAAAGCCAGGGTAAAAGTCTGAAGAAAGCGATGGACGAGACCCGAGTCTCTATCACATCCCGGCTGAACCTTAAATTCGTGGGAATCAAAGAGGGCGAGGAGAAGCGAAGGCCTACTGACTTTGTGAGCAAGTTGGTCTCGCAACTACTTGGCAGTGAAAACTTCACCAAGCCAATTAAAGTGGACAGAGCCCACCGCATCCTGCTAACCAACACCACGACAAAGACAAGGACCGGGTCCTGCGTCTCAGCGCAAACCATGCACCATTATCACCAAGATGCACCACGACAAAGACAAGGACCGGGTCCTGCGTCTCAGCCGCGAGCACGGCCCTCTTTACTACAAAGGATCCAGAGTGTATATTTTTCCTGATTATACAGTGGATGTGATGACCCAGCGCAGAGCCTTCAGTGATGTGATGAAGACCCTCCGAGAGGCAAATGTGAAATACAGCCTGCGCTTCCCAGCCAAGTTGCATGTCGAGCACAACTCTACTGTCACAATGTTTGGCACCCCGGAGGAGGCTGCGCGCTTTTCCAAGACTCTCTCAACTGATGGAGGTCTGGCGGTCTCAAGCTGACTGTATATAAGCTGATTTGTTGACTATTCAACATAAGACACGTGTGAACACTTTATTATTTTTCATCCACTGGGTTGTGGAGGGACAGCTGTCTAGCCTGGTATTGGTAACTATAACATTAACCGGTGCAATGCGATGCCTATTCTTTTGCCCAGCTGTCTTCGTGAGTATATGGGGGTTTTGCCGTTCAGTTTTGGTAAGCGGCGGTGGGGGGGTTTATTGTGTTGCCAGTCCTTATTGTTATATTGTTGTATCTGAAGTCTCTTTCAAGAAGGTGGATGATCAATGGATTAAAATCTACTTCATATACCATGCTGTTTGTATTAAGATTGTTATCACTTGGTCGTGATGACGCAGGGGGTTAATATATCGGGGGGTGAGAAGCCTATTACGATGGTGTCATGGAACACTAAAGGATTGGGTAGTGCAGTTAAAAGGGGAAAAGTATTTGCTCATTTGAAAACATTGTCTGCAGATATTATATTTTTACAAGAGACTCATATAGCTCCAACGGAACAGAGGCGCCTGAGGAAGTACTGGGTGTCACAAGTGTACCAATCTACTTTTTCTTCCAAAGCAAGAGGGGTTGCTATTTTATTTAGTAAATCTGTTCCATTTCAAATGACCACAGTAGTCTCCGACCCCGGAGGCAGATATGTCATGGTGTCTGGTAGCATTAATTCACTACCAATAACATGCCTGAATATTTGTGGTCCTAACATTGACGACCCAAGCTTTTTTCGTAAAATATTTGACATAATCCCTGATCTGAATACCACCAACTTGATTTTAGGTGGAGATTTAAATTGCTATCTAGATCCCTATCTTGATCGTACGTCCACTCGTCCGCCTCCGACCATTAATTCCGTTGGAGTACTAAACAATTTAATGCGTTCTATGAACATAGTTGACATATGGAGATTGCAGCACCCTACGAACAGGGATTATTCTTTCTTTTCCCACGTCCACAAATCGTATACAAGAATAGATTATTTTCTTGTTGATGCTAAATTTATCTCTAGTGTGCTGCAAACTAAATATCATAGCATCCTTATTTCAGATCATGCTCCAATCACTATGTTGGTAAAGCTGGCACTGCCACAGACGCGATACAGTTGGCGCTTCAACCCCTCTTTGCTCTCGGAGAAAGCATTTCGGGATCAAATGAGATCTCGACTCATTGAGTTTATGGAGACTAATGACACCGGTGATGTCTCCGACACTACACTGTGGGAGTCTCTTAAGGTGGTATTGAGAGGGCACATTATATCTTATGAAGCCTTTGGAAAGAGAGAAAGACGTAAGCGCTTGGCTGAAATTGAGGCACAGCTCCCCTCGCTGGAGCAGGTTTACAGACTATCACAATCCCAAATGGACCTAAATAACATTTTAAAATTGAAGTATGAATACAATTCTATTCTGGGCAAGCAGGTTAGTACCCTCCTCCTTAAACTCAGACAGAAGCACTTTGAACTAAGTGATAAACCAGACAGACTGTTGGCTAGGCAGCTGAGGGGTGTACAGGCCAGCCAGGCAATTCATAATATCAAATCTATATCGGGCAGCTTGCTGACTAACCCCAAAGACATAAATGACCGTTTTAAAGAATTTTATACTGGCCTTTATACCTCTAGATGCCATGCCCCAGACTCTGAGGTTGAGAGCTTCCTGGACAATATTGATATGCCAGTGCTTAGTGATGAGGCAAGGGATGAGCTAGATGCTGATTTCAGCCTGCAGGAAATAACAAGTGCAATAAAGTCTTTCCCTAGTGGGAAGGCCGCTGGCCCGGATGGGTATGGGGCGGAGTTTTATAAAGCTTACAGTGACATTTTGGCCCCTCTACTTCTTAGAATGATTCAACATTCTATCACTAATAATGTCTTCCCTGACTCCCTCTATGAAGCGAATGTGTGCCTTTTACTCAAGAAAGGTAGGGATGGGACGGATCCAGCAGGGTTCCGGCCTATAAGTTTGTTAAATTTTGACCAAAAGACAGTTACCAAGGTGTTGGCCACTAGGTTGGCTCAGCATGTCGGATCTCTCGTCCACTCCGACCAAACGGGATTCATTCCTGGCAGGCTTGCTTTTTCTAATATTCGGAAATTACTAAACATATTGTACTCTAACCAAAGAAAGGACACTAAGCCGGCGATCATATCACTTGACGCTGAAAAGGCATTCGACCAGATCGAATGGAAATATATGTTCAGTGTCCTCCAGCGCTTTGGTTTCGGTGACAGGTTTCGTTCTCTTATTGGAATGTTGTATGCTCATCCGAGAGCTTCCATTCTTACCAATTCTGATAGATCTGACTCCTTCCCACTCCATCGCGGCACCCGACAAGGATGTTGTATTAGTCCCTTACTGTTCAATTTAGCCCTCGAACCCCTGGCTATCAGTATCCGGAGTCATCCCAACATCACGGGAATAAAGTTGGGAAAGTATGAGAGCCGTATTTCGCTATATGCGGATGATGTGGTCCTGTATCTTGCTGATCCTGCCTCCTCCGTCCCATGCCTCCTAGATTTAATCAGGCAGTTTGGTACTTTCTCTGGTTACTCCATTAACTGGGAGAAAAGTGTGTTCATGCCCATCTCAGGGAGCCTAGACACTTCCTTTACTGACAGCTTACCCTTTAAAATAGAACATGACCACTTCACCTATCTGGGAGTAGTTATACCAAAGGATCCCAAACTCCTATTTAAACTGAACTTTGGTGAAATGGTCTCAAAATTGAAGACAAATATGGAGAGTTGGAGAATTTTGCCAGTGTCTTTGGTGGGGTGTGGGAATGTCATAAAAATGGTGGTTCTCCCCAGGTTCCTTTACCTTTTTCAGAGCGTGCCTATTTTTTTTACTGCCTCTTTCTTTAAACAGATAGACACTATACTTCTGCCATTTGTCTGGGGCTATAAAGCACACCGTATTTCAAAAGCACACTTGCAGAAGCCAAAGCATATGGGGGGGCTGGCCCTGCCGGTATTCCAGCACTACTACTGGGCTGCTAATGCAAGGGCTATGACCTTCTGGCAAGATTACTCCATAGGTGATGCTACAGTAGCCATGGACGCCCCCAGGTGGCTAGACATGGAGGCGCATGTGAACTTAAAAAGCTCTCTTCCTGCAATGTTATTTTCTAAGTGTGATACGATTAATAAGATGGCTCTCAACAATTTTATCCTTCGGAACTCTGAGAATACGGAGTCAAATCAAAAGGGTTTTCAAAGTACCTTCAACCTCGGCATATGCTCCAATATGTGATAATCATAATTTTCCCCCTGGTCAATCTGATATTGTTTTTTCACTATGGAAGGGAAAGGGACTGGCCACTATCAAATATCTATATGTTGATCGTCACTTTGCCTCATTTAATGAACTTAAGTCTAAGTTTAATCTTACAAGCTCACACTTCTTTCATTACCTGCAGGTTAGAAATTATGTCTGCAGTAATATCCCAGACTTTGAGACATGTCCTGCTTATTACCAGTTTTATAATCTCATGAGCCGATCACCAGTTTCAAAACACCTGATCTCTGATTTTGTTTCATATTTCTCGGTCCAATCTATGGCTTCCTCCGACCACATTAAAGATGTATGGTCCACAGAGCTTAGTATGGAAATCTCTGATGAGATGTGGGAGGAGGGACTTAGCAGGATACATAAATGTTCTATTAATGCCAGAGTACAACTTATACAGTTTAAGGTCATTCACAGACTACATTACTCTAAAACCAAACTGCATAGAATCTATCCCTCTGTATCACCTCTCTGTGATCGTTGCATGTCCGCAGAGGGTAATCTTTCACATATGTTTTGGTTTTGTCCCAAGCTATTTAAGTACTGGGTAGACATTTTTGACTGGTACACCAAGGCGTATAAAAGAGAGATTGCCCCAGACTGCCTTCTAGCTCTACTCTGCTGTTCAGCTAACACTGCAGAATTACCTTACAATGAGCAGGAGGCCCTGATGTTTGGTATGGCTGTGGCCAAAATAATTATCCTTAAAGAATGGAAAGACACGTCGTCTCCACGTTTTAAAAGATGGCTCACTGAGATGGTCTCCTCTCTGCAGCTGGAAAGCATCCGTCACAGTAGGTCTGAGACCTCGAACAAATTTGAAATTATATGGGGTCCCTTTTTGGAATGCTTAGCTAGAACATAAGTGCTTCTCAATGTCCTCATGTGTATTTTCTGTACTATGTACTAGTGTTGTCACGATACTGGAATTTCAAACTTCGATACGATACCTTGAAAAGTATCGATATTCGATACCATTTTCGATACCACGGGGAAAAAGGTTCAATCTTAATTATTTTTTATTTTTTTAAATAAATGTTGCTTTTGTTGCTGGTTGATTCTCCTCAGCTTCTCTCTGGTACTATAAGAGAAGATAAATATAACACTTTTAAAACCCTTTGTTTATCTTTAGATCACACATTTAAAAATAACTGTTCGTCTCGCTTCAATCGTTTTTGTTGCAGAGCATGGTATTTTCTTAAGTGGACAGATGTAAACACTGTAATCTGTGTTTCATGTGCCTGACGGGCTGGGCTGTTTGTGTTGCAACCATATTCCGACTTAACTGAATGCACATGTGTGTGTGGACTGCTGTACGATTGCAGGTATTGAGATGAACAGTGCAACTTCCTTATACAAAGAAAAAATAAATAAAAAATCGGGAAATGAGCATTGAAACAGTTTTAAATATTCAGAATCGATATGTATCGATTTTTCGATATTCTTGACAACACTACTATGTATGTATGTATATGTGTTATGTGTTCCACTGCAGTAATACGCTCGGATTGATTTGCGGCCGCTGTTTTAACCTCTTCGAATTTAGCATCGATGTGTAATTTGAAGGCGTCGATGTGTAATTTGAAAGCGTCAGCCTTGGCATCCGCCTTGACGTCCGCTTTATCCATCCGATCCTTTATCAGGTTAGTCAGAGACTTGAAATCGGGTGGTGTATTCTCCATGCCTGTATCAGTTGATGTTGTAGGAGCGTTGGGAGTCGCGGCGGTATTGTCGGATATTTTCTTCTCAATTTCCACTGCTTTCCCTTTCACGAAGCTCGTCCCCGCCGGTGCCGTTATATTGTCGTCTGCTATCTCCCTCCCGGGGCAAGTCATCATCGGGACCGTTATATTATCAGCTGCTGTCTCCCCAACGGGGCAAGTCAACACTGGTGCCGTTGTATTGGCCGCTGCTATATCCCTCGCTGAGCGTGTCACAGCCGGGTCCGTTGTACTGTCTACTCCGTGTCTCTTTCCAGTATCTTTCTTTTCCTTTGGTCCCATGTTGAATCTTTCTTTCTGTTGATATAGTTAGTAGAAGGTCTTATTTAATATATACGATGAGGTTTAAACACATTAGTGTTGTGCAAATAAGGTTTTGAAGCGAAATTGACGTTAACGGGAGCGGAGCGTTGACCAAACGTGTCCGCTACATATCGTTCTCAAACCGGAAGTCCTAGGTTCTTTAGGTTCTATTCTTGTGGGGTACTCATTTCTCAATGCCCGCCATAATTCTGTTCGGTATGCATTGAACTCAGTTCCATCGGACATAGAGTCTATCATCCATTCATTTCTGTGATATTTGAGAATGTTTTCCATAGTGGACAAGGTTTGTGCCCAGATCGCTTTTATGTCGCCGATCGCTAACATCCTGCCAATCGTCTCTTCCTCAAATGCTCTGATCCATTTTGATGCACCCTCATGGATATCAGACAATTTAGCAATTAACCCTGCAAGATCTTGTGTCTGCCACGGGATATAGTGAACTTCTGTGCCCTTTCTCAAAATTGGATACATCCCTTTATCTGTGTATCTATCTGGTGGCCTAGTTGCACATCTAAGATACACTGGTCTGGATGTTACAGCGAAGTTTGCCTCCACCTCCCTGCTTTCTCTCTGTTGGTTATCTACCCTTGGTGATTCCTCTGTTGTCCCTCTTGCCCCACCCTCTTTTGTGACCTGATCAATCATGGTCTTGTAATGGTCATCTATGTCCTGTTCCAATTGTTGAATATCCTCTCTTGTTGTCTCTATGAGGATCTATCCAGTATGAGGGATGTAGAGATGTAGCAGTCCAATATTGGTCTCATATTTGGCACTGTTCTGTCTTTCCTTCCAGTACTACAGTGTACTGGCTCCCACTGTGGTGCGTGTGGTACTGTTACATCACATGCAGGCGATGTGTTCCCTGCTGTAAATGTCACTCCTCTGTCCTGTGCGCGCTGCTGGGGTTCTGGTGTCCAAAGACTGATTAATCTTACTCTTTCTTCTGTATTTTGAGATGACCCTTCTTGGGGAGCTGCATTCTCGACACCCTCCCCCTCCCACTCATAATTCCCTTTAATGGCTATGGTTCCTGTTAAAGCTGGGTAGAGTCCTGCTGTTTTGTCTGTGTCTATTTGTTTGTTAATATTATTTGTGGCTCTGACGGCATCTCTAACCTCTTTTCTGTATTTTTCGCCTTCTTTCCTAAACCAATCTAGTATTTTCAACTCTTGTTCTCGTTTACTTTTCTTCGACGTTTGTTTCGGTTTGTAATCCTTAATTCGAATTTCTATATCATCGCATGTGCTTACATCAAAAGTCCCTTCCTCTGGCCATGGTGTAGCTAAAGATTTTGTTCTCTTTCTCCATTTGATAGAAACTTTCAGAATTTGTGCTTTAAGTTATGGGTGTTGGCTCGCAATTACGCAAACTGGCGTTATTATACTCATTTTTGTAGTTAATTAGTTGTTATTAAGTTTGTTTATACTAAGTCTTTAAGTTATTTCCAAATGTACCACAACCAACCAGTAACTACCTTCTGAATTCACAAAACATGAAAATACTAACCAAATTTTTTTTTTTAGATAAGGCTGTTTGTTGTCTCCTCCCCTATTTACATGTAATGAAACAGAGGATTTTCCTGAGGGAGAAGCATCAATGTCTGTATTTGTGCACTTATACGACCTTTCACCTCTCTGAAATCTCTCCTCGTTTTGATCCTCCCCGTTTGTCACAGAACCACAGCCCCCACCCTCGTGTGCCGTTTCTCTCAGTTCACTACCAAAGAATATAATAAAAAAAATAGATGACGTGTGTCCGTTCACACCATGTAAAGTAAATGAAAACCAGATGTTGCCTAGTGCTTGCCCAGAGTTATTGGAATGTGCAGAATGTATCCCTCCTTCACTTAACTGTTTAACCACTTTTCCTCAACTCTCTCTCTCTTGGTGCTCTGCTCAAGACTTTTTATTTTTTTAAAGAAAGAAAAGAGAGACAAACTAAAAATAAGAAAATACATATGCCCAGAGCCTTTCGTCATTAGACCTGTCACTTAAAAAAAATAATCACCAGGGCCACTCCCTTGATCACAACTGTATATAAAAAATCGTACCCCAATTGTATTTGTAAAATACCTCTGAGTACAAAACACATAGGGCACAGAGCCTGTCGTCAGAGACCTGTCACCTATGTCAAAATAAAAATAAAATAAACACCAGGGTCACTCCCTGTCTAAAACTGTCTAAACATTGCAACGTGAAAATTCTGGTCATCGCACACCGTGAACATATGACCAGTTTAATCATTGCAGCGTTGACACCTACACTAACACACACACCCACAGAGTCATACTTCCGTTACCTCTGCCACTATACCTTGTTCCCATTGACCTACTGTCTTAAAAAAATGTAAAACAGTTTTCTCACAGGTCATACGAACAGAAATCACTGTTTAGTCGGACTGAACAGCCTTTTAAAGAAAAAGAAAAAATAACGATCCGATCTGAATCCACGGCGCCGGGTGCCATACACCTTTAAGTTATTTTTGAAGAATGAGCTCTCAGCCCCAGGAGACCCAGCCAGCAGTCAATCTTAACTAAAGAGAAATTCAAATTCCTCACCTTCTCTGCCGGCAGAACTGCTGTACAGGTCCCCGAAGGCCGGACCCCCAAAATCTTCTGCAAACGTTGGGCTCCAATTGAAGTGGAATTCTCTGACTCTTCACAATATATAATAAGAAATCAGGACTGAAGAAAGACACCAGGCAGGCTGTGTTTCAGATCGAATCTCCGCGGTTGAGGAACTGCTTTATTCAGTGAGTTAATGTATTAAGCCCCAGTATATCCGGTCAGTTTGATAAGCCCATCAATCAGTAATCTGCTCGTCTGGCCTCAAACAGCGTCCTGCAAGGCTGTGACGTTCAAACCCCTATGAATCTAAAAGAGTTCATCAGAGACCGGTCATACTGTTTGCTCATCTCGTCCCCCCTCGACAAGATGTTAATCATTGGTAAGGGTTGCGAGATCTATATTTTATTCTAACAAGGAAGATTTATTGATAATTCTTTCCTTAGTAAATCTACTTGAGTGTTCAAATAGGGTTGTCATCAATCAAGTGATTATCCCTCCCTCATATGTCATAGGCGCTGGTGAGAGTACATCTCGCAGCTTAAATGAATGAGGTAAATTCTTCTAATGCTTGCTGTCTGGAAAACCCCCTTTAACATTGAATACAATAGATTACAGATTCTTCTTTCATTCTTTTGCTATTTTTAGAGAAAAGGCAGACATCTGTACTTATTGTACCTAAGATCTATACATAATGAAATGAAGTAGATCTATGTCATGTGTCTGCCCAAATGACAATAATTTTATATATTATTCTCTTTGAGAGATAAGCTGAACGCCAGATAGTGTTGTAAATTCAACCTGTGAAAAATAAATAGAATAACTTTTTAAAGAGGCAGCCCTCCGTCCACTAGTCTTATTTTCAAGCTCCAAGCATAGCTTAGTTTTTGGAATATAGATGCTAAAAAATAGAATCCTAAGTAGGTCAATCATAGGGAGACCATCCTTATTACCCCGGTCTATTTTCAGGCTTCAATTACACCGCAAGGCTCTGAAATATAGACGCTAAAAAATAGAATGGTATTATAGCTTACCAGTATTTTAGAAGTACCACGAAGAAAAAGATTTAGTTTCAAAAAGTTTTAATTAAAAAAATACAAGAGTTACAAAAGAATGCATTTATCATAGGTTCTATTACAGCAGAAAAAAAGGCATCAAGTCAAAATGAAAAAGTCACCTCTCCTTGTTTCACGGGTTTATATAATACAGACATACGTCATAAGATTACACCCCTTTGGACAGTACAGTTCCAATCAGTGTATAATACGTAATCACAACCCCTCCTCTTCCATCCTTTCTACTGTAACTACAAAAGTAACAAATTACTTTGTGTTGGGAAAGTCCCTCTTACCACACTTGTATGTTTAAGCAGAAAAATAAAGAAATATATAGCAATACAGTACATGTATACTTTAAACCTTGGTTACAATGTTTTTCCACATCATACATGTGTGAAACCCTCATACATTATACATCCTACATTTAGTTTTCTGAATGTACAAAGCGTTCCCTCTTGACATGGCAGGCAAGGGTTAAACTGTGCCAACTTGCTGTTCGATTCCTGCATGTAATCTGCAAGGCCGTCTGGAGAGGCTCCATTCTGACGGCTCACATACCAGAGGTTACCAGAGGTTCTTTCTTATTCATTTCTTTAGGATATTGTGGTTTACACAAGTTTACAGTTTTTACAGTATTACACAAGTAGGGAAAAATACAATAGACATCTTTCATAATCACTGACTTCCAGCTCAGCGTTTAAAATCAGGGCCATGCTCATTCTATTAACAAGTTTAATCTAATACATTTATTCAAACAGATATATGTTTTAATTTTCAGCGTTTCTGGAGTAGGGCTTGACATGGTGACGTTTTGACGCGTGGCTTGGCCGTCTGGGTGTCCGAGAGGTCATCATTCTTTGGTCCGGCTGGCTGTGACCTTTGACAGTTAACAATGAATTTCAAAGAAGATCCTAACATGTCATCTTATTCTTGTCATATTTATACTCTTTCATTCCTTGGCATGTTACAATCATAAGAGGGCCACTTCCCCATTGGTGCAATTGGTTTTACTGGTCAAGATCTGGTGCAGTCTAAATTGTATTGGTTGAGTGTGTGTAGGTGTGTTCTAATATTCTATTATTGCCAATTCTTCTTTTTTAACTGCGTATTATTTTGGCTGTTAACTGTTTTTCACAAAAACCGGTTTGCACTGGAGTCAGATGAACTCATTTTAGTGTGAGTTCATCTGAGGTTATTTGGCTGAGGTCAGATAAAACATTTTGGTGTTGTGGGTGAACAGGGAAAGACTGGACATTTTCCTTGCACTCCTCATAGTCCCACCGTTCTATTTAACTGAAAGGGTGAATCTATCTCTGACACGGTTTGTTCCAATAAATGAGTGTCTGCACATGAGATGTGATTTTGTCAAATACAGAAGATCTCTTTTCCGTCTTTAAATAAACAGGTTTTATCCAGCTGCAATACATGGAACCTTGACAAATGGTCACTTTCATTAAACCCATATGTGTTTTGTAATGACCGGTATTCATAAGTGTGTGTAATCTTATTTTATATAGGATGTTGGTATACACATATGGCATTCTGCCACCACAGTTCGAGACAGGGGAAGGGAGAATTGGCGAGGCGAAATTGGGATGGGAGAAAAATAGAAAAATAAGGAGAAAAAGTGTATATAAAAAAAAGAAAAAACCTGTTTCAGACTGTGTGTCACATCGAATGTCCTCCGGGGAGAGGATTTTGGTCCAGGCAAGTCTAGCGGTTCACCCGATCACATTGGAACGCATCCATGGTCCCTCGATGCATGTGTTGTGCCGGATTATGTCGGGGACCCGATGGACACCAATACTTGATCCAGTTGATCAATGTATGTAGTATTCAAAACGAATGCCGTTGATGACGATCAGAGCATCAAAAAATACCCTTGATTTGGAAACAGTAGCATGTCCAGGTGAGCAACATGAACGCATTTAGCTAAATTCACATATCACTCCTTTCAGGAATTAGCCAGGATCACTCTGAAACTATACAATATTCACGACGGGATAACATGCGAACGTATACATGAAAATAATTATTATTATTACATGTTGAACGAGATGGTTACCGTCAAATGAGCCATAGTATTGTCTCCATAGCTATAATATAGAATATAGATATAGCCCTGCAAACACTGTGACGCACAGTAAAAATGCCTATATAAAGCGTGGCACATTTACTATAGGATAAGGATAATAGCTGGCAGAGAAAGAGTTAAGAGGTTAAGCACCCCTTGAGCCCTATGCATGTCTGGTTACAGACAGCCATGTTGGAACAGAGACAACTATTGTTGGAAGAGAGGACTAGAGAGCAAGGCCTCTATTAAAACCAAGTCTTGAGAATGTCTGAAGCTCTTTCCATGCTGGTCACAGTGGTAGGGTTTCTCTCACATATGAATGTGCTGGTGTGTCTTTAAATTGAATGATCAAATTCAATGTTTCCTCCACTGTCTTTAAGGCTTCTCTCTAGGGCTGGGCGTTTAAGCGACATTATCGATTAATTCAAATTAATGATTTAGGATGATTTTGAAAAATTTAAATCGATTTAAAAAAAAATTCAGGAGTTTATTTTACAAAAAGTGATGTTTGGTGAAAGTTAGATTTGCACTGTATTAATCCCAATAGGGACATTCATCTTTGTTTGATTAAGAGTAACATTTTATATTATTTTAATTTTTTTAAGTGAAGATTGGTGAAAGTTAGGTTTGCACTTCAATCCCAATAGGGAAATTCATCTTGGTTTGATAATTTGTTTGTGTCAAATAAAAACAAAGGTTATTTGAATGATTTCCTTGGCGTTTCTTTAAATCGGATTAAAAAAATACTTTATGAATGCGCTGATGTTTCTTTAAGGTGGCAGATTGACTGAAGCTCTTCTCACACTGGTCACAGTAGTAGGGCTTCTCTCCTGTATGAATGCGCTGGTGTACCTTTAAGCCTCCAGAGCTACTGAAGCGCATACCACACTGGTCACAGTGGTAGGGCTTCTCTCCTGTATGAATGCGCTGGTGACTCTTTAATTCTCCAGAGGTCTTGAAGCTCTTCTGACACTGGTCACAGGGGTAGGGCTTCTCTCCTGTATGAATGCGCTGGTGAGTCTTTAAGGCTCCAGAGGTATTGAAGCGCGTACCACACTGGTCACAGTAGTAAGGCTTCTCTCCTGTATGAATGCGCTGGTGTGTCTCTAAGTTTCCAAATAGACTGAAACTCTTCTTACACTGGTCACAGTGGTAGGGCTTCTCTCCTGTATGAATGCGCTGGTGAATATTTAAGCTGTGATTTCTACTGAAGCTCTTCTCACACTGGTCACAGTGGTAGGGCTTCTCTCCTGTATGAATGCGCTGGTGTTTCTTTAAGTCTCCAGAGGTAGTGAAGCTCTTCTCACACTGGTCGCAGTGGTAGGGCTTCTCTCCTGTATGAATGCGCTGGTGTAGCTTTAAGCCTCCAGAGGTAGTGAAGCTCTTCTCACACTGGTCGCAGTGGTAGGGCTTCTCTCCTGTATGAATGCGCTGGTGACTCTTTAATTCTCCAGAGGTCTTGACACTCTTTCCACACTGGTCACAGTGGTAGGGCTTCTCTCCTGTATGAATGCGCTGGTGTTTCTTTAAGTCTCCAGAGGTAGTGAAGCTCTTCTCACACTGGTCGCAGTGGTAGGGCTTCTCTCCTGTATGAATGCGCTGGTGTTTCTTTAAGTCTCCAGAGGTAGTGAAGCTCTTCTCACACTGGTCGCAGTGGTAGGGCTTCTCTCCTGTATGATGAATGCGCTGGTGAATCGTTAAGGCTCCAGAGGTACTGAAGCTCTTCTCACACTGGTCACAGTGGTAGGGCTTCCGTCCTGTATGAATGCGCTGGTGTATCTCTAAGTTTCCAAATTGACTGAAACTCTTCTCACACTGGTCACAGTGGTAGGGCTTCTCTCCTGTATGAATGCGCCGGTGTTTCTTTAAGTCTCCAGAGATACTGAAGCTCTTCTCACACTGGTCGCAGTGGTAGGGCTTCTCTCCTGTATGAATGCGCTGGTGAATCTTTAAGTGTCCAGAGGTCTTGACGCTCTTCCCACACTGGTCACAGTGGTAGGGCTTCTCTCCTGTATGAATGCGCTGGTGTATTAGAAAAGCTGACTTTTTGATGAAGCGCTTTCCACACTGGTCACAGCAGTGAGGCCTTGACTCATTCATATCTCTGCTTGTTGTTGGGGAGCAATGCAGCAATTGTACCTGGAGAGAGAGAAGTACACCAATTAAGAGTTCTCAAGTTCTAAAAATGTTTTATGCTCCAAATGTAGTTATTGATGTGATTTAAAAGTGAATCTGCTCCAAGGGCGGTTATACTCTGACGTATTGTTTAACGTAAGTATATGATAAATGCTGGTGAATATTATTAACCACATCTCTAACAAAGAAATGCCACCCAAAAAACCTGAAGTGAAGGAAGATAAATGCAAGAAGCCGACTGCATCGCCCAACGGTGGCGCTAGCATTAGCGTGAAACCACAAGGAGCTAACAATCTGGCTAATACGTTAGCTAACACCGAGGCCAGCAGTGAAACCCCGCCGGCATGGTTTCTTGGGGAACTGGAAAAAGTATTCGACAGAATACAAACCATGATGGAACTCAAGTTGAACTCTCTAAATGTCTCGGTGGAAAGTCTCATCAGTGACAACCGGGCGCTAGGGCACCGTGTTAAGGAAATAGAATAAGTGCATGCTAGCTATAGTGCTAGCCTCAACTCCCTACACCAAGACCTCAGCGAACATAATAAAAATACAGAGGAAGTCGTCAGCGGTCTGAAAGAAAAGCATGACAATTTGGAAAACAGAGAGAGCAGACGGAACCTAAGACTGGCAGTCTTCCCAGAAGGTGTGGAGGGTAAAAACGCTATCGCTGTCCTACAAGTATAGCTCCCCAAAATACTAGACCTAGACACAGGGCAATAGAATAGAATAGAATAGAAATACTTGTAATATCCAGAGGGAAATTTGACACTGCAAATTGCTCAACATTAAACATTTAGACAGAACAGGTCACGAATAAGAATAACAAAACAAGTCACATTGCCTAAGTCTTAGGCCCTAAGATAAGAGTAGAATAAAAATGGAATAAAATATACAGTAAACAAATACAGTAAAAATATACTGTATCCATTGAGATCGAACGGGCTCACCATACACTCCAACGCCGACCAGATGAAGGCAGCCTCCCCTGAGCCATAGTGATCCACCTACTCCGTTTTACTAATGTGGCCAGAATCCTTAAAACGTCCCGGGCCGGTGCCAGTTAAGATAATGTATATGGTTCAAACCAAGATGACCCTAACTTCTATGCGAACCTTTTTCTTAGAGCTTATAATTGGTGGTGATTTTAACGTGGTATTAGACCCCGCAATGGATAAATCCTTCCTCACCCTTTAACCTCAGGGGCCAAGGTCCTTAAAAAATAACTTATATATCTTAATTTATTGGATATATGGTGGGAGGGGCATACATCCAGTGTTAATTCTGTCAACGAACATGATGACTAAATATGGTCATCAGCTAATCTTTTCCCCCTGATGACGAGACGTGACGTCACGTTAATGTAGATCATGTGACACTAACATGACTAAATAATTTATGCAATATTGTTGACTACAACTGAGGACACAAAAACCACATGATGAATTCTCTTAATTTATGTTGACTAAAACAAGATGAGCCAAAATAATTAAAACTTTTAGAATAATTCATGTTATTATTTCAGCATTTCTCATTTCCGGCTATAGCTAAGCTCTGCACCGTTTATGGCCCACTAAAAGCCAAGCTATGCGAGGCTAAAAACCACGTCCCAGGTATCTCTTGACTACAGCTTATACCAATAATAACCATGAACGGAATCCGCTACTTTCTCAACACTCCTGCGGCAGCCGAAGAGTTCTACCAAAAGAACATAGCATTTAAGACAACGGAGGCTAAAGAGGATGGCTAGGCTGCGAGAACAGCTCATTTATTAGCCTGGAACCTATATCCCAGACCAGAGCATGTCAGCGGCGCGGAGCGGCCGAGAAATCCGCTTGTCGCTCTGGACGGCTTAGTTCCGCTCTCATTCGCTCATGTTGCCCCCCCCCGCCCCAAGCCGGTCTCCGCTCGCTCAGCGCTCACCTTCATTTAATAATAATAATGGCTTGGATTTATATAGCGCTCTTCATGACACCCAGAGCGCTTCACAGAGTCCATTATTCATTCATACACAGTCATACCGGTGGTGGTAAGCTACAATTGCAGCCAGAGCTGCCCTGAGGCAGACTCACGGAAGCGTGGCGAATAATCATCGCCTACGGCCCCTCCGACCACCACCAACATTCATTCACATGCATACACATTCATACGAGGCAAGTAGGTTAAGTGTCTTGCCCAAGGACACAACGGCAATGGGATGGACATGGGCTTGAGCGGGATTCGAACCACCAACCCTTCGATCATTGGACGACCCGATCTACCTCCGAGCCAAAGCCGCGCCACTTGCCGCCCCATTTGCGCATCAAGTGCTCCGCGCTCAGGCCCGCTCAGCAGAAAAAAAAAATTTTTTTGGAGCATGATGTAAATTAGCTAGATTTGACCAAACTACAACAGTCTGCACCCCCTGGGCCCCTTAACAATTGTTTGTATTGAGCCGTATTGTATTGTACCCATTCTGCAATCTCTTAAATAACGTTTTCAACCATTCTACTAGCTTTACTATGCTAATGTACGCTAGCCTAGCCGCAATGCTAAGTGTTTATACTGGCAGATCCCATTCACGTTAGCATGTAAGCTAACAACATCAGCGCTCTTTTTGTGAGACTAAACTCTCCGCTCTTGGTGCTACATTGTGTTGATGTTGGTTTTCGTTTCATCAATAAATGAGGCAGAACAGAATGTATCATTTTTTTTTAATTGCACTTTGTTTGTTTCTTGCTGAAAATAAATTTTGCTAAATAGTTCCCGATAGGGATGTCCCGATCCGATCACATGATCGGGGGCCGTTCACGTGATTTTCAGAAGATCGGGATCAAAAAGAAAATCGGGATATTTATTTTTTTACCTTTTTTTTTTATTCAACAAACATGACCATGTTCACGTCTTAAACTCATACTGATGCCTTAGTTTTGGTTTTAAATTGCATATCATCATTCATTTATTTATTGTCACACAGAGCAGAAGAATTTTGCCAAAACAAACGCATTTCCTTTGATTTAATTATACATCCGCATTTCATTGTATACTTGTATGCCGTGACAAATAAAACTCTTGACTTGAAAAATACATCAAATGATTTATGTCAAGGATGAGGGACATCCACTAGTTGCAGAACTTGCAGTCACCTGATGTTGGTGACAGGTATAGACAACTCGGGTTGTTATGGTCACGTCATTCACAAATGGGTCACGTGGTGTTGTAGTATGAGTAAAAGTCAGCTGTTCACCGGCGGGTTTCAGGTACGGTAATGATGAGGGGGGAACGGGGAAGTCACACTTTGCTGACCGCACGCTACTCAATACTAAATCAAGCTGTGATTTGCGTTTAATGACGTTACTATACGAACTGTTTTTAACCGCAATAAAGTAACCAAACGCAGTATCCTGGAGCAGTGATTTCTTGACAATCGGCGAGTCTGGCAGGTAGAATTATTTCCCCGGTTTAGTCTCTCGTGACTCCATAAATGTTTGGATAGTCGCCATACATTTGTCAGCAAAAAGTGACACTGAACGAAGGATTGGAGGCACGAAAGGTCCCAACAAGTCAGACATTATTGGACGCGGAGCAAAGGAGCAACGCACGCATGCAAACAATGGAATGATCGCACACACACACAAAGGACCGGACTGAGCCAGCGTATATCAACGGATTTGCGGTAATGTAACCCGACTCGTTGCGTTCTGCTGTGTGGACCCATGTTGGCTCATTTGGAACAATTTTGAGCTGGTTCTACCGCTGAGTGGAAACTGTTATTATGCTGAACACGCTGTGGATGTGTGTGCGCGGGCCGCCGGGCAAAGCTCGTATCATGTGTGTGTCAACAAACAATTAACGTGCGCTGCACTGCACTTCTCTCTTGATGTGGCTGATATATGTGGCGGGCTTTGCAAATGCATAGAATATTGGAATTGGATTGTCATGGTGATAACTTTTCTTGTGCATTCAAAATGAGTGGAATAAAAGTTGGTTCAAATGTTGGGAAACAGGACAAGGAAAAGATAAAAATAACTCTCACTGCAAAAGCTCTGGCAAATAAAGTTGAATCACTCCAAAAGAAACGCAAAGGGAAAGTGGAGGAAATAAAACAGCTGATAACCTCTGTGTCACGTACAAAGGTCTAACGACCGCACAGAATAGTAGCTGGAGCAGGCTGTACGTGAACAGAAACAGCCTCTCTTAGTAAATGCTTTCAAAATAGTCCCAGGCAGGTAGATAATAATAAACACAAGACGTTGTTCCAAAAATAGTAAATTATATTTATTATCCTGTGGCAGGAATTCAAACCTCCACTTGATATACGAATATGTAGCAAAGGGAAAAAACAACCCACAAACAATTAACAAACAGGGAGAAGGGTAAGGGGAGAACAAACAAGGTAAATATAATAATCACAAACAATTAACAAACAGGGAGAAGGGTAAGGGGAGAACAAACAAGGTAAGTATAATAATAAAGTAAACTAGATAAGCGCCCACAGACACTCACCAACCAGCCAGAGGTTGGTACTGGGAAAAAAACCCAGCAAAGGTACCAAAGGTACAATTCCACACTCAGTGGGATTTAGGCCTAAAGCCAACAAGAGAATACTTACTCCAATGGAGGAGTGGCGCAGAGGCCAACAATATCTATATACATATACTAGTACTTTAGTCCACCCGAAGCAGTAGCTAAGCACAGTATCAATTCCACCACAGTGGCAACCTCACTCTTCTCTGGTCACTGGCAATTGACAGAATGAGGCGCCCAGACGTGTGTGTGCTGTCAGGTATTTGGCTACCCATCCCTCTCGAGGTGATTGCCATCAGCTGTCATTCATTAGGCAATCAGCACTCTTCAGTATAGGGATGGGCAGCACCTGACAGGGAGAGAAAAGAGACAGCATTAGCTCCCATGTTCACACACACACACATCACATACAAAACACAACACATTAAATATACTAACCTGATGTTCAGAAGGTGTCATAAATACAGTAATAATGGTAATGACCAACCCACGTACCCAGGTACGTCACACCTCCCCCCATAAGAGCGAACCTGTAGGGTTAGCAAAACATTATTACTTATTACCCAACATCCGATTAGTACCACACACCAGGGAAAACAAAAACAACAACAACCTCTACTTTGACAGGCCGCTCCGCCGATACCGTCCTGTCAACAGGAGACAACAAACTGGAAACTTCCTGGGAAAACAAACAAAGCAAAAAAAATCATCTCATCGCGCTTAACAGGACAGCACACAGGGAAACAAAAATCAGCACATTGCCCTGGCACCATCACAGCGCCCATCTTCTTTCCAAAATGGCGTCACAAAACTAACATGGTCAGGATCCAAAATGGTGGCAGTAAAAAATAACATGATCAGGATCCAAAATGATGCCACTCAAAATCACATGATCGGGATCGGATCGGGAGCAAAAAAATTTGATCGGGACATCCCTAGTTCCCGAGGTGATTTAAAGATGCCGGATTTCTGTTTTGACTTAGCAGGATGTGTAGTGACTAGTGACGCGTTCACCCTTCTGATTGGTTGAAAATGGCCTTCATGTTTGAACTAACGTCACAGTGCCCAAGTGCGTCCACCTTTTTATAGGATTCTATCACATTTGCATAACAATAGCGGATATTACGTACCTTGCGCCGTTTTCATTGGAGTTTTTTACAAAACAACGCTGTTTTATTTGTCCTATATATGCGGATATCATTTAAAAACTTAAATTTTACCATTTTAGTTCCCTTTAGACAACAAACATAATGCTAATGATGCACTTTAATTATGATAATTAGGTGGCCATTCACGGTCACTGTACTGAGGTGACGTGAGGGCGCATTCATAGTTTAACGCTCCTGTGTTCAGATCGCATTTTCATCACCTTTCACTGACCTGCTGACCTGTGAACTGTGAAAAAAGGTCTTGGAAAATGGAGTTCTTTTGTTTGAACCTGTTTTCATCCTTTAAAATCAATGCTGCCATCTACTGTTAACTGGAAGGTAGTGTATAAAGCGTTTGTCTACCATCTCATCTCAGGAGCAAACAACATCCCCATTTTATTTGTCTAACAAACAAAATATTAATCACAATCACTTGTCACATTAACATTTGAGAGTACAAGTGTTTTCAACAAAAATATGACAAATTTAACACAACAGCCAGCACTTTAACATTTTATAAACAATTTATAAAAAATATAATAAACATAACTTAGAACAATATCAACTATTTACAGCACACCATACATATTTATAAATGTTTTCATTCATACACTACTCTTCTGCGGCTGTGGAGAGAGCCGCCACGTGGGGTACGGGAGGAGGTTGTGGGAGTCCTTGATGTTTCAGCCCGCTGCCGCTGTCGGTCTGCCCTGGCCAGAGCTCCTGCCTCTGCGCGGGCGGCGCGGTCCTCTGTCTCGTCGATGGCATCCGTCATCTCCTGGGCGGTGAGCAGGCGGGCCTTGGTGGTGTTCCTCCTGACCTTTCCAGATCTTCGGGTGAACTCTTGAGGCAGGCCAGGACCGTGATGTGTTCCCTGGTTCCCTGGGCCTGCCTGTAGGCGTGCTTCGTCCCACGGGGCACAACGACCTTCCTCCGGTTGGAGTCCATCTGAAACCCTGTCTCGTCACAGTTGTAAATATGACGGGGTTTCTCCCTCAGCCCATGTTCCTCCAAGGTGGTGGTGAGGAGCTTGAAGTAGTCTTCTATGGCCCCCCTCTTGGCGCAGGCTGCCCTCCCACGGTCAATGGTGTCCGGGATCAGGCTGGACTTAGGGACCTCGAACGTGGCTGCCCGCCTCGCACTCCACCTGCCTGCTCTGACCTCTGCAACGGCCTGATCCATGGCCTCCGGGGCCCACAGACGCACCTTCCTCTCCCTCTTCCGCATTTGCCGGATATTAGGCATGCTCTGCAAACACACAAAAATATTTTAAACAAGAAAGTAAAATAATATGAACTTTATTATTATTGTACGACTGACGAGTTTATTTTATTTGATTTATTTAGCACATTATTTAAAAAAAAACAGTGCTAGGAGGGAACTTACTGTATGTGAGTGATTTATGATGAAATTAAATTAGATTTGAATTGTTTTTTTAATATGGATAAGGAGGTTGTTGACCTCAATGATGAATTTAGTTTATTGCTATGGTTTGTTGGATATGAGTGAAATTCTGATGAAAAGATGCAGAACAATGGAAGGTATCAAGAACATCTTGCCTATTGTTAATGAACTTGAATATGAATGAGCATGAAACCAAAATGATTATGCTGAAATATTACCAGACATGCAAACACACACACAACCTTACCTTCACCCAGTTCAGCATGGCAGCCTCACACACACACACACACACACCTCCATTCACCTGTAGAGAAACAAACAAGCACACACAAACCTACCGTGTCTGCTGTGCTGTCTCTGGACTTTGTCACTGTCTATGCTTCAGATGTTTTTTTATACAGAGATTGAGAGAGAGAGAGAGAGAGAGAGAGAGAGAGAGAGAGAGAGAAAACCAGTTCATTATTTTCCCCGCGAAAATTATTGTTCTCCCTTCGATTATTTTCGCGCAACCTCAGTTCATCACTCGTTCAGACAAACTTAGATCTCTTATTAAGATTACAAATGTACAACACATTTCGTCGGACAAAACACTGGCTATATATGCTAGCAACATAAACAAACGATCTGACTTCATCTTGGGGCGAGTGGGAGTTCATTTTTAAGGAACAGGATGCTACTTTTACTTGGAAATCAGCGTCGCCCCGAACACATTCGAACAATTATAACGTTGCAGTGGTACAAACGTTCACATCTAGTAGTCTTTAGATGACTAAATATAGATGAATACTCATGAAATTTGATATATATACTCTAAAATAAGTATGATTTCATATCACCTACCTTTCGACGTCAAAATCTGGTGGGGCTGTGAGGAAAGATCCAGAATGCCGCGCAAGATGGGGCGTGACCGAAGTTGGGTTTGGGCGTTCCCAGATAAAGAGGGTGACCGGGATTGGTTTACGTTCCGTTACATCACCACCTATTGCTTTGTGTGATCGTGTGCACTGAGCGGCTGGGAGCGGCTCAGAGCGGAGGAGAGCTCTCGCTCCGGAGTCACTCTGACCCATTTTAAAGCCCACTCCGCGCTCACTTCAAAATCCACCCGCTCCGCTCACATGCTCTGTCCCAGACATAGACTTGCTCTCCCCCATAGCTACTCTTTTGTCTGTGTACACCCACTACTATCAACATTACACATGGATACAACAAGGACAAGACCACGTTCACTTAAAAAGGTAATGTTGGTATGAAAAGAAACAGACGAGTACTAACACAGAGTGAGATGGACCCTACTAGTATAAGTTGTTAATGAATCCCTTTAGCGTTTGAAGCGCACTAAAACATCGTAATGACTTTTTATTTTTCATATAATGTTGGGTACATGCTCAGTAGAGTTAGAACGCTCCCAGTCTTAGGGCTGTGATATTTTGTTACTATTAGCACACTTTATACACATAGAAGTGCAGTGGCAGGTTAGTTAGCAGAATGCTCTGATGGAGGCCGCCATTTTAAGTTTAAAGTGACGTCAGTGATCTATGGTAGGCTTGGGCGGTATAATTTTTTGTATACCTTCATACCTTTCTGACATCACACCCCGGTATACGGTATATGGTATGACTTTCATCACATTGTTTCAATTGATAAAGATTTTCCGGGAGTAAATACTTGACTTATTGAATAAAGTTCGCTATATTCACTAACTAGTTTGTCAATATTATTCCGTGCATGTTAACCTTATTTCCATTTGATTCATTAGATTACTTGCGTGAATGTTTAGAACATAAATGCTTTTGTTTTTAAAACTTTTTCAGTTAATGATTTTTACTATCCGGTTATGGAGGAGAATACCAAAGTCTGGCCAAGAGAACAAACTTTAGCTTTAATTGTTATATGGGGGATGCTAGAATTCAGTCCACGTTGACAGGTTCATATCGCAAATTGTTCCATATATGAAAACATAGCGACCACTATGGCTCGGCATGGATATCAGCGCAGCTGGTAGCCCCTTTTGTGACTGTGATGCTCTGTGCATCAAGTCACGAAAGGGGCTACGCAGCTGGCTGCAATGTCAACGTAAGATAAATGGCATATTATTTACTTTGTCTGGCTTTAGTTGTGCGCATTGTGGGGTCACCGTAGGGCTGGGCGATATGACGATATTATATAAATATCGGGTACAGTTCATTAATGATACACTTTTTTAACGTATTGTGGATATCGTGATGTTTTGCCCAAGAGGATTGTGTCGCATCAAGCTGGTCCACACGTTCAAACTTTTGAACAACGCCGCCCCCACACACACACTACTGCATCAAAGTTACTACTTATGATTAACAAAGGCATTCGTTTTGTGGCATTAACGTTATATAGTTACACGTTCAATAACATCAGCGTATTTACCCGAACATAGCACAAGTTGTGCCCTTTCTGCGGTCTGTTAATAAAGTTTTCAATCAGACAGATGTATGGAAAGGCTTTTATTATAACATTCGTTGCAGTAAAATCATTATGCCTCGTTTAGTCATGCTGCGGTGCGCTGGTAATCTAATAGAGCCATATGAAATCCGTTTTATTATTTTCCAAATTCCATTTAATTTTTTCCCAAATTCCATTTTTTCAGTTTTAATATTTCAGAATTCTGTATTTTGCCTTTTATGCTAATTTTACCATCAGAAATAGTGTCTAATAAGTGGGAATGAATAAATGTCCACAATTGAATAAGATATAACAGTCCATTTAATGTTTTTAAGTGCTGCAACTCAGAAATACAGTTCAATTTTACACAATATTTTTCAATTAATATTGTGACAAAATAAAAATACATATTTCAAGTGTAAACAATAGATACAGCTAGCTACTACTGACATTATCACAATGACAATGTCAGTAACCTAGCTATATCTATTATATTGTGATGAAATATAGTAATGCATAATTTAGGCACCTTTAGTTTAGTTTATTTCGTTTATAAAGGACAGTGTATAATGGCAATCGTTTGCATTAAACAAATGGATGGGTGCACTAGATTTAGCAAGAAGCTATCATTTCCATCTATAGTCCTATGTACTGTAACGTTTCATAGCTATTTAAGTTTATTTAGATTATAAAGGGCAGTGTATAATGACAATCGTTTGCATTAAACAAATGGATGGGTGCACCAGATTTAGCTAGAACTTCTAGAAGCTATCATTTCCATAGATAGTCCTATAACGTTACATAGCTATTTAAGTGTATTTAGTTTATAAAGGGCAGTGTATAATGACAATCGTTTGCATTAAACAAATGGATGGGTGCACTAGATTTAGCTAGAAGCTAAACGTCCTAACGTTATAGCTATTTAATCACAATAGTGTCGCAAGTGTTTTTGCGGGTCCAGTCCACGGAACGTTGACAGAATTAGCAAAACACCTTATCACCGGAGGCATAAAAGTCATTAGGATACTGTTCTGCTCTGAATTGAGGGCTTATTGTGGAATTGTTTAGCTTCTTGACGATGTTAACACTGAAGCAGCCAGACGCTTGAGCACCGCGGCTGTGTTGTGTGTAACACGCTGTAGAGTCCCCGCCTCCCCGGTCGCGTGTGCACCAAACGTTCCACCCAAAAATGAAATTTCAGTCCAGATTAGGCCAAATTCTGCAATATTCCACGTTTTGCAGTTGATTCCATTTTTATTGGTTAATTCCGCGATTCCGTCCGCGATTCCGTGAACGCGGATTTCATATGGCTCTATAATCTAACTTGTCGGCTGCAGGGAGCTAAGGTTGTTGTTGTTGTTGAGCTCTCGTCAAAATCAATGGACATTCTGGAAAGTAAAAAACGAATAGCGCTTGCCGATTGGTGCTAAGAACAGCAGGGCGGGTGCAAGCGGTGTGATGTAATTGGCAGACTCGATTGTCAATCAAAATTATTCTGTTGCCGGCTGAATGATTGAATGAATGAAAACTTTATTAACAGATTGCAGAATGGGTACTATACAGTACAGCTCAATACAACAACAGTGGACTGGAGGATGAAGACCAGAAAAAGACTTTCGGCTTTTTTACATAAGGGTCCTCCATTTTCAATTCATCAAAACATTTAGAGACATACAAATATACAGTAGTTTCATAAAAATGCTAAAATGCTATTGATTGATTGATTGATTGATTGATTGATTGATTGATTTAAAACTTTATTAACATATTGCAGAATGGGTACAGTACAGCTCAATACATACAATTGTTAAAGGGGAACTCCACTTTTTTTGTTAATTAGCTTATTTAACATCTTCCCTGGAGTTAGACAAGAAGATGCATACCTTTTTTGTCTCTGTGCGTGCATTTTGGCTTTGGGAATAGACGCTCCGTTAGCATAGCTTAGCTTCATCACTGGAAGTGAGGCAGGACAGTAGCCTTACAGTGCCTTACAGTGTATTGCAAGGTCTGACATTGACCAAACTTGATATGCATGACCTTGGTGGGCTCTAGGTCAACTCCTGAAAAGGGGGTCAATGTCAGACTTTGCAATCAAAAGTTAGGGGGCTAATAACCCTTGCCATAATTTCAGTGCGCCCCCTAACTTTTGATTGCAAGGTCTGACATTGACCCCCTTTTCAGGAGTTGACCTAGAGCCCACCAAGGTCATGCATATCAAGTTTGGTCAATGTCAGACCTTGCAATACACTGTAAGGCACTGTAAGGCTACTGTCCTGCCTCACTTCCAGTGATGAAGCTAAGCTATGCTAACGGAGCGTCTATTCCCAAAGCTAAAATGCACGCACAGAGACAAAAAAGGTATGCATCTTCTTGTCTAACTCCAGGGAAGATGTTAAATAAGCTAATTTCCAAAAAAAGTGGAGTTCCCCTTTAAGGGGATGCAGACCAGAGAAAGACTTTCGTCTTGTTTACATCAGGGTCCCCCATTTTCAATTAATCATATTTCATATCTAAATCATATAATATCGCATTGCTAAATATATGCAATATATAATCTAATAATCCAATAATCTAAATCTAATATATAATATAAAAATGCTAAATGCATGGGTATTTTATTTTGTCTTTAATGTTAGCTTGCAAACTCAAATACTGTCTTGGTAAGCCTCATAATGAATTGTTTGGGGAAAAAAAGAAAACGTGATGTGTATCGTCGAAAGGTCAGAAAATATCGTGATATCATATTTAGGCCATATCGCCCAGCCCTAGCACCGTGTTCCCTGCAGTGCTGAAAATACGCTCAGATGCTGCACGTGGCGCACATATGCAGAGGTATTTGCGGGCCACCCACCCTGGACAGCAACAGTAAGCGCGTCTCGTTTAATTCCCACCACTGTCTGAAGCGGGTTTTCCCCCGTATTGATTGCGTCCTCCTGCATGTAGACAACCAGCTCTGCGTGTGCTCCAGCGTTTCCGTTAGCCGGTAATTACCGGTATTTGACCGGCAAAATATGTTGAAGTCCGAATATTTAAATCTCTCCGGTCATAATGTCCGGTGAAAATAATTCCTCTAAGCACAATTTTATTATTTGAATTGTATTAAAATAGGCTAAAATTAAATAGCCTATGCGACGAACGAAACAATCATTACATTTGTTTCATTGTTGCTTCACTCTGATAAAGCGCGGATGGCGCCGCTCAGATGTGAAACTTTTTTTTTCTTTTTTTGAGCCTGTCTGGCCACCATAACGACAAACAGCTATACGAGCGAGAGAGAGAGATGGCCAAACAAGCTAAACTTAACAAATATTTCATGAAACCAAGCACAAGCAGGTCTAATAATAATGACATTGACAACGAAGATGAGTCTTCTGAAGTCACAGAGACCGCCGATGCTCCCGCGGAAAATAAACAAATGTCGAGCGTTCAGGCGGCGGCCCGAGTGGAAAGTTAAATTCTCCTGGCTGAGGTACGACATTATAGTCTAGTAGTCTAGCCTCTATGATGTACGAGATAACATTGATTGAACGTACACAAAGTACACTTTATTGATTGAACCACAAAGAGCATCCCCAGTCTGCTGCTACCGTTGCAAGCCTCGCAGACGTTCACCTGTTCCAGTGGGGATATATCAAAGTCGAACCAACCAGACGACCCCGCTGTTCTCGCAGGTACAAAACGGATAGGCACAACGAGAGACGGGGTGAGTGAGTGTTGACATTTTTTAATCATATGCAACTGTTGGTTGACTGCCGTGTCACATAGTAATGCATATAATTGATTATAACTAAATGTAGGCTATGAAATCAACAAACGCGTTACGAGCATGTGGCTCGTCCTCTCTGCATGTGGCGACGAGCTAGCAAACGAGGCAATGTGATGATCAACTACAGTTTGCTGTGTGTGAAGTAGGGATGGGAATCGAAAACCGGTTCCCGTTGGGAACCGGTTCCTAATTGGCCGATGCCTGGAACCGTGTGGCTCCTGTGACTTTCGATTCCCTTATCGCTGCCTACAGTTGCGCAATAACGTTACGTTAGCATGTAGCCATGGCAGACTCTATTTGATTCCTTAAGGGCTCGAAATTGCCTGGGTTTTGGTAATATGCTCCCGAAATGCTCCCGCTGTTTGGCTACTTCTATGTGCAGTGAAAACTACTTGAATGCTTTAGAACCTAGTCATTGATTTAGATCAGGGTGGGCTAAAATTAGCCGCGGAGCTAACGCTATTTAATCAAGCTCACAAAGAGAGATAAACAGCTGACAGCGGATAGTACAGGTACAAATACAATAAAACAGCAGGTGGGGCTGTTGTGTAAACCTTGTACTCTTTAGTTCACATATAATGAGACGTGAGTGCTTGTTTACAAGTCTGTAAGCCAGGAAGAGTGGTGCAACATACAAATGTGTCCGTGTAGCAACACAAGCCAATACTTTAAAGGACAGGGGCCCGGGGAGGGAGCTCTCTCTCTCTGTGTGTGTGTGTGTGTGTGTGTGTGAGAGAGAGTGTGAGTGAGAGACAGAAGTCAGAGGAATAACAACCTGTTATTCAATAGATTAAATTCGTTTAAGAATAAAAAAATAAATACATTTTAAGAGAATCTCAAATACATTATTTTATTTAAGTGTAGGCTATAGTTAATGTTTTATTTTTTACAGTTTTTGTATTTTTCTGACATGGGGGCTCAACAATAAATGACAATCAGAAATGTCAAGTTGCATGTTGTTATTCTAACCAGCTTAGACCCCGACGCTCTGCATCTTCTGGCCGCCTCAGACCTACTCCTATCCGAGCTCCGGGAGGGTCATCAAAGAGAAGTCGCCTATTCTCAGTCCTTGCCCCACAATGGTGGAATGAACTACCCACCCCAGTTAGGACAGCCGAATCACGTCCAATCTTTCGCCGTCGACTAAAGACGCACTTCTTCAACCATTATCTGAATAAAAAAAAATATATCTAACCCTAACTAACCGTACTGTCATGCACTTGTCCTAATAAACTAACCTACACTGTAGCACTCAACACTTTGATGAACATTGTTGCTCAGCTGATAGAGTTGTGCCCTTCCTGATGGCTTGTCGTACAGAACTTGTAAGTCGCTTTGGATAAAAGCGTCAGCTAAATGTAGTTCTGTTGCATTTCCAATTTATTTATTTAAATTATAAATTGATCAGGTATCGATAAGGGAATCGACAAAAAATCAAATCGATAAGCAGAATCGATAATGGAATCGTATCGATAAAATCCTATCAATTCCCATCCCTAGTGTGAAGTTGAACATTATGATATGTGTGACGTGTCTGATACAACGAGGTGAAGCGATGTCGACTCGAGATTAATTTGGGGGTGCGTGTGACAGCTGCTGCAGCGCGAGCCTGCGGGGCGGGAGCTTGATGCTGGATTAGCGTATCGCACTAATTTGGGAGGAGATAGATAGTAATTTGATTCTGCAAATCAATTTCTCATTCTTCGCTTGATGTAATTAATACAAATGTCCAATATAACGGAATTCGTTAGCTCATAAAAATGTGATTATAACAGACTGCTGTTTAAAACTCTGACCGGAATTTCTCGAATATGTCCGGGGATAGAAATCTTGCAGGACACCCAGACCGGCACGAATATGTTCTAACGGAAACGCTGGTGTGCTCGCTCCACTACAGTGAGGACGGGTCTCGCTGCAACCGCTCTTGGCCGGCTGCTCTTCTCCCACATCAGAGAGAGAGAGGGAAAGACAGACTGCCCTCTGTGGCGCGTGCTGTGCACAGGATTATATTGAGATCATACAATCAGACAGCGGACTACCAGCGGAGTTCAACGCAGAGCTCAGCGAGGAAGCGGGGGAGGAGAGGATGAGTGAGGCAGAGGCTCAAAAGACACAGCGGTAAGAAGACGTGTCCGCCACTCCCTTCCACAATACTCGCTAATGTAATATAGGGCTGGGCGATATGGAAAGAAATCATATCGCGATAATGATATGATAATGTTATCATATTTCTCGATATCGATAATTATCGAAAAAAAATTAAACAACAGATGTATGTTTATTTTGCAGCAATTCTTTGTCGTTACTGCCATCTTTAGTGTTACATCCCCTCACACTCCAGTTCTCAGGCTGCAGCTGGTTTAAAAGCGAAAGTAAACCGGCTTCTCTGCTGGCTGTGGCTCTCAACGTATAGAGAACGATGCCTCAGATTCTCCGGTCCTAATGTTGGGCGACTACAACAGCTGTCGGCACAAAAAGACTCTTCCCACATATCAGCAATATGTAAACTGTGCCAGAGGAAACCAAACAATTGACCTTTGTTATGGTAATGTGAAGAACGCATATAGGGCATACAAGAAAGTACAACTGATCATAATGTCGTTCATTTAGTCCCCGCCTACCGCACTACATTACAAAGAGAGGGAGCTGTCAAAAGGCAGGTGCAGCAGTGGAGTGAGGAGGCCAGTGAGACTCTGCAGGCCTGCTATGATGTACTGACTGGGAAACGTTCACAGACGGGACCAGTCTGGAGGAGGCTGCTGAGGTCATTACTGACTACATTCTCTTTTGTGAAGACATGATTATTCCAAAAAAATACTGTTTTTTTTCAAACAATAAACCCTGGATCACAAAGAAGCTAAAACATACACTTAATCAGAAGAAAATAGCATTCACCTCCAGAAACAGGCTTGAGGCTCAACTGATTCAGGCCAGGTTAAACAAGGAAATTAAAGAGGCCAAAAGGGAGCACAAGGAGAAGGTGGAAAGGCTCTTCCAGGAGGGCAAAGCCAGAGATGCCTGGAAAGGTGTCAAGACACTTGCTGGCCTGCAAAACAACAGACCCCGTCCCATTTAAGAACAGAGGAATGTGTGGAGTTTGCAGATAACCTGAACAGCTTCTACTGCAGGTTTGATACACACACCTTCACTCAGGAGAGGGAGGAGCTGACCACCCATCTCCTGTGTAAAGCAGCGACTAGCACCAACCTAGAGTTTCACCCTAGGGAGGTGGAAAGGGTGCTCAAGAGAACAAACCCTCATAAGGCCCCAGGTCCTGACAACATCAGTGGGCGCTTGCTGAAGGTCTGTCATGAGCAGCTGGCTGAGGTCTTCTGTAACCTCTTTAACCGATCCTTGTCTGAACACTCCATACCAATCATATGGAAGTCCTCCATCATTTGCCCAGTCCCTAAGAAAACTAACCCCACCTGCCATAATGACTACTGCCCTGTAGCTTTAACATCTGTGGTGATGAAGAGCTTTGAAAGGCTCATTCTACCTCAGCTACAGAGGGAGGTTAGTGGGCACACAGACCCACTCTACCTCAGCTACAGAGGGAGGTTAGTGGGCACACAGACCCACTCTACCTCAGCTACAGAGGGAGGTTAGTGGGCACACAGACCCACTCTACCTCAGCTACAGAGGGAGGTTAGTGGGCACACAGACCCACTCTACCTCAGCTACAGAGGGAGGTTAGTGGGCACACAGACCCATTCTACCTCAGCTACAGAGGGAGGTTAGTGGGCACACAGACCCACTCTACCTCAGCTACAGAGGGAGGTTAGTGGGCACACAGACCCACTCTACCTCAGCTACAGAGGGAGGTTAGTGGGCACACAGACCCACTCTACCTCAGCTACAGAGGGAGGTTAGTGGGCACACAGACCCACTCCAGTTCGCATACAAACAGCAGAGAGGTGTGGATGATGCAATGATAAAGGGCTCCGCACACGGAGGGCGATTTTAGCCAAGCGACCGACTTTTTTTGCGAGCCGACCGACAGAATTGTATCGCGTCCATTGTTATGAATGAGACAACGCACACGGCAGGAGATTTTGAAGTGATGGTCGCGCAGCTATTTCTGTCACCTGGATAAAAATCGCCTCTATCCTATTTTTTGAGGCGACACAAAAAGGACAATGAGGAAATAACATGACTTCTACTGGTGTATCATTTGTACACCATTACTATATCAATACATTCAGAAAGAAATGATGGTTGAGAACAGAACAGCGTCTCCCGTGAAAAAACATCCTCTCAGCTGCATAACATTACTTGTCCAATCGGTGGTAATGAACGTATCGTAGCGATCAGGCATGCAGTAATGTCAGGAAGAATGAGGAGTGGTTGTATTCGTATAGTGGTTTAATTCCAGCTCAATATGGGTTTTACAGGTTAAATACTCCCTCGTAAAGCACAACACAGCTACCTGCTAATATATATACGCTCGCTTCACGACAAACTAACATCCGGTCCCGGCCGGCAGTCCGTCCTCCTATATCTCCCGGGGGGGAAACACCCCCCCCCCCCAGCTAAACAGAGCGACACTTATTATACGGTCGCCTCTGGTGTGCGGTTGTCGTTGAGCGACAGGCGATCGCATCGCCAGGCGACGTCGGTCGCCCGCCGTGTGCAGACCACTTAACCCTGCTGCATCACACCTACAGAGCTGGAGAAGCCCAAGTCCTTTGTCAGGATGGTATTCGTGGACTTCTCAAGTGCATTCAACACCGTGCAACCTCATCTGATGAGACAGAAACTCCTCCGGATGAATGTCAACCTCCACCTCATACTGCTCATTCTCTCCTTCCTCCCAAATAGACACCAGACCGTTAGATTCAACGGCAACTACAGCTCCAACAGAACTGTATCCACCGGGGCACCACAGGGAACTGTCATCTCACCAGTCCTGTTCACTCTGTACACCGACGACCCTGAGATGCTTTTCATCAAATACTCTGATGACAGTCATCGTTGACACCACCAACTCCAATGGCCGCATCATTGGAGAAATGAACAGGTTTGCAGAGTGGTGTAAGAACAACTTCCTCGACCTAAACCCCAGCAAAACAAAAAGAACTGCTGGTGGACTTCAGGCGTGACCCCACAACTCCCCCGGCTCTGGAGATAAATGGCCAGACAATAGAGCGTGTTGAGGAGTACAAATACCTTGGCACCACCATGGACCACAAGCTCACCTTCAAGACCAACGCAGATAATATCCACTCTAAGTGCCAACAGCGACTGTTCTTCCTCAGGAAGATGAGGAAGCTTCAGGTCCGACCATCAATCCTGCAGGCTTTCTACAACTCCTTTGTGGAATCAATGTCCTTTAATATCACATCATGGTTTGGAGTGATGCGTGCCATCAACCGGAAACCTCTCGACAGGGTCGTTAAGATCAGCGGCAAGATCATTGGGAAGGACCAGGAGCCACTCAGCAGCATCCACAAGAAACGGACAGTTAAGAAGGCCTCTCAAATAGTTGAGGCCAACACACCCATTACAAACGAATGCCCTCAGGCCGTCGATAGAAGCTTCAACATTGAAAAAAAGGGGCTTAGGTAGCTTCGTGCCAACCTCCATCAGACTGCTGAACACCTAGGTCTGGTGGACTCCCCCTTCCACCTGATGGACACATATCACCTGTACTACTATTATTTATATACATATAGAACTGCGCCACATTAAATATATCATGCTTTAAGTACTGTAGTTTTAATTAATGTAGTTGGTGTTTTTTTAATATAGTGGTCTTTTTTACTGTAGTTTTAACGAAGCTGGTGTTTTTTTATAGTGGTCTATGTATTGTGACTGTATGTTTGTCTTTTAACCAATGCAGAAATGAAGTTCCGAAAGGAAAATAAAGTAATTTGAAGTTGAATTAATATTATAATTTTATTGTTTTTTATTTTAATTTAAAAAAAATTATCTTTTTTTCCTCTTCCTTTTTTCTGTTTTTCTCCCATCCCAATGTTAGTCGTTATGCCAATTCCCAATCCCCTTCCTGGTCGTTGCGCACCTACCCCCTACAGTCGGTCTGGGAGAGTGGAGGCTATCACATGCTTCCTCCGACACATGTGTAGCTTCTTTTCACCTGGCAGCGCGGACTCTCACTGGGAGAGTGTAACGTGTGGAAGGATCACACTACCTCTCCCAGATCCTTCCCTTGCTGTGCAGGCGCCCCGACCGAACTGTAGGAGTCGCTGTTTACAACGACCAGGACCCACCCTCACCGGCTTCCCACCCACTGACACTGCCAATTGTGTTAGTATGGACGGTCAACCAAGCCGGAGGATGGATTCGATCCCACTGTCTCTGCGGTGGTAGACAGACGCTCCCCGTCTCCTGGGCCATTCAGCCATTGTGTAGTGTGATGTGTGCCAGTGTATGGTAGCCATTGAGCATGCCAGGGCTCCAGACTAACTTTTTTCACCACCGTCCCATGAAACCGTGGTATTTTTGGTTATCATACCCCGGCACATGCCTAGTCTACACTATAGGCTACACTACTAGGTCTACACTATACTAGGGCTGAGCCCAAACGTTCGAACCTTTGTTCGTTACGTTGGCATTCGAATTCTAAATCAACATTCAAAGTTTTTTTTTTAAATAAATAAAAAGATATATATATATATAATTTTTTTTAATCTAGTAATTCTGTTTAAACCAATGGGGTTTTTCTTCACAGTTGCAGATAAAGATTAGGCTACACTAATATTATAGTATTAAAAGAAACTGATGAGTTATATTCATTAAATAAAGTTGATTTAATTTATTTAGTTGGGCTGGGGCTTCTCCCTGGGCTGGGTCTGGCCTGGAAAGTTGATTTAATAAAAAGAATAATAATCAGATTACTCACTTTATTCAAATTGAGGATTTAGTTTGAGGATATTTATAAAAAAAAAAAAATTAAAAAATTTAATTATTATTATTTTTTATTAAAAACGAAGGTTCGAACATTCGTTCGAAAAACACTGATGAAGTTCGAATCCCAAAAATAGGCTTCGGGGACAGCCTTACACTATACTATTCACTGTTTTACTGCATCACATTAATTTCTATGTACTTACCACAGACACAAGTGTTAATTTATGTATCGTGAAATGTCCATCGTCACTTACTTTATCAATTTTGATTGGAAGCTGGAATCAAAGTGCTTGAATCTTCCAAGAGATTGTAACACAAGCTTCTCAACAAAGACCTGTGTCAAGCTAGCGACAAAAACGACTTACAATATGAATCTTTCAAAATAAAAGCTGCAACATATGAGTCTTTTCAGATTTTTATACCATAACTTGTTAAAACATAGCCTACCTGGAATTATCCAGTTTATCCCGCGAGTTTGCCTCATTCATTCTGTGTTTACATTCCACCAGCGGGCAACGTGCAGGATGTGCAGTGCACGTTGGCCGTCCAGATACGGAGTGTAGAGCGAACTAACCCAGACTCCTTAGTAGGGATGCCCCAATCACGTTTTTTGCCACCGATACCGATCACCGATCGTCTTGAGTCATATCGACCGATACCGATCCGATAACGATCTTTTTGATTAAAAAAATCATTATTTTATATAATTTCTTTTTTTTATAAAATATATATATTATATAATTATACTTGTAGTTGTATTATCTGCGAGACATCGCCACCACGCAACAAGTCAAAATGCTCGCTATCTCCACTGTCTGTGTGTATACTCTGCTTTGATCAAATCACATTCAGTATGCCCTCAGCAGGGTATATCTGCGGCTCTGCAGATATACCCTAGGCTCTGCCGATATACCCTACTCCCTCAGCTATCCCCGTTTGTGACTGCGATGCAAGCCGGGGCTTGAATACGCATCGAATGAGTGTTATAAGAGATTGATATCAGGAGCTATCTGTAGCTACTGCTAGCCGGCTATTATAACGTTAAGACAACGCCTCAGTGAACTATTTAGTTGAATGGGACATTTCGTTTTGAACAGTGAGCTAAGCTAACGTGAGCTAACGGATGTATCATACACTAGTACTAGACTATTGCTGGAGCATTTGTTGATATCAGGAGCTATCAGTAGCTACCCGGCTAGATACCGTTCGGTTAGACAATGCCTCATCATGTATTAAACTAAAAGTGAATAGTTGACTGGGTCATTTTGTAACGGTAGCTAACGTTAGCTCATGGAGGTCCCGTCCCACTAGACTAGACTAGACCCGTGTTTACATGCGTGCGGGAGGGGCTGGAGGGATGAGCAGACGCCGCACCACTGTGTGCAGCTCCCGGTGTCTGAGACAGAACTCAGCGAGTGAGATCTGTTTTGACGATCGGCGAAAATAAAGCATTATCACCGATCACCGATCGCATATTTATACTGATTATCGGCCGATAACGATCGGTGGCCGATCGATCGGGGCATCCCTACTCCTTAGTTATTGTCCTTGGTGACTTTAACAAAGGTAACCTCACCCACAAACTCCCCAAATACAAACAGCATATTAAATGCCCCACCAGAGAGGAGAACAGTTTTGGTCACTGTTACACCACGGTGAACAATGCCTATCATTTAGTCCCCCGCGCACCACTGGGAGAATCTGACCACGTCACGATCCATCTGATTCCTGCATACAGGCAGAAATTAAAACTCTCTACACCTGTTGTTAGGACATCAGAACTTTGGACCAGTGAAGCTGTGGAGGATCTTCAGGCATGTCTGGACTCTACTGATATTGTCAGGACTGCTACAAATAGTCTGGATGAGTACACAGTAGGTGTGTAACGGCACACGTATCCGTACAGAACCGTTTCAGTACTGGACCTTTGGTTCAGCGCTGTGTACCGAACGAATGCAATGGTTCGTTAAACAACACGAATGAAACGCACGCGTAGAACAATTTTTTGCATGCAGAATTTTATTCAAAACTCCAAATTCACCCCTTCCCAAAATATGTTTGTAACACGACAGGGTCATTACTGAAAATGTTCATAATTTTCTTGTTCGCCTAATAACAAACTTTCTTCCGCGCTACTTTCACTCACAGCTGATCAGAGAAAAAAACAGCATACTTTTTCTGAGCTCCTCTCCTGTCGAGCTGCTGCTGTTTAAATCCAAAATATTGATAAATCCTCTGCCATTGTTGTGTAACATGTCATTTCTTCTCTAGTCTTCTTTCTCTGCCTCACGTGAAGTTAAATCTACTCTAGAAGTGAAACTGAAACTGAAAGCATAGACCGGTGGGGGTGGGGGCTGTAGGCAATTAATTTAGTCAGTGATGCCTGAACACAGAATGACACTGGTATCACTGACTACCGTGCCAAGCCTAGGTGGAACTAAGTATAACTTAATAAAAGATCATTATATTTAATAATAATAATAATAATTACTATAAATATATAATCATTATAAATATGTATTCATGTTGTACCGAACTCATACCGAAAACATGACCCCAAAACCGAGGTACGTACGGAATTGTGGATTCTGTGTACCGTTACACCCGTAGTACACGGAGGCTGTAACGTCCTACACCAGCTTCTGTGAGGACAGCTGTGTACCAACACAGACCCAGGTGAGTTAGAACAATGACAAACCCTGGTTTACGACAAAGCTTAGGCCACATCCTCATGGAGACGGAACCGATCTTTTTCGTTTTCATTTCAAGAAGGTTTTCCGTAAACACGAAATCGTCTCAAGACAACAAACAAACAAAACCACTGAAAATGCTGTAACGCCGCCACAAATGTACAAAATAAACGTCTTTCCTGTTTTAGACTTCGCTCTTTTATTTTGAAACCCCCCGACCGGAAGTGTTATTGTTATTGCTAGAGGAACAACTTGTGTCATCCGGTTCTGTGCTTTTGAGCTAACGCTAGTTTCCAAAGGAGAGGAGAGAAACACCGCGGCTCACATTCGCTGCTCTCTGGTGAAAACACGTTGCCTACAGTGGCGGCGGAGGAAGGCGAGCACAGAAAGACTGAAAATGCTGTAACGCTGCCACAAATGTATAAAATAAACGTCTTTCAATAGCTTCAGTGTTTTAGACTTCGCTCTTTTATTTTAAAACCCCTCGACCAAAAGTATTATTGTTGTTATCGCTAGCGGAACAACTTGTGCCATCCGGTTCTGTGTTTTTGAGCTAACGCTAATACAAATGTTGAGATTGTTGGTGAACAAGCGACTAACTGCAGCTATGTCGTATCATGTTTCTTTTTTGTTGGCTGGGTTTGCACATGCAGATTAAGGGAGAGGTGGGCTATTGCGTCATCGGTTTAGGAAAGATGCGCATTGGCTTGTAAAGACGGAAACGTAAGGCTGGTGTCTTCAGATTTGTTCACTGGGACCCGTTTTCAGAAAATAGCGTATTCAGGCTCCCAGAACTTGGTTCCGTCTGGACGAAACGTGCATACGATAAAATACTTTGGCGGATACACCCAAACTCGTCTCCGTCTGGACATGGCTTTAGACAGCTCATGCTGGAAAAAGAGAAGGCCTTCAGAAGTGGAGACAGACAGTTTCAAGGCGTCAAAGTACAGGTTTAGCAAGTCGCTGAGAGAAGCTAAAGGACAGTACTCAGAGAAGCTCCAACACCAGCTCTCAGCCAATGACACTGCTTCTGTCTGGAGAGGGCTCAGGAACATCACTACTACAAGCCCAAATCCCCCCCTTCCATGAACGACCCTCGTCTACCTGAACAAGTTCTACTGCCGCTTTGAAAAACAGATGGTCAAAAACGCTGGTGCCGGGGAGTACAGATGGAAAAACAGCGTGGCAGTCATGTTAAATGCTAGCAGTTAGTTGACCATGGAGAAGGTAAAGTACTACAAATGTAAAACATTTGGCATTTGTTTTGAATTAAACTGGGATTATACAACTTCAAGGCTCCTTTCGAGCCGCTGCTGCAAGGAAGCAGCACAAGAGTAAACATAATTGTACTTACAGATGTTGTGGTGTCCACAGTCTGATGTCTGTTTTCTCAGGAAGAACGTTTTGATCCAGATGTGAAGTCTTGGTCCAGTAGAGTTCTGCTACAGAGAATCTTTACACTGTAAACACACAAAGTGTTTGAGGAGTAATCCAGAAAGACGTTGGAAGCCTCACGTGCCAGCGGTACCAAGTGACTGATCAGGAAATAGAGTTAAAATAATAAGGCCCCTACCCTGCTTGCTACAGTGGCTTCTTTTATTTTTAGATGATTATATTTGTAAATACCTGAGGAACAAGGTCTTTATTTCTTTGTGATGATTATAATTGCTAAATAAACATTCTGGTTTATAACATGAATCAATTTGGTCTGGTTCAGTTTTATAAAGGAATATTATTTATAAACTTTAATACGATAAATATCGAGTCATATCGAATATCGACATTATGCAAAAAAATATTGTATTATCAAATGTAGGCCATATGGCCCAGCACTAATTCTATGTATATGCAGTTGTATAGGTCTAAATACATATTCCATGACAGAACTAACTAAGTTATTTAGATATATTATGCTTATGTTGATCTGATAAACATATTACAAACAAATTATTATCAATAGGCTACTCTTAGGCTAAACAATACATCCGTATTGTCAATTGTCATTCACGTATCAAAAAAGGACAAGAAAAATAAAACACTAATCTCTATTCTCCTTTATAGACGGCGGGTCGAAGCTTGCTAGAGGCTTTCTTTAGGGAAATTATTGATCTGGGTGTAGAGAGGATATGATATTTTAATATGAACTACATATCGCTGCTGGCGGGACAAAACCTCGTAACTCCATTTTTTATTTAATTTTTTGTATCAACTCAGTAGATCATCATCCATGTGTGTGTGGTTTTACAAAGTCTACACAATGGGAAAGCATTAAACCAATCATCTGTCTAAACCTCGTAACTCTATTCGCCCTCAAATCTGTGTTCGTTTTTTTCATCTGCTGAAAAGTTGGGTTTTTGGAGTTTTTTTTACATATTATAAAAGTACAGATTCATACCTTCAAAATAAGCTATCACTTGAACATTTTGGTGGGATACTTTTCAAGCTACTTCCTATGAATTATGGTGATATCACAAAACGTATTCGGAGAAAATGGCCTTGAAAGTTTTACACTTACAGTGTTAAACAACTACAACTGCTGGGCGATATGGTCTAAATATGATATCACGATATTTTCTGACCTTTCGGCGATACACGATACACATCACAATGTTTTAATTTTTTCCCCCAAACAATTCATTATGAGGCTTACCAAGACATTATTTGAGTTTGCAAGCTAACATTAAAGACAAAATAAAATACCCATGCATTTAGCATTTTTATATTATATATTAGATTTAGATTATTGGATTATTAGATTATATATTGCATATATTTAGCAACAAGATATTATATGATTTAGATATGAAATATGATGAATTGAAAATGGGGGACCCTGATGTAAACAAGACGAAAGTCTTTCTCTGGTCTGCATCCCCTTAACAATTGTATGTATTGAGCTGTACTGTACCCATTCTGCAATATGTTAACACTATGGTCGCCGAAAACGCCTTTACACGTCATTCCTAGCCATGCTCATTCCGCCGAAGACGCCGTAACTCGTCTTTGATATAAATATTTCAAAAATCTGTGATCGGAATCATATTTCCGCTCCGGAGCCCTGACACACACTGCTGATCTCCTCTCAACCCTCTAGCGGTTCAAGAGCGCCATCTGGTGGCCGATCGGCAGATCGAAACCGGATATCAACCTTTGACCCGGCAGGACTCACTCCATATGGGGTCCGGGCACTCGCTAATGTTAGAGAGACTCCGTCTTCACACAGTGAACATCGATCGGTGGAAATAACTCGAAAAAACAACATGATTTGGACGTATATACTATTATACAACCTGGAAATGGATCGGGTATTTCGACATCCCATAATGGAAAAGATTCTGTTCCACGCTCATCTGCCAGCGGCGCGAGGAAGCCACGGTAAGATTCAGCGTTATTTTCTAACATCTTCTATACTAACTGCTATGATGAACATATGACCCACATTAGATGAATGGTATAACGTTGCCCACGGAATTATAAACGCCCCCTCGTCCATCCGGTCAACATCAGATGACGTGTAGTAACTTCCAGAATCACGTCCAGTTGAAATTTATTATCTGGCACAGATCGCTATCAAATTGTATTTCATCATCAATATAATGCATTTGGAGCTATAAATCACGTTCTGGAGAAAGCTGCAGAAAGAGATGAAAACATACTTGTACTTTAGACCATATTTTAGTATGAATATGTGAATGAAAAAGTTTAACGTTGCTACACCATGAACAATACATATAGGACATTGAATGGGCCCTAATAATGGCAATCTAGCAATAGAATTTAAAAAGTTATAGCCCTGCAAAGAAGGGGAACTTCTCCATGTTAAATAGAGCTGGCAAGGGATGGTATATCATGAATTTTAATGATGGCGATTAAAGTGTTAATAAAGTTTTAAATCAATCAATCAATCAATCAATAGCATTTTAGCATTTTTATGAAACTACTGTATATTTGTACGTCTCTAAATGTTTTGATGAATTGAAAATGGAGGACCCTTATGTAAAAAAGCCGAAAGTCTTTTTCTGGTCTTCATCCTCCAGTCCACTGTTGTTGTATTGAGCTGTACTGTATTGTACCCATTCTGCAATCTGTTAATAAAGTTTTCATTCATCCATTCATTCAGACGGCATATTTTTGATTGACAGTCGAGTCTGCCAATTACGTCACACCGCTTGCACCCGCCCTGCTGTTCTTAGCACCAATCGGCAAGCGCATATTCATTTTTTACTTCCGCTCTGTCCGCCATTGATTTTGACGAGAGCTCAACAACAACAACAACGTTAGTTCCCCGCGGCCGACGTTTAGCTTTTAGCTCCGCAGGATGACTAAACGAGGCATAATGATTTTACTGCAACGAATGTTATAATAAAAGCCTTTCCATACATCTGTCTGATTGAAAACTTTATTAACAGACCGCAGAATGGGCACAACTCAGCACGGGCTGAGATATGAACGAGTAATGCTTGTTCTGTATCATTAGGGGATCCGCTTGGCATCACTCATGCACTCCCTCGCGTACGTGCACGCGCACTGAATAAATTCCACAAATGTACCTTTAATACCAGTATTAGTCTGACCACACCCCTCATCAGCTTACCTTCATAAGCAGGTGTGTGGTCACCTGCTCTCCTCCTTCTCGCTTTCACCACAAGGAAGTGCCCGGTAGTACCCCACTTGACGTGTTGTTAGTTGAAAAGAGTTGTGACGAGTTTACATTGTGCTTAATTTTTTCTTCTCTCATATCTGTTGTAAAGAAAAAGTTTGGGTCATAATGTATTCCGCGGAGAGTAGACCCGCTAGACCTACTCTTCACCAGCGGTTCTCCATTCCCGCCTCCGTCGTGCGTTTTGGTGCTGGGCTGTTGCCACTTTCATGGTTGCCGACCCAGCCCAGGAGACAGCCGATGGATAGTTTGCCTCTCCGAAGAGCCGAGGAGTCGGTGCCGTCGCTCCGGCGATGGCCTGATCTTGACTCTGGTTCTTCTGGTTCCGGGGAATCGTCCGTTGGTGAACGGGGGGTTGTCTTGGAGCCAGAGGATTTGCGACGCAAACTTTTCGCGTCTGCCCGTTCACGTCGCAAGATGGTAGCATGCAGACGCGAACGGCCTGGGTTTGGGGAACTGCTGGAGACCAGCGAGGATGCGTCCGGCTCTGGATTTCCGATGGAAACTGAGGACTTCATGGAAGAGGCGGACGGATTCTTGTATGATGGTCCCGTGGAGGAGAGTATCCCTCCTCAGGAGACCCCGGAGGGGGGAGAAATGGCTCCATGGGGCTCCCTGTTCGAGGATGTCGAGGAACCACCTTGGCCTCATCAGCAGGATGCCCTACTGTCGGCCACATCAGACTGTGGCTCCTTAACCAGTCGCAGCCTGCTGCATGTGAGGGATGCGGGGTCGGTGGAGGAAGGTCCGCAGGGGGAACTGCGGGCTTTGTTTCCCGAGCTCATGGCGGTAGCCGCCGCTGCAAACGGTGTGCTGCTGCCGCTGCCATTGCCTGCACCTGTCCCTGATGATCTCATAGGTCATCCCTGGCAGCGTCGCCCAGTGAGAGGGGTGGACGTTGTCTACCCATTTTTTTCCCTCAATGGGGGCCTATATTCGTCGGGGTCAGGCGGTGTCCAACATCATGGGACTAACTCCCAACTACGTACCAGTTACGCGGGTGTCGGGGTTAGTCAAAGGTATGAGGGAGGGCGTGCCTCGGCTTGACAGTCCGATGGCCGCTCTCCTCTGTCCGGATATGGTGTGGGAACCCCTATGCAAGCAGGTCCTCCAGGGGAAATCGGCTAGGCGATTGGCTTATTGGGGTGACCAGTCATTTATCGCTGGTACACAATCGCTGGCTGCGGCGTCTAACATCGCCCACCTGGCTAGATTTGTATCGGGGATCATGACGGGCGGCACGGATCTGAACGAGGTAAAATGCGATCAGATCACCCAGGCTGCAGGAGCTGTCCTGCACCTTTCCCAGGTGCTGGCCATAGCCATGGGGAAAGTGCGCGCCCTGGCTACCCTGGGCCAGTGTCATCTTTGGCTGGAGCAGGCCCGTGTGCCGGAACGGAATAGAGCCCCTCTTCTGACGGCCGCCCTCTCCGACGCTGGTCTGTTCGGGAAGGCCCTGCGGTTGATGACCTCAACATGCAGAGAGATGGCAGAGGAGAGATCCATCCTCCAACCCCATTTTCCGCCTCCCGTCCTTGCCGGTGGAGTCAGAAGGCTTCCGCAACGTCGAGCTGTCTCCGTCGCCGCTACCACTGCCTCCGCCGCCGCTGCTGGCCCTTCCAAGATCGCCAGGAGAAGAGACGGCGCTTCTGCCACCGCCGGCCCATCCACGACCGGAGGAGACGGTAGGGAACGTCGTGACCAGCCGACAGTAACCTACCGTCCCTCCGGGGCTCCTCGGGGTGGCAAGACTCGAGCGGCGCGAGGTGGCAGACGCCGCTGAGTGACTTTTCCCCTCTGTATCCCCTCTCTTTTACACCCTCCCCGGCCCCTCTATGATTTTGTGCCTTAAAAAACATTATAAATAAAAAAGTTCCCCGACATAAGGGGGACTATGTTTTGGCCGAACAAACTGTGTTTCTTCAACAATTCATATGGTGGGGTTGTGTAAATATGAATCTGCACTTTTACGTTGTGAGATGAGTCGTGTTGTGTTACGAGGTTAAGCAAGGTCTGCAACATACACTCAGTAATCGGTTCTATTAGCTTGATGCTCCACATGCAGGTAGAAACTGGTGTTATTCCATTGCTTGAACTAAGTATATGTGTCTCACAATGCTGTGTTGTTTAGTTGCAGTAATACTCGTACACGCACATTCCACGGCCTAGCCGTTACTCTCGGTCAGCGTTTTTTGGCTATGTACGACATAGTCAACGGGTGTAGGATTCACACACATGCGACTTGTTTTTTGTTGTAAATCCTGTTCACATTTTGTGGGTAGCGGGCATTGTATTAGCTTATGCTATGCATTGCATTCTACCGGAGGTTTTCAAAATGGCTACGGTTGTTTTTCTGTGTGTAGGGAACGTAGTGTGTTTTCGTGAGGGGGTGTCGAATAAACCCCTCCTTTCCCACTTGATTGGTTTAGGGGATTTTTTATCTCTTCTGCTGAGCCAGTCAGGGCCGAGCCGGTGGGACATCTTGGCAGGGGGGGGGGTTATCCTGCCAACTCCTATTACAAGACAGGAGCCGGCAGGATTCCCCGCCCGTTGTAGCGGTGTTGCTATGGCGACGCCTTCCATGAGTTACGGTGTCTTAAAGGTGTCGAGTTAGGGCGTAGGGCTCCCGATTTATGTGTAAACTTGAGTCGGTTGGTCACATGACTCACAGTTGGCATATCTTTTTCATGACTATAAACTCATGTGGGAAGGTGTTTCTGGGAGGGTCTGGTCTTACACTCTGATTAAAAAGAGTGACTGGATTTGAAATCATGTGAAAACGGGTTTTTTACTCCCAGCTGTGCAGTTGGTTCATACGGGTGATGCTTTTTCTTTATTATTATAAAGAGTTGGATGTGTCTATATGAATTGGAAATGGGGGTTCCTGATGAAAACAAGACTAACGTCTTTCTCAGGTCTGCCTCCCCTTAACCAATTGTGTGTATTGCGCCGTACTGGGTTGTACCCTTTCTGCAATCTGTTGGGTAAAGTTTTCATTCATTCATTCATGGAGTTGATTGCATCTCGCCCCTCTTGTCGTTCCCCTGGGCGTCTTGGGGATTCAATAAGATGGTCTAAATAGCCTATTGTTGATGTGGGTATGTCAAAACGCACACATAGTGCTAGCTCAGGATGTTCTGTTGGACATTGGCTGACTGGCGCGCCTTGATTGCTTGGGGTTAAAACAGCGTTTTTTATGAAGCAATTAGGATGGGGGGTTTTTCCTCTTCCGACACCCTGTGTGGTTGTCGATGGGTTCCCGTTCATATCAGGGGATGATGACGGAATGGATCTGAACATAGGGGGAAGGGTCTCACGCCCTGGGGGTGGGCCGCCGGGCGCGGTTCGCACCGAAACGTCTGGGTGGCGCCTTCTTTTTATGTTTTAAGGTCAACACGCATATCTGCCCCTTCTCCTGGAATTGGCATGTCGGCGTGGTTAGGGCACGGGACTGGTTCTGGTCGCGCTGGTCCGGATCAGTTAAACCCGTTGTCCGCCGGGGATGCAGATCTGCTGTTCTGGTACCCTGAGGGACTCGTCGGATCTCGGCCGCCATGCAGGTTGGTCTTGGTTGGTACTTGGTTGGGTGACCTCCTGGGAATACCAAGTGCGGGGTGCTGGGGCTGGTTTTCCGTTTTTTACGCTCTTCTCTTGCGCGTAGCGAAGAGGGGCCTTGGGGTGGTTTTGGCCTCCTCGGGGGACCCTGTGCTCCCCGTATCACCGGGCCCGGTCCGGGGTAATGTTTCGTTGACCCGTAGGCCCGGGATAACCCTGTTGGAAACTGGAACGCGGGCTGCGGCAGTGCCGCAGGTGTGTTTTGGGGTTTTTTCCTGAGGGGTTATGGGACCAACCACCGCATAGGGTAACACCTGGGTGGTTGGTTCTCTGGTGTGTTGCTGCAGTGTCAACTCCCGGGTTCACCGGTTGAGGGTGCCCCTGCACGTTCATGACGTTTGCCAATCGTGTCAGCCCTCTCTGTGGAGGCTTGGTCATGCAACAACGCCAGCATACGCCCCTTCCGCCGGGGCGGCTGTGTTCAGCTGTCCTTTCTGGCGCCTGTCTCGTCCACAGTCTCCAGGCTGCCTATTGCTTAATGACATGTCATGAGTGCTGCTTTTGCTTCCGCGTTTTCCCTGATTGGCTGCGCCATGCCCCGCGGCAGGCGCGGCAACCGCAGAGCAGAGCGGCAGAGCGAGCGGAGCGGCAGAGCGGCAGAGCGCGAGCGGAATTAGGTAACCGCCGCAGGAATCCGCCATGATTTTCATTCGGCGCTTCAGCTCACCTGGCATAGCAGCGGTCCTGCGGTTCGTTGTTGACGAGTTCGAATCCCATGAATTTTTTTTTTTTAACGTGATTTTTTTTTTAACATGTATTCTTTCGCCGGTTAAGGTTAGGCATGGTTAAGGTTAAGGTTAAGGTTAGGCATTGTTTCGGAGTTGGTTAAGGTTAGAACGGTTAAGTTTAGGCGCCGTTAAGGAGCTGGTTAAGGTTAGAGTTTGTCAAAGAGAATGGCAATATTCTTTCTATGGTTAAGGTTAGGCATGGTTAAGGTTAAGGTTAAGGTTAGGCATTGTTTCGGAGTTGGTTAAGGTTAGAACGGTTAAGTTTAGGCGCTGTTAAGGAGCTGGTTAAGGTTAGAGTTTGTCTTAGAGACAGCCTATTTCCGCACTGCCGCTCTCCCGCGTTGCCGCGGTCACATGGTCAAATTGTCACATTCTTGCACTCATGACATGTCATTAAGCAACACGCCTCCAGGCTAGGGTTAACAGCCTGTTGCCTGGTCTTTTTCCCCGGTGCACTGCCTGCTTCCGTTGGTTAACTCTTTGTGTGTTTACGGCCATGCTGTCTGCTGGTTACAGGGCCAGTGTGCCAGACGGTCTACTGTTGGGGAGGACAGGGCCCGCTCGGCTGAGGGGCCTTTGTCCGAATACGCTGGCGATGTGGGGGGCGGGGTCACTAAGTGCCCACCTGGTGGGGTCTTGATGCTGGCATCATGGACTTCTCCGGGCCCCCATTCCAGAGAGTCCAGTCCTTTTGGTGGGTCTGGGTCTTCCTTCGCGCTCCGCTGCTACGGCCTTGCCACGCGGTTGGGTTTGCCCTTGACCCCGTGATTCTGGGGGCAGTAACGAGGTCGTTTCCCTCCGTTCGTTCCCGGGTGGCATGCGGGTTGTGCGTGTGTGTAGTCGTGGGGTCAAGCCACGGTCTGCTCACCCTGTGCGTTGAGTTGCTTGAGTGCCTCTTCGCACGGTCGGGTCCGTCGCCCTCCCGGTAAACCTCTAATAGGGGGGGTGCCCTCCATTAGGGGGGGTCGGGGGGGCTCTGCCCTCCCTGTTCTGTTGGTTGTGGGGGGCCTTCAGCGGGGTGTATTTGTCGGCCAGTGGCTCCGCTTGGCCTCCCTTTGTGCATGAGTGATGCCAAGCGGATCCCCTAATGATACAGAACGTTAGGTTATGACTATAACCAAGTTCTGTTAATTAGGGGTGACGCTTGGCATCCGACGGCCGCTGCAGCCCTTGACCTCACCTTGTGGTGAAAGCTTGGGAAGGAGGAGAGCAGGTGACCACACACCTGCTTATGAAGGTAAGCTGATGAGGGGTGTGGTCAGACTAATACTGGTATTAAAGGTACATTTGTGGAATTTATTCAGTGCGCGTGCACGTACGCGAGGGAGTGCATGAGTGATGTCAAGCGTCACCCCTAATTAACAGAACTTGGTTATAGTCATAACCTAACGCTATCTATCTAGGTCGCCCTCGGACGTTGCTATGTTCGGGTAAATACGCTGATGTTATTGAACGTGTAACTATATAACGTTAATGCCACAAAACGAATGCCTTTGTTAATCATAAGTAGTAACTTTGATGCAGTAGTGTGTGTGGGGGCGGCGTTGTTCAAAAGTTTGAACGGGTGGACCAGGTTGACGCGACACAATCCTCTTGGGCAAAACATCACGATATCCACGATACGTTTAAAAAGTGTATCGTTAATGAACTGTACCCGATATTTATATAATATCGTCATATCGCCCAGCCCTACTACAACCCTACCCAGAATGCATTGTAATCCATGGGCCCCCCTCTCTCTTAACAATTAACACCTGGCCGCGTTCTAGTGCAGGCTCTTTTGTTATGACAATGACTGTCTTGTGGCACTGCAAACACATACCCATAGAAGGAAGATTCATGAGTTTATTTCAAATGTAGTGTGGTAGTGAAAGAGTTAACCTTCTGTAGTGTGGTAGTGAACAAGTTAACCTTCTGTAGTGTGGTAGTGAAAGAGTTAACCTTCTGTAGTGTGGTTGTGAAAGAGTTAACTTTCTGTAGTGTGGTAGTGAAAGGGTTAACCTTCTGTAGTGTGGTAGTGAAAGAGTTTTTGATTGATTGAATAGTTTATTGATTTAGAATGGGAAATCACATATACATTTGATCACAATATGAAACAGGTATACATTTCTCCATTTACCAATAGGATTCCAATAAACACAATAAAGCCATAGACTTGTTTCCATTGTGGTCCTTCATCATTGGTGTCAGTGGATTTATGTACTGGTGTGTGGGCGTGGGTGTTTGTAGTGTCTGTATGGTCAGGATGTGTGGTATAAAAACAAAAAAATACATACAATAATATTCCATTTTATAGACAATAAAAGAATAAAAAAGGAATAACACATTAAAAACCCTTTGTTCACTACTCCCAGCTTCTGCTACTTATGATCCACCTCTTTATAGCTAATTTAAAAGTGGAGAAGGGGCTTATGGGCTTCAACTCCATTGGTAGGCTATTCCATTGTACTGCTGCTGAATATAGGAATGAGTTTTGGCCTATTTTTCTATTGCATCTCACTGGGACGATGTCTGTAGGGCTCCCCCTGGTGGCGTGTCCATGTACATCCCTTAACATTTTAAAATATCCTCTAAGATATTGAGGGACAGTATTCCCAAGTATCCTGTGTGTCATGTTGAGTTTTATTTGAGAGACCCTCTCCTCAACCCTGAGCCATTTGAGGCTGTTAAAATGTGTCTGTGTAAGGTGAGTCCTGGGATGGAGTTTTAAAATCATTCTAACTCATTTGTTCTGAGCTGTCTGTAGCCTACCTTTCAGTGCTACTGTGATGCCAATGTACCAGGAGGAGCATGCATAGTCATAATGACATTGGATCAGTGCCCCTGCCAGGACTTCCATTGCTGACCTGTTAATATAGGTGGACACTCTACCGAGACATTTTATTCTCTGATTGATCTAAACAAGATTATTCTCTAATTGATCTAAACAAGATGGCGCGACCCAGGTCAGTCGCCGTCGGTTTCGCTCAGCAACGATTGTGCACACTTTTAGTTATTATGTTTGTTTTTACTACTTTTTTTATGGAAACATCACTGGCGGGACGTCATACGACCGCCAGTCACTTATTGACCTAAACTCCGGACTCAAAGAGGAGTTTAGAGACACTTTATGCCTAGATTGGCCACCGGAGATCAGGCGGGATAAGGACAAAGGAGTCGGTAAGAAGAAGAGACACAGAGGGAAGAGAGGAGGGTTAAAAAAAACGGAGGTTAAAAAGATCTGCTTACCGCCCGGCAATTCCATCAATCTTTCTGGCGAATGCACGTTCGTTGGAGGGGAGGATGGACGATTTGAGAGCGAGGGTCCGATTCCAACGAGAAGTGAGAGACGTCAACATCTTGTGCGTTACGGAGACATGGCTAAAGCCAGCGACTCCGGATCACAGCGTCTCTCCCTCGGACTCCTTCACCGTCTTCCGTGCGGATCGCGGGGGAGTCTGCCTCATTACGAACAATGGCTGGACTAGCCCCGAGGAGGTAAAGGTACTCTCCCGTTCATGCTCCCCGGACATGGAACATCTCTCCATTCTATGTCGCCCTTTCCACCTTCCCCGAGAATTTACAGCGGTCATCATGACTGCAGTATACATCCCTCCCCAAGCAAACACCGGACGCAGCCATGATCGTAGCTGGCGATTTCAACCAGGCAAATCTGAAAAAAGTGATGCCATCCTTCTTTCAGCACATCGCCTGCTCCACCAGAGGAGGGAATACGCTCGACCATTGCTACACCCCGTTCAGAGCCGGCTATAAGGCTGTACCGGCTCCGCCGTTAGCGGGAGATACTAGCACGTCGGATCATGACGCCATCTTGTTGGTCCCTGCTTACAAACAAAGATCACGTGACGCCGTCGTGTCACGTGAGACAAAAAAATGGACCGACCAATCAGAGGCCACGCTTCAGGACGCTCTCGAGGACGTCGACTGGGATATGTTTCAAGGAAGCGCCAGTGACGTCAGCGAGTTCGCGGACACCGTGGTCAGCTTCATTACAACACTGGCTGATAGTATTGTCCCTACTAAAAAGGTGTGGGTATTCCCTAACCAGAAACCGTGGGTGGATAGTACTATCAGAGCAGCTCTGAAATCCCGCACCACTGCCTACAACCTGGGCAGAGTCGGGGAAACATGGAGGAGTACAAGGCTACAGTCTATACTCTGCGCAAGGCTGTAAAACTTGCAAAATGGACATGTGCTGATAAATTGGAGACACAAATGGCACAAAACGACACAAGAGGCTTATGGCGGGGACTGAGGACAATAACTGAGTACAAAGTCAGCGCCCCCTCAATGGGGAGCGACGACGCCTCTCTCGTGGACAAACTCAACTCTTTCTACACTCGGTTTGGTGTAGACAGTGGCGGCGCTAGCTCAACGGCTAGTGATGTCACTGCCGCGCCGGCTGCTGTGGAGGGGGGGGGGGGGGGGCAACCGCAGGGGGGCGGGGACGCTCTCTCATTGTCGGTACACAGTGTGAGAAGAGCATTTATGCAGGTGAACACAAGAAAAGCTGCTGGCCCAGATAGAATAACAGGACGCATACTTAAGTCCTGTGCTAACCAGCTAGCCCCTGTGTTCACCGCCATATTTAATCGATCCCTGGCGGAGTCAGTGGTCCCTGCCTGCTTCAAGATGTCTACCATCATCCCTGTACCAAAGAAACTCTCCCCAACAGGTCTCAATGACTACAGACCGGTGGCACTCACCTCTGTGGCCATGAAATGTTTCGAGAGGCTGGTCAAGGATCACATTTGTGCCTCCCTCCCCAGTGATATGGACCCTATGCAATTTGCATACAGGCCAAACAGGTCCACTGATGATGCGGTCTCCCAAGTACTGCACAGCACCCTCTCTCACCTGGACCGACAGAAGGGGGGCTATGTGAGAATGTTGATTATTGACTACAGCTCAGCGTTCAACACCATAGTCCCCACCAGACTGGTGGACAAGCTGATCGAGCTGGGTCTGAGCTCCGCTCTGAGCGCCTGGATACTGGACTTTCTGAGCGAAAGGCCCCAGGCGGTCAGGGTGGGGGGGTCAGACCTCCAACACCATCACCCTGAGCATCGGGTCCCCTCAGGGCTGTATTCTGAGCCCCCTGCTGTACTCACTATACACATACGACTGTGTGGCCAAGTTCAGCTCCAACTCCATAGTGGAGTTTGCGGACGACACAGTGGTGGTGGGGCTGATCTCAGACAACGACGAGAAGGCCTACCGGGAGGAGGTTGAGGTACTGGAACGCTGGTGCCAGGACAACAGCCAGCTCCTGAACATTGGTAAAACCAAGGAGCTGATCGTGGATTTTAGGAGGAGACAGCAGGAGACACACACACCACTGAGGATAAACGGGGCTACCGTGGACACGGTGAGCAGCTTCAAGTACCTGGGGGTCCACATCTCAGAGGACCTGACATGGACAACACACATAGACTCAGTCGTAAAAAAGGCGAAGCAGCGCCTCTACCACCTGAGACAGTTAAGGAAGTTCAGAGTATCTGGGAAGATACTCCAGTCCTTCTACTCCGGAGCTGTAGAGAGCATCTTGACTGGAAACATCACTGCCTGGTATGGCAACAGCACGGCACAGGACAAGAAGGCCCTACAGAGAGTGGTGCGCTCAGCCGAGCGTACCACGGGTATTGCAACCCTGCAGGTCCTATACAAGAAGTGCAAATCCAGAGCCTGCAGGATAATGAAAGACCCTCACCACCCCAACAACAGCCTGTTCATGCTGCTGCGGTCAGGCAAATGCCTGCGAGCACCAGTAACGAGGACAGAGAGACTTAGGCTCAGCTTCTTCCCCCAGGCCATCAGAGCCCTGAACACTGAACTCTCCACGCACAAGCACACATGAGAACACACACAACACCCACACTGTACACGCTCACACACTAGCAGCCACTTTAACATGAGCACACACACACTCATGCTGCACACGCTCACACTATGAACACTTTACAGAAGGCAAGGTCACTTTAAGAATAGTATAGCTTGAGATTGTATAATATAGCATTAATAGCAGTGTACATAAAGACCCAATGCCTCATCCGTACCTAACAGTGTACTGCACTGCCACAGGACCTAGCAGGTCCTACCATGCTCTGTAAATAGCTCATGTACAGATACCGATATGCCTACTTTGTTTACTTGTTTATTGCACTATGTCGCTCTATTGGTTGGACTCTTATTATTATTACTTGTACTATGCACATCGTTGCGGGCGAGAGCCCCCGCATTTCACTGTATACCTGTATGCCGTGACAAATAAAACTCTTGTATCTTGTATATCTTGTATCTTTGTGACCACCTTTTGTGCCATGCTCACCCCTGATAAGGTGTTGTCCAAAATACATCCTAAGTATGTGACTTCCTCCTTTGCTGTTACCTCGATATCTCCTACCACTACCTTGTGGGGTGGCTTTGGCTCAGGGGTAGAGCGGGTCGTCCAATGATCGAAGGGTTGGTGGTTCGAATCCCACTCAAGCCCATATCCATCCCATCGCCGTTGTGTCCTTGGGCAAGACACTTAACCTACTTGCCTCGTATGAATGTGTATGCATGTGAATGAATGTTGGTGGTGGTCGGAGGGGCCGTAGGCGATGATTATTCGCCACGCTTCCGTGAGTCTGCCTCAGGGCAACTCTGGCTGCAATTGTAGCTTACCACCACCGGTATGACTGTGTAAGAACGAATAATGGACTCTGTGAAGCGCTCTGGGCGTGAAGAGCGCTATATAAATCCAAGCCATTATTATTATTATTACCTTGAACCCAGGAGACCTCTTAAGTCGTATGGCCGAGCCAAAAAGGATAGCTTCGGTTTTACCCAGGTGTAGGGATAACCTGTTTTCGACCAGCCAATGACTGATCTTGACAAGCTCTAGACTGAGTGACCTCTCTACTTCTCTTTTGTCCTGATGGGAGACCATGAGTGCAGCATCGTCCGCAAATAAAAACAGTTTACAATCACATGCAGTTTTCATGTCATTGACATATAAAAGAAATAAAAGTGGTCCTAAAATACTTCCTTGCGGCACCCCGCACGTCTGTTGAAGTGAGGAGGATCCCATTAATTTCCACTACTTGTTTCCTGCCTCTCAGATAAGACTCCATCCACCTTAACGATATACTGTTAAAACCCATAGCCTTCAGTTTATATAAAAGTATGTCGTGGTTAACGGTGTCGAAGGCTTTTTGTAAGTCTATTAAAACCATCCCACAGAATTGACACAATACAACTTCAAGGCTCCTTTCGAGCCGCTGCTGCAAGGAAGCAGCACAAGAGAGGAAAACAATGTAAACATAATGGTACTTACAGATGTTGTGGTGTCCACAGTCTGATGTCTGTTTTCTGAGGAAGAACGTTTTGATCCAGATGTGAAGTCTTGGTCCAGTAGAGTTCTGCTACAGAGAATCTTTACACTGTAAACACACAAAGTGTTGAGGAGTAATCCAGGAAGAAGTTGGAAGCCTCACGTGCCGGCGGTACCACGTGACTGATCAGGAAATAGAGTTAAGATAATAAGGCCCCTACCCTGCTTGCTACAGTGGCTTCTTTTATTTTTAGATGATTATATTTGTAAATACCTGAGGAACAAGGTCTTTATTTCTTTGTGATGATTATAATTGCTAAATAAACATTCTGGTTTATAACATGAATCAATTTGGTCTGGATCAGTTTTATACTATAAAATATTATTTATAAACTTTAATACGATAAATATCGAGTCATATCAAATATCAACATTAGGCTAAACAATATTGTGATATCAAATTTAGGCCATATGGCCCAGCACTAATTCTATGTATATGCAGTTGTATAGGTCTAAATACATATTCCATGAGAGAAATAACTAAGTTATTTAGATATATTATGCTTATGTTGATCTGATAAACATATTACAAACAAATTATTATCAATAGGCTACTCTTAGGCTAAACAATACATCCGTATTGTCAATTGTCATTCACGTATCAAAAATGGACAAGAAAAAGAAAACACTAATCTCTATTCTCCTTTATAGACGGCGGGTAGAAGCTTGCTAGAGGCTTTCTTTAGGGAAATTATTGATCTGGGTGTAGAGAGCAGGGTTTCCGTTAGCCGATAATTACCGGTATTTGACCGGCAAAATCTGTTGAAGTCCGACATATTTAATCTCTCCGGTCATAATGTCGGGTGAAAATAATTCCCTCTAAGCACAATTTGATTATTTGAATTGTATTAAAATAGGCTAAAATTAAATAGCCTATGCGATGAACGAAACAATCATTACATTTGTGTCATCGTTGCTTCACCAAGCAGGTCTAATAATGACAACGATGTGTCAGCGGGAGCTTGCTGCTAGATTTGCGAGTGCATGCAGCTGCAGAGCCACAGAACCCACCAGCTGTGCCGGCACAGTGCAATACTCCAATTGAGCCATTGGCAATTCAGCTGATGATTATATTTGTAAATACCTGAGGAACAAGGTCTTTATTTCTTTGTGATGATTATAATTGCTAAATAAACATTCTGGTTTATAACATGAATCAATTTGGTCTGGATCAGTTTTATACTATAAAATATTATTTATAAACTTTAATACGATAAATATCGAGTCATATCAAATATCAACATTAGGCTAAACAATATTGTGATATCAAATTTAGGCCATATGGCCCAGCACTAATTCTATGTATATGCAGTTGTATAGGTCTAAATACATATTCCATGACAGAACTAACTAAGTTATTTAGATATATTATGCTTATGTTGATCTGATAAACATATTACAAACAAATTATTATCAATAGGCTACTCTTAGGCTAAACAATACATCCGTATTGTCAATTGTCATTCACGTATCAAAAATGGACAAGAAAAAGAAAACACTAATCTCTATTCTCCTTTATAGACGGCGGGTAGAAGCTTGCTAGAGGCTTTCTTTAGGGAAATTATTGATCTGGGTGTAGAGAGCAGGGTTTCCGTTAGCCGATAATTACCGGTATTTGACCGGCAAAATCTGTTGAAGTCCGACATATTTAATCTCTCCGGTCATAATGTCGGGTGAAAATAATTCCCTCTAAGCACAATTTGATTATTTGAATTGTATTAAAATAGGCTAAAATTAAATAGCCTATGCGATGAACGAAACAATCATTACATTTGTGTCATCGTTGCTTCACCAAGCAGGTCTAATAATGACAACGATGTGTCAGCGGGAGCTTGCTGCTAGATTTGCGAGTGCATGCAGCTGCAGAGCCACAGAACCCACCAGCTGTGCCGGCACAGTGCAATACTCCAATTGAGCCATTGGCAATTCAGCTGTTGGGTGGGGGGCGCTGCTGAGCGGTCCCCAGATAGGGCCTGAAAACACCTCTCTCTGCGGCTCTGCAGCTGCATGCTCTCGCAAATAAGTCGTTGGGAGGTGGAGATTCATCACGCAAACAAACCCACGATAATGTAGCCGTCTCTCTCTGCCAAATTTCTCAGTTCTTCGCTTGATATAATTAATACAAATGTCCAATATAACGGAATTCGTTAGCTCATAAAAATGTGATTATAACAGACTGCTGTTTATTAATGTCGGGCCGACTACCCACAGACACCTATTTGATTTAAAGTCAGCAGCAACACGGAGTCTCTGGACTTATTTTATTTGGAATATAATGACTGTATATGCAAAAGTAGCCTGCCTATCAATTGTTTTTAAGCTCAATAAAATCTGACCGGAATTTCTCTCATTTGACCGGTAGATTGAAATCTACCGGACACTGAGGCCGGCAACAATTTTTTCTAACGGAAACCCTGGTAGAGAGGATATGATATTTTAATATGAAATACATGTGACTAGCCGTAGACAGTATGGACTTGTTGAGGCATCTTCAAATTCAAATTTTTACATATTATGAAAGTACAGATTCATACCTTCAGAATAAGCCATCACTTGTGTTTACAAGCCAAGTATGTACGGCACGTAGGGCTGGGCGATATAACGATAACGATAAATATCGCGATATATTTTAATAATCGATATCGGGAAAAAAAATATATATATATATATTTTTTTTTGTGACCTGCAACAGGGCAGTTTTAAAACCAGAGACAGTGGACAGACTTGTCTTTCTTGCCTGCAACTTAAAGTAATGGCTTTGCTTGTCCAAATGACAATACTGACCAAATTGAGATTTCTTTTTCTCTTGTCCATTTATTTTGTTTGCTTTCTAATTTAAAATACAGTTTGAAACCGTCTGTACACAGAGCTAGACTCCAAAAAAGCGCCAAAAGATAGAAAAGAAACTAGCAGAGCCAGAACTGTTCAACTCCCCTGGAGCCACAGCCAGCAGAGAAGCCGGTTTACTTTCGCTTTTAAACCAGCTGCAGCCTGAGAACTGGAGTGTGAGGGGATGTAACACTAAAGATGGCGGCAACGACAAAGAATTTAGTTTCTTTTCTATCTTTTGGCACTTTTTTGGTGGACAAACCACAGCACATGTGCACCGTGACTCGTGACTGGAGTCTAGTTCTGCTAGCACACATAGCCTACTGTGTACAGACGGTTTCAAACTGTATTTTAAATTAGAAAGCAAACAAAATAAATGGACAAGCGAAAAAGAAATCTCAATTTGGTCAGTATTCTCATTTGGACAAGCAAAGCCATTACTTTAAGTTGCAGGCAAGAAAGACAAGTTTGTCCACTGTCTCGATATATTTTTTTTCCGATATCGATTATTCAAATATATCGTGATATTTATCGTTATCGTTATATCGCCCAGCCCTACGACAGAGTACAGCAACTTGCAATGGGCCTGGTCTACAAGATACACTACACGACCAAGGTACCCATGTACATGTCAAAATACTTCCCAAAGGTCAGTGAATACCACAATCACAACACCAGAGGGAGCTCCACAAATCATGTTAAACCCAGATTCGGCTCAAACAAGGGACTAAACACGTTTCGCAATTATGCCACATCAATGTGGAACGCCCTGCCTAAAGCTGTAAAGGAATGTGAATCACTACCCACTTTCAAAAGCACTCTCAAAGAACACCTACGGGGGACTGCAATTCGAAACTGGCCCCTACAAATGTCCTAACCCAGTTGTACAGTAAATGACCAAGTATGGCTTTGTCAGTATTCCAATGTACAGTGTCCCCCACCCCCCCCCTACCCAACCCCCCCCCCCCCCCCCCCCCCCCCACCTCCAATGTACAGCCCCCCACCCACCCACCCCAATGTACAGTTTCAATGTCAAATGTATACACTCTTTTTCTGGACACTTTTTGTATCACAAACAGTACTGTATTTGCAAATCTGGTATGTCATAAATGTATAGATGTAGCAGTACTGTCTATCTGTATGTCGTGTGTGTCATATATGTTATGATGAATTGAAAATGGGGGACCCTGATGTAAACAAGACAAAAGTCTTTCTCTGGTCTCCACCCGTCGCTCTGATCACATCACCCCTGTCCTCCACGACCTCCACTGGCTTCCAATCAAATACAGGATACATTTTAAAATACTACTCATCACATTCAAAGCCCTCAACAACCTTGCCCCTCCCTACCTGTCCGACCTCCTCCACCGTCACACGCCCACCCGTCGCCTTAGGTCTGCAGATGCCAACCTCCTAACACCTCCCACGACCAGGCTCCGGACCTGGGGCGACAGGGCCTTCGCTGCTGCTGCCCCCTCCCTCTGGAATGCCCTCCCCAGCCATATCCGTGATGCAAACACCCTGACATCTTTTAAATCAGCCCTCAAAACTCACCTTTTCAATCTTGCTTTTGACCTCTAATTCTGTCGGTGTTATTTTATTTTTGTCATGTATTATTTTTGTTCTGTTTTTTTTTGTTTTGCCATAGTTTGTCTCTCCTGCCCATGTAAAGCGTCTTTGAGCACCTGGAAAAGCGCTATATAAAATAGATGTATTATTATTATTATTATTATTATTATTATCCATACAATTGTATGTATTGAGCTGTACTGTACTGTACCCATTCTGCAATCTGTTAATAAACTTTTAAGTACTTTTAAGTAGTAAGTAAGTAATTACCCTGACCATACCTGTACCCCCCACCCCACTGCTATGACGACTGAATCTCCCCAAGGGGATCAGTAAAGGAATATCCTGTCCAGAGGAGAGAATGTTGTCTCCTCTGCGTGGGCGAGACCGGTTGCGTGTAGCCGTTCCGCAACAGTAAGTTACTTCCGGGGTAGGCCTGATTGGCCCCGAAAGCACGTGACAGGCGCGGCCACACCCCCGCGGCCGCCTCAGGACGCGCAACGAGGCTGCTGCTTTCCGCCTTCAACGCCGCCCGCCGCAGAGGAGGAAGAGGCAGGAGTTCGCGTATGAAATAAAATAGTATAGAGACATATGTACAGCGTCGCGATCGCAGTCATCAGTCATAATAACATTTGAAAGGCATACATTGTTGTATGAAATAAAATAGTATAGAGACATATGTACAGCGTCGCGATCATCAGTCATAATAACATTTGAAAGGCATACATTGTTGTATGAAATAAAATAGTATAGAGACATATGTACAGCGTCGCGATCGCAGTCATCAGTCATAATAACATTTGAAAGGCATACATTGTTGTATGAAATAAAATAGTATAGAGACATATTGTACAGCGTCGCGATCATCAGTCATAATAACATTTGAAAGGCATACATTGTTGTATGAAATAAAATAGTATAGAGACATATGTACAGCGTCGCGATCGCAGTCATCAGTCATAATAACATTTGAAAGGCATACATTGTTGTATGAAATAAAATAGTATAGAGACATATTGTACAGCGTCGCGATCATCAGTCATAATAACATTTGAAAGGCATACATTGTTGTATGAAATAAAATAGTATAGAGACATATGTACAGCGTCGCGATCATCAGTACTGTCAGTACATCAGTACATTAACAGTACTGTATTTGCAAATCTGATATGTCATAAATGTATAGATGTAGCAGTACTGTCTATCTGTATGTCATGTATGTCATATATGTTATGATGAATTGAAAATGGGGGACCCTGATGTAAACAAGACGAAAGTCTTTCTCTGGTCTGCATCCCCTTAACAATTGTATGTATTGAGCTGTACTGTACTGTACCCATTCTGCAATCTGTTAATAAAGTTTTCAATCAATCAATCAATCAAAAACCTTATGTGTGTTGTCGCTCTCAAAGAGCACCTACGGGAGACTGCAATTCGAAACTGGCCCCTGTAAATGTCCTAACCCAACCCCCTCCAATGTACAGTAAATTACCAAGTATGGTTGTCAATATTCCAATGTAGTTTTGCTTGTACAGTTGTACAGTGTCCCCCACCCACCCTAACCACCTCCAATGTACAGTCCCCACCCCACCCAATTACCCAACCTCCTCCAATGTACAGTTTCTACGTCAAATGTATATACTCTTTTCTGGACTCTTTTTGTATCACAAACAGTATTTGCAAATCTGGTACGTCATAAATGTATAGATGTAGCAGTACTGTATCTGTATGTCGTGTATATCATATATGTTATGATGAATTGAAAATGGGGGACCCTGATGTAAACAAGACGAAAGTCTTTCTCTGGTCTGCATCCCCTTAACAATTGTATGTATTGAGCCGTACTGTACTGTACCCATTCTGCAATCTGTTAATAAAGTTTTCAATCAATCAATCAATAATAACATTTGAAAGGCATACATTGTTGTATGAAATAAAATAGTATAGAGACATATGTACATAAATGTATAGATGTAGCAGTACTGACTATCTGTATGTCATGTATGTCATATATGTCCTGATGAATTGAAAATGGGGGACCCTGATGTAAACAAGACGAAAGTCTTTCTCTGGTCTGCATCCCCTTAACAATTGTGTGTATTGAGCTGTACTGTATTGTACCCATTCTGCAATCTGTTAATAAAGTTGTCAATCAATCAATCAATACAGCGTCGCGATCATCAGTCATCAGTCATAATAACATTTGAAAGGCATACATTGTTGTATGAAATAAAATAGTATAGAGACATATGTACAGCGTTGCGATCGCAGTCATCAGTCATAATAATCGCGCCGCAGTCGACAGTCATGCAATCATTTATCATAGAGACATATGTACAGCGTCGCGATCACAGTCATCAGTCATAATAATCGCGCCGCAGTCGGCAGTCATGCAATCATTTATCATTTAACATTTGAAAGGCATACATTGTTGAAGGCAAGATCTACGCATTGAAGCGCTGAGAGAAAAAGACAGCCAAGATTGTACTTTAAACTAAATTACTTTTATTTGCCTGTATTCTAATTACATGCGCTGCTTTGGTCCAACATTAAAACGTCAAAGTAGAACTATTATGTACTTTCTCATATTATTAACATTGACAAACATATTTACAATTAGCATTTTATAAAGTAGAACTGTAATGTGTACTTTCTCAGACAGTGCTAAGTGCAGTCAGTGCTAAGTGCAGTCAGTGCTAAGTGCAGCATCATTTTCACATCAAAACAAATGTAGAACTGTAATGTGGACTTTCTCAGACAGTGCTAAGTGCAGTCAGTGCTAAGTGCAGTCAGTGCTAAGTGCAGCATCATTTTCACATCAAAACAAACGTAGAACTGTAATGTGGACTCTCAGGGTAAGATAAAAAAAAAAAAACTTTGACCGTTACACTATTAGCTTCAATGTTTTTTTGCCCCACTAGTGTTCAAAGCCACCGACGCGCTCAGGCTGTGTTGCTTTGCAGGTCGCCCAGCTTGAACGCGTCTCCTTGAGCCAGCTGGCAACTTCCTGCGCGCCACTGCAGTTGGCTGACAGCCAATGATCGGGCCTTGCCGCCGCGCAGCCCGGCGTAATGTGAAAGCCCTCGTTGACAGGCTCCCGGACTTGCCGAATGTGCGTAAGGCTGACGACATTGCGGAAGGGTTCCTCTTCAGCAGCTGATACTGTTTTGACCAGGCCTTGCAGTCAGCAGTGAAGAGGGGGTCCTGACTGCGTCGCCGCATATCTGACAACGACTCCTCGAAATCACAGTCGTCATCATCTGAATGTGTGACAATAAGAAGGGAATAGGTTTATTTTGAATGTCACAGGGTTTGAACAACTTCAAGATGTACATCCTTCATATTATTATATCCTATTTAACACTTGTGGCTGGAGTAGGGAATACACGCGCATATCAACAACTACAGTATCTCACATCTTATGGTGTGTGTGTGTGTGTGTGTGTGTGTGTGTGTGTGTGTGTGTGTGTGTGTGTGTGTGTGTGTGTGTGTGTGTGTGTGTGTAGGCGTGTGTGAGAGAAAGTGACACAAACAGACGCGTTCATAACTGACCGGTTTCTTGCAGCTCATCTGTCGCCGTACCGCTTGGCCCAGGGGTGGCGTCTGTTTGATCTGTCGCCGTACCGCTTGGCCCAGGGGTGGCGTCTGTTGACACAAAGACACGCGCATATCAACAACTACAGTATGTCACATCTTATGGTGTGTGTGTGTGTGTGTGTGTGTGTGTGTGTGTGTGTGTGTGTGTGTGTGTGTGTGTGTGTGTGTGTGTGTGCGCGTGCGTGCATGCATGCAAGGGTGGTATTACTTACCCTGGAATGACTGGCATGCTGGCTGAGCAAGTCTCAGGGGCTGAGCAAGTCTCAGGGGCTGAGCAAGTCTCAGGGGCTGAGCAAGTCTCAGGGGCTGAGCAAGTCTCAGGGGCTGAGCAAGTCTCAGGGGTTGAAGGAAGCCCAAGGGGACGGTTGCTATAGTATACAGAATATAAGAATAAGCGGCATTGCGTTCAGTGTAGGAAAGGTCTATTATGGTTTATTGTAGGGATGTGCGATATTATCGGCCTACCGATATTATCGGCCGATATCGGCATTAAAATGTGATATCGGAAAATATCGGTATCGTTTTTTTTTACATTTCTATAACCTTTATTTACCCAGGCAAGCGCGTAAGAACAATTTCTGATTTTATTTATTGTCAAAAGTATGCATTAATTCCACAACAAGAGATATGTAATGTTAATTACCTGAAATTATTCCATTTTTGGGGGGGGGGGGGGACCCTGCATATATCGGTATCGGTTGATATCGGTTGATATCGGTATCGGAAATTAAGAGTTTGACAATATCGGTATATCGGTATCGGTAAAAAAGCCAATATCGAGCATCCCTAGTTTATTGTGAAAAGAAAGGTATTAGCTTTACCTCCTGCTGATGTTAATTTGAGCAGTACGACCTTCATCTCCGGAGTTGTCGGGAGAAAAGTGTTGGACATATCCACAGGGTAAAACTTGGCCACTGCTGCCAGATGTTTACAGGGGGCCCCAGTTTGTCCTGCCGGGCATGAGCACAGCTCCATCTCCGCGTCCACGATGTACGCCCCCGTCACCGAGCCCTTCACCTCGTACCTGTTGCCCTCAAGCTATACAAATCATGCGTCATACAAGGGACATTACACAATGGCTAAATCTGCACGCTAAATCTGCACTGGTTACTGTAGTCATCTCTAAAAGTATGCATTTGATATAGTACCTGCTGGATCTGAGATTCAGTGATGTTGGTAACCTGCGGAAGGAATCTCCTCCTCTGATATGTCCGCAAGCGTCCGAGGGCAACATCCACAATGCGGGCCTCATAGTAGACCTCCAGCTGTTTGGTCAGGATGTCAAACAGTTGGCCTGGATTGAAGGTTTTTGTCCTCTGGAGGATCCCGTCTTTGAGGACGCGCATCGCTGCTTCAGCGTAATTATTGGTGTTATTTCCCCGGGTGAGGAGACCGTGGCTGCCCCTGTAGCTTAGTGCCCAACACTCCCTGCGACTGTACAGGCGCTCAATGTACTGCAGGTACTTTTCATACCTGCAATTGATCAAATAAGGAAACAAACACAGAAAATGCACATACATCGATGTAATGACAGCAGGCTCATGAAGAGGTAGACACATGAAGTATGCAAATGCAAGCCTCCTGACTTTCTTGCACCGAATTTGCAAGACTGCTGTGTGATTGTGGGATGTGATTGTGGGAATGTCTAAGCACTAACCTGACAGCAACAGGGTGCTCTCTCGCTGCAGAGTACAGCCTGTCCACCTCTGCTGTCTCCTTTGAGTAGAGCATCCCTTTAACCAGAGTGAACAGAGTTGGCCTGTCTCTGCACTCCACCAGACTCGCCTTGCTCCACAGCCATCGCCATACTGCTTGTAGCACATGGAAAATGCACAGGAGGCAAGTGGCTTGTGGGAATGCCCTCCCTAAAGCTCCCCTCTCTGCCGCGCAGTCGTCCGTCATGAAGATCTGTGGCCCAGCTTCTCCCCTGCCAGCAAAGGCCCTCTCTCCAATCAAATTCTTCAGCAGCTGTAGCCCTTCAAAAATAGTCTCCTCATCCTCAGACTGGCAGAAAAGGATCCCCAATGGTAGAGCTCCGGCAGGGCTGTGGGTCAGCAACAAAAAAACTCTGATGTTCTCCCTGTCCATGTTGCCGGAGGAATCTATGAAGCAGAGTTCGCCACTGTGCTTCAGCTGACAGACCGACAAACACAGATGGACAGACGGACAGACAGACGGACACAGAGGCAGGCATAGTTAGTGTTAGTTAGTGTGTTGTTTAGAATAGAATAGAGCAGAATAGAATAGAATAGAATAGAATAGAATAGAATAGATCTTTATTGTCATTGTTACAGTTGTTACAACGAAATTTAAAATGCAACCCTAGGTGCCCTAGGTGCTAGTAAAAAAATAAAAACAGTCCTAAACACAGTATTAAATATAAAAACAGGGGTGGGGCATAAATAACATTAATATAAACAGGGGGGTGTAAAAGATAATTGTTAATGTTAATGTTGTGTGTGCGTGTGCGTGGGGGGGCAAGAGCAGCCGTGCGTAGCCCCCCCCGCTCTCTCCAGATGGGACAGGGTAGAGTGGAGAGTCGTGGCGATGGCGTCCTCCGTGGACCTGTTGGCTCTGTAGGCGAACTGGTAGGCGATTTAGTTAGTTGCCACCTCAGCACCACTGAATGGAACACCATGACAAAATCACAGTATACAGATACAAATAGCCAAAATACCTGGTGGTGCACTCGCTTCATGAGGGGAGAGGCCACTGCGACTAATGGGCCCCCGCGAGAAGAGGTTCCCATTACAGCACAGCTGTCCTGGCACGCGGCGTTGTACGCGTCCACCTGATTCCCGAGGGCTTCCAACATACTTGCACCACGCTGGGTGCCATATTTGTCCTTGGTCAACGCTCCGGACAATCTGGCAAAGAACACTAATTTAGTAACTGCATACAATTCCAATTAAATGAACATCTACGCGGTTATGAATATTTTGGCAGTACTGTATAACTGAACGTCTACCTTTGCACATAGGCCAGGTCTGGGCAGATCTCTCTGTTGGCTGCAGCATAGACGTAGTCGTCTCCGTGTTCAATTGCCAGATTCTGCTTTAGCACAAACAAAGCAGAAGGAGGCGTGTGGCCTAACTCTAATAACCCGGTCAACACGTCTATGGCCTTTTGTCCAACATCTCTATAGCGCATGGCATCTGAGACATGGAGATTGTGATTGTGCCTATTCACAATGCGAACTTCCAATGGGAAATGAGCGATATGTGGGTCTTTGCTCCTGTGAAACAAAATCAACTTAACAATTTAAAACTAGGCCCCAACTGTTATGTCCATAAAAATAATTGAATTATAAGTATTGTATAGTTCAAACTCACAGGCTTCTTCTATTTTTCATTTTAACTTCCATGGTAGCTTGGCAGCCGGTGTTTTTAAATGTCACGTGCCGCGTCTTATGCTGGCACCGGTAACGTTTCTGCAACATTTTGATTGAATGCAGTATGGGTTAGCAGTATGGCCTGCGTGTATGGCCTAGCAGTATGGGTGAAAGACAGAAATGGTAGTAACAAATGACAGTAAGACGTTTTGACAACGCAATTCTTACGTGGAATAGGACCCTGCCCTCCGGCAATGGTCGGGTAGCCTCCACTCGCCATGTCACCCCAGATGACGCGTTCACCAATGCCGCCCACTCCTTGGCCTGTTCCACAGTGTGGACATCCGCGCGTACTGTAGAGACGAAACCAGTGTGGTCTCCTAATGGGCGTACCTCGCCTTCATACTTGCACACATGAAGTGGAAACTTGTCAGGCAGCCAACCCTGCGTACAGGAGAGATGCAATTAGCCTACTGGTAATTTGCGACTAGGAATGATCATAATCATAATCCACGACAGCGATTACCTTTAACTGTGGGTAGTCCTCTATATTCGTCTCTTGTGCTCTCGCTGGGTGGTCACAAACCCCACCACGGCGTCTAAAGTCCAAATGAACGCAAACATTTTACTTTTTCACCCACTGGTAGATGAAAAAAATCCACCGGCCAAGTATATTTTTACCGGACAAATAATAGTACATTTTATTTGTCACAAATATCTGCAGAATGGGTACAATACAGTACGGCGTAATACACACAATTGTTAAGGGGATGCAGACCAGAGAAAGACTTTTGTCTTGTTTACATCAGGGTCCCCCATTTTCAATTCATAGTGACATTTATGACGCTGATGGCATGGGGACATACATGACATACGCGTATTTAGTACTGTTACATTTGTGACATATACGATATGCAAATATACAGTAGTTACCCATAGATCCTGACAAAGTATATTATATATACGCATGATGGGGGCGGGGGCGGGTGGGAGAGAAATATACATATGGTTACAATTAGCCTTCTGAAATCTAGTCACCAAATGAAGTACCTGGCATAGCAGTGATCCACGTGATCCGCCATCGCATGTGCGTCCTTCCTTGCAACGAGGGAATGAATGAATGAATGAATGAATGAATGAAAACTTTATTTAACAGATTGCAGAATGGGGCACAATACAGTACGGCACAATACACACAATTGTTAAGGGGATGCAGACCTGCCTAAGGCGTTTGTCTTGTTTACATCAGGGTCCCCCATTTTCAATTCATATAGACATTTATGACATACACAACATATGCGACATTTGCAGCATAGGGGCGTATGCGTATTTAGTACTGATACGTGTGTGACATAAACGGTATTCAAATATACAGTACTGTTACCCCTAGATCCTGACAGAGTATATACATTAGGAGGGGGTGGGTGGGAGAGAAATATACATACGGCGTGCGTGGAATATATACATGTATATTGGAATATATGTATATATGGATATATGGAGGTGGTGGGGGAATTGCAGCCTCCCGCCTGTGCTCTTTAAGAGCGGTGCTGAATGTGGGTAGAGATTCACATTCCTTTACAGTCAAGTAGTAGTCTGACCAGTGCGTTTTGTGATGTTTGTAATCTTGTTTTAAGGGCCTTGCCTGATGCGCGCGTACCATGAGGGCGTAATGAGATTTACATCAGTCAGCTAGCTGATAGGCGCACTTAAGCACTTGTGACAAAGTGAATCTTGCTTGATGTGATAACTTAAGCACTTGTGACAAAGTGAATCTTGCTTGATGTGATAACTTAAGCACTTGTGACAAAGTGAATCTTGCTTGATGTGATAACTTAAGCACTTGTGACAAAGTGAATCTTGCTTGATGTGATAACTTAAGCACTTGTGACAAAGTGAATCTTGCTTGATGTGATAACTTAAGCACTTGTGACAAAGTGAATCTTGCTTGATGTGATAACTTAAGCACTTGTGACAAAGTGAATCTTGCTTGATGTGAAATAAAATACAGCACTTACTTCAATATAGATGGCTGCAGCGTCTCAAGTTATAACTTAAGCATTACTTCAACGTTGAAAAGTGATTAATATTAGATGGCTGCAGCGTGGATGACTGCCTGCACATGGGAAAAGTGAGCCGACTGCGGCGCGATTATTATTATGATATTACAATGTGAAAGGCGCCGTGAATCTTGCTTGATGTGAAATAAAATACAGCACTTACTTTACTTCAAAATACAGCACTTACTTTACTTCAACTGCCGACTGCGGCGCGATTATTATTATGTTTTGCGGCGAACTCCTGCTTCTTCCTCCTCTGCGGCGGGCGGCGTTGAAGGCGGAAAGCAGCAGCCTCGTTGCGCGTCCTGAGGCGGCCGCGGGGGTGTGGCCGCGCCTGTCACGTGCTTTCGGGGCCAATCAGGCCTACCCCGGTAGTAACTTACTGTTGCGGAACGGCTACACGCAGACCGGTTTGCTGCCATCTCCTCCATCCCAACCTCATCCTAGAAGCATTAGCATAGCCTCTCAAGTGAAGCCCAAACAGTGGCTGAAACACTCAACACTTGAGATGTTCGGTCATTATTAGTAACGAGCTGAATAAACGCACATCTCTCTCTATACATAGAGTCGCACCAGTTTCTGAGCTAACGTCACGTATTCTCCCAAACTCATAACGTTAGTAGCTAGCATTAGTTAGCATTAGCATTAGCATAGCAGCTTAGCTTGTTAGCTGCTCCAGCTACCTCTGGTCGAGGCCCAGTCTGGATGGAAAAGTGGCAGAAACGCCCAACAGATCAGATGTGCGGTCAGTAGATGAATAAAAGCAGATGTTACTGTAACAAACCGGAGAGGTCTACCTGAACCTAATAATGTACCTTTGTTTACCAGAAGGACGAGACTCCAGAAACGACGCGCGGTGTGAGTAGGGTCCAGCTGCAGCTCCGGAGCGAGTCTCACGTCACGTCAGACCGCGCGCTGATTGGCTGAGAGGGGACGTCACTCCACATTGGTTCTAGCCCCTCCCCCTTGACCAGGCTCGGTTGAGACGTGCGGTTGGAGAGAGCATATATATATCTATGGGAGAGAGAGAGAGAGAGAGAGAGAGAGAGAGAGAGAGAGAGAGAGAGAGAGAGAGAGAGAGAGAGAGAGAGAGAGAGAGAGAGAGAGAGAGAGAGAGAGAGAGAGAGAGAGAGAGAGAAGTCTTCGTTGACAAAATAAACAAAATTGATGCACAGTTTATCCACCTCCCTGATCACCAAAAGCTACTATACATGTGTGGAGAGAAAAGTCAGTGAGAAAGTTAGCTGCAAAATATGTAGACGGTTGTCACAAAATAAGAGAACAAGCCCTGTAAAATGTATCTGAATGGCCACACTTGAAAAATGACTACCCGATCGAGTGACCATTTTGTAAATTAATATGTTTCTTGTTGATTGTCCTTACTGTTATTATTAATGTTATGATATTTTATTGCTTAATATATATGTTATTGTTTGTATGTTGAACTTGCTTTGGCAATAAGTATGTTAATATTTCATGCCAATAAAGCCTATTTGAATTTGAATTTGAGAGAGAGAGGGAAGAGAGTGCGAGAGAGGGTCGCGGCCGTGATGATCCGACAGATGAAATAGACTAGTGAAAAGAAAAGAGAGAAGGCGGGCGTCCTCCCACACGTCTTTTAACTTTTAATGTTTCCCAAAGGCAAAGGCACACTCCCGCACGTCTGCACAATTTTAAGGAATTGATTGAGTGATTGAAAACTTTATTAACAGATTGCAGAATGGGTAAAATACTTTCGTCTTGTTTACCAATGTTACATGTTTTACTGTGTAGTAAAAAGAGATCATAAAAAATATATACATCCAAGGGGAAGAAACTGTACATTGGCAATGTACAGTTTCTTCCCCTTGGATGTATATATTTTTTATGATCTCCTTTTACTACACAGTTCTGTATGTCTTGTATGTCATAAATGTCCTGGTGTAACAAGACGAAAGTATTTTTCTGGTCTGCATCCTCTTAGCAGTTGTTTTGTTTTGAGCCGTACTGTATTGTACCCATTCTGCAATCTGTTAATACGTTTTCAATCAATCAATCAATTTTCTTTATAAAAAAATTTGATCTCCCCACCTTATGTATATTTCTCTCCCACCCACCCACCCACCCCCTCCTAATGTACAGTCTCCTCCCCACCGTATGTATATATTCTCTCCCCACCGTATGTATATTTCTCTCCCCCACCCCCTCCTAATGTACAGTCTCCTCCCCACCGTATGTATATATTCTCTCCCCACCGTATGTATATTTCTCTCCCCCACCCCCTCCTAATGTACAGTCTCCTCCCCATCATATGTATATATTCTCTGTTAGGATCTAGGGGTAACAGTACTGTATATTTGCTGTGAGTGATGTGATGCGAGGCCTAGCAGGTTCTGTTCTAGAGTCTGCTGTGGCTGAGCTGCTCCAGATCCCGGCCCAACGAGAGTGGACTGTCCTGCTACTGACGGGACGGTCCTAGTGAAACCGGTCTTATTTGACATGCCCTGAGTGGGAGTTGAACCCCGGTCTCCCACGCTGCGGGCGACATCGCAGACCGCTATACCAAGAGGTGAATTCACTTCTTGGTAATGTGTCTGGATGCCTTTTAAGGGGAGTGAGTTTACTTGCAGTACCGCTACGTGCCACAGTCACTTCACAACACTTGAAGTCCATCGTGACTGTGGATATACTTGCGGTACCTCCGTTACACTAGTAAAGGCAGGGCCGTCTCAAGGGGTGTGCGAGAAGTGCGGTCGCACAGGGCCTCGCGGGAAGGGGGGCCTCTAAAATAAAATGTTTTTTTTTCTTTTTTTTATATAAAAATAAAAATAAATAGAATGTTAACAATCACTTTCCATCACAGACCTAAAATCTAGTTTTGCTTACATGCTTATATATTTCACATTAGACACGTTTGTAGAATAGTGTTCCGGGCTCTGCGGCTCTGCAGATATACTATTGGTTTCATTCAATAACTTTTATGCAAAGCATCGTGGGGTGGGAGGACTAACACTAGGGGGAGCTGGTTGGCATCGGTCTGGTAGTCGGTAGAGAGATGTGAAGAAGACCGGTATTATCCACGAGGGGAGGGGGTACTGTCAGCCAGGTACAGGGTCTATTCGGCGCTGTCCACTGGAGCGAGTGGATGTCTTGGCCAAGAGAACCAGATGTGCAGCATCGGAGCGGAGGAGATGGTGCCGCGTGCCGCGTGACTCTGCGTTAGGGTGAGTTTTTGGTGCGGTCTGCTCTGTTCCCGCCGTGGATCTCTCTCTCTCTCTCTCTCTCTCTCTCTCTCTCTCTCTCTCTCTCTCTCTCTCTCTCTCAAGTTCAAGTTCAAGTTCTTTAATAGTTGTCATACAGAAGTACAGAATACTTTCATACAAAATGCTTCTTACTGTTACGCTCCAGAGACTGTGCTAGACAAGATAGTATCAAATAACATAATAACATAATATAGCATGCATTTAGAAGAAGAAAATGAGGTCACAGTGTTCGGTATAGACATATGTACAATGTTCTGAGTTACCATATAATATACAATACACAATACTATGCAGTGTACTAATCTCTCTCTGTGCATTTTCCCTGTTGCTGCCGGGTGTGCGACTGTGCAGGTGCATTGCCACTAAACCTCGGGCAGCACTATTATTTAAGGATGCGTTGACTGTATCATATGCCCAGCCTCGGGCAGTGCTATTATTTGGGAATGCATTGACTGTGTCATGTGCCCAGCCTCGGGCAGCGCTACTATTTAAGAATATGTTGACTGTATCTGTAATCTGTCCTGATTCTCCTAGATCTATCTGCAGCCTTCGACACAGTCAACCACCAGATCCTCCTCGCGGCCCTCGCAGGAATGGGAGTGGCTGGCTCTGCGCTGACATGGTTGTCATCATACCTCAATGACCGCTCCTACCAAGTGTCATGGAGAGGGACCCTGTCGGCCACCCGCCCCCTGCGGACGGGTGTCCCCCAGGGCTCGGTTTTAGGACCCCTTCTCTTCTCCCTCTACACTAAATCACTGGGTAACATTATCACGTCTCATGGCTTCTCCTACCACTGTTATGCCGACGATACTCAACTCTTCCTCTCCTTCCCTCCCTCAGATATCCACGTCTCTGAGCGGATCTCGGCCTGTCTGTCCGACATCTCCGCCTGGATGACGACCAACCACCTCAAACTGAACCTAAGCAAAACAGAATTGCTCCACCTGCCGGCCAAATCCTCCCCCCTGACCGACCTTTCCATCACAGTCGAGAATGCAGCTGTGACCGCGTCCCCGACCGCCAAGAACCTTGGTGTTGTCCTCGACGACCAGTTGAACTTCTCTGCTCACATCGCAGCGACAACCAGAACCTGCCGATTCCTCCTGAGCAACGTCAGAAGGATACGCCCCTTCCTGACAAAAGAAGCCACCCAACTCCTCGTCCAATCAACAGTCATCTCCCGCCTCGACTACTGCAACGCACTGCTCGCTGGCCTCCCGGCCACTGCCACTAAGCCTCTTCAACTCATTCAGAACGCAGCGGCCCGCCTGATCTCAAACCTACCGAAGTCGGCCCATGTCACCCCACTTCTTAGGGACCTGCACTGGCTCCCCATTGCTGCACGAATCCGCTTCAAGGCCCTCGACCTAGCATACCGTGCGGCAAAGGGAACTGCTCCCGCCTACCTCCGGTCAATGGTCTCTAACTACACACCCTCAAGACCCCTACGCTCTGCATCTTCTGGCCGCCTCAGACCTACTCCTATCCAAGCTCCGGGAGGGTCATCAAAGAGAAGTCGCCTATTCTCAGTCCTTGCCCCACAATGGTGGAATGAACTACCCACCCCAGTTAGGACAGCCGAAACACGTCCAATCTTTCGCCGTCGACTAAAGACGCACTTCTTCAACCATTATCTGAATTAAAAAAAATAAAAATAAAAAATCTAACCCTAACTAACCATACTGTCATGCACTTGTCCTAATAAACTAACCTACACTGTAGCACTCAACACTTTGATGAACATTGTTACTCAGCTGATAGAGTTGTGCTCTTCCTGATGGCTTGTCGTACAGAACTTGTAAGTCGCTTTGGATAAAAGCGTCAGCTAAATGACTAAATGTAAATGTAAATGTAAATCTGTGTGCCCAGCCTCGGGCAGCGCTATTGTTTAGGAGTATGTTGGCTGTATACAAAGAAAAAAAATAAGAAAAAAAATATATCGCTGCTGTCGGGACAAAACCTCATAACTCCATTTTTTGAATTTTTTTTTTATTATATAAATCAACTCCGTAGATCATCCTCCATATGTGTGTGTGGGTTTTACAAAGTTTAAACAATGGGAAAGCATTAAACCGATCATCTGTCTAAACCTCTTAACTCTATTCACCCTCAAATCTGTGTTAGTTTTTTTCATCTGCTGAAAAGTTGGGTTTTTGGAGTTATGAGGTTTTGTCCCGACAGCAGCGAATTATGTATTATATAATTTTTTTTTGCCTTGGGGGGGGGGGGGCTCACGTTTGGAACTCGCACAGGGCCTTGCATTTCTCCCAGACGGCACTGAGTACAGGGCCTAACATGCTGAACTACCACAGGACAAACCTAGTACAGGGCCTAACACACTGAACTACCACAGGACAGACCTAGTACAGGACCTAACACTGAACTAATGCACAGGACAGACCTAGTACAGGGCCTAACACGCTGAACTAATGCACAGGACAGACCTAGTACAGGGCCTAACACACTGAACTAATGCACAGGACAGACCTAGTACAGGGCCTAACACGCTGAACTACCACAGCACAGACCTAGTACAGGGCCTAACACACTGAACTAATGCACAGGACAGACCTAGTACAGGGCCTAACACGCTGAACTACCACAGGACAGACCTAGTACAGGACCTAACATGCTGAACTACCACAGGACAGACCTAGTACAGGGCCTAACACTGAACTAATGCACAGGACAGACCTAGTACAGGGCCTAACACACTGAACTAATGCACAGGACAGACCTAGTACAGGGCCTAACACGCTGAACTACCACAGGACAGACCTAGTACAGGACCTAACATGCTGAACTACCACAGGACAGACCTAGTACAGGACCTAACATGCTGAACTACCACAGGACAGACCTAGTACAGGGCCTAACACTGAACTAATGCACAGGACAGACCTAGTACAGGGCCTAACACGCTGAACTAATGCACAGGACAGACCTAGTACAGGGCCTAACACACTGAACTAATGCACAGAACAGACCTAGTACAGGGCCTAACACACTGAACTAATGCACAGAACAGACCTAGTACAGGACCTAACACACTGAACTACCACAGGACAGACCTAGTACAGGACCTAACACACTGAACTACCACAGGACAGACCTAGTACAGGACCTAACACGCTGAACTACCACAGGACAGACCTAGTACAGGGTCTAACACGCTGAACTACCACAGGACAGACCTAGTACAGGGCCTAACACACTGAACTACCACAGGACAGACCTAGTACAGGGCCTAACACGCTGAACTAATGCACAGGACAGACCTAGTACAGGGCCTAACACACTGAACTAATGCACAGGACAGACCTAGTACAGGGCCTAACACGCTGAACTACCACAGGACAGACCTAGTACAGGACCTAACATGCTGAACTACCACAGGACAGACCTAGTACAGGGCCTAACACTGAACTAATGCACAGGACAGACCTAGTACAGGGCCTAACACACTGAACTAATGCACAGGACAGACCTAGTACAGGGCCTAACACGCTGAACTACCACAGGACAGACCTAGTACAGGACCTAACATGCTGAACTACCACAGGACAGACCTAGTACAGGACCTAACATGCTGAACTACCACAGGACAGACCTAGTACAGGGCCTAACACTGAACTAATGCACAGGACAGACCTAGTACAGGGCCTAACACGCTGAACTAATGCACAGGACAGACCTAGTACAGGGCCTAACACACTGAACTAATGCACAGAACAGACCTAGTACAGGGCCTAACACACTGAACTAATGCACAGAACAGACCTAGTACAGGACCTAACACACTGAACTACCACAGGACAGACCTAGTACAGGACCTAACACACTGAACTACCACAGGACAGACCTAGTACAGGACCTAACACGCTGAACTACCACAGGACAGACCTAGTACAGGGTCTAACACGCTGAACTACCACAGGACAGACCTAGTACAGGGCCTAACACACTGAACTACCACAGGACAGACCTAGTACAGGGCCTAACACACTGAACTAATGCACAGGACAGACCTAGTACAGGGCCTAACACGCTGAACTACCACAGAACAGACCTAGTACAGGGTCTAACACGCTGAAGTACCACAAGACAGACCTAGTACAGGGTCTAACACGCCAGGGTTCGAAATTAACGGGGGCTTGGGGCAAAATGCCCTCGAAAATTGACCAAATGCCCTCGAAACTCAGTTAAGGGGGGCAAAAAAAGCCCCCGACAGTTTACTACTTATATATATAATTATATATATGCTCTACAGTGCGAGCATTTCCCTCGTATTGCCCCTAATAATATGTGTGTGTGCAAACCGGAAAAATCATTTACTTGCAGTGTGCGAGACAGACGAGTGATTGTGAAGATTACAAAACAGCTCCGCTGTTAATAGTTCAGATTGAAACTGGACTGAAATTCAGTTTTTGGGTGGAATGTTTGTTCCAAGGAGGAGGGAGGCGGGGCCCGCTGCGTGTTACAGGCACTTGAGAGGTGCTGCGAACACAGAGAGAGCGCTCTGCTCTCATCAAGCATTACACTGCTATCTTAACGTTAGCAAGCTAAGCATCTGCATAGCGCGACCCGTGTAACGTTAAGTACTGTAACTTGTGTTCGGCGGGGAAAGACCATTCCATTTGTAACACAACTCCAAAAGAATAACATCCAAATCCGATCCCGATGCGCATTTCCTTCATTCCACAGCGCTGAGCGCGCAACGTATTTCATTGATCAATCTGGCCAGAGCCTATACTCACAAACGTTGCGTGTGTGGGGTTTTTCATCAATTTGAAACAAGCCTCTTGACTGTTGGAATTAGGGATGTTAAAAATAAAATATCTAATAATATTATTCAATATTAGACATTCATTGATCCAGAGGCAACCGGTTATTATATCAAGACAACAACACAACTTGCCCTCACTCAGGGACAATAATATTTAATCTATTTAGATAGAGTATGTATGTATTATTTACAGATAATTGAAGGTACCTCAAAACATGAAACCAAGCCATGATGTCACACATCGTGTGCGTGTGTGTGTGTTACTTGAACAATTGTCACTGTGCTCCTAAATTTCTGTGTGCTCCTAAATTTGTATTTAGATTTTATTTATTAACATTTTATTTAGGAGCACATGTGCTCCTTGGGAAAAAGGTTAGCGTAGAGCCCTATATATGGAAACATTAACATTACGTTATCAAACATAGGGACGAAGACTGTAAAAAAAAGTGTCAAGAATGTTTTATAATCTTTATGTTAATTTTCATTATAAAAATGTTGTGCCCCCGAAATACAAAAAAGCCCCCGAAAAGCAATTAAGGGGGGCAAAAAAAGCCCTTGAATTTTTTTTTTAATTTCTAACCCTGTAACACGCTGAACTAATGCACAGAACAGACCTAGTACAGGGCCTAACACATTGAACTAATGCACAGAACAGACCTAGTACAGGGTCTAACACGCTGAACTACCACAGGACAGACCTAGTACAGGGCCTAACATGCTGAACTACCACAGGACAGACCTAGTACAGGGCCTAACATGCTGAACTACCACAGGACAGACCTAGTACAGGGCCTAACACGCTGAACTAATGCACAGGACAGACCTAGTACAGGGCCTAACACGCTGAACTAATGCACAGAACAGACCTAGTACAGGGCCTAACACGCTGAACTACCACAGGACAGACCTAGTACAGGGTCTAACACACTGAACTACCACAGGACAGACCTAGTACAGGGCCTAACACACTGAACTAATGCACAGAACAGACCTAGTACAGGGCCTAACACGCTGAACTACCACAGGACAGACCTAGTACAGGGCCTAACACTGAACTAATGCACAGGACAGACCTAGTACAGGGCCTAACACGCTGAACTAATGCACAGGACAGACCTAGTACAGGGCCTAACACGCTGAACTAATGCACAGAACAGACCTAGTACAGGGCCTAACACGCTGAACTACCACAGGACAGACCTAGTACAGGGCCTAACACGCTGAACTACCACAGGACAGACCTAGTACAGGGCCTAACACGCTGAACTAATGCACAGGACAGACCTAGTACAGGGCCTAACACACTGAACTAATGTACAGGACAGACCTAGTACAGGGTCTAACACGCTGAACTAATGCACAGGACAGACTTAGTACAGGGCCTAACACACTGAACTACCACAGGACAGACCTAGTACAGGGCCTAACACGCTGAACTGACTGGAGACCTGAACAGTGTTCAGTGGTGACTGTCTACTAGGGCCTGACTGGAGACCTGAACAGTGTTCAGTGGTGACTGTCTACTAGGGCCTGACTGGAGACCTGAACAGTGTTCAGTGGTGACTGTCTACTAGGGCCTGACTGGAGACCTGAACAGTGTTCAGTGGTGACTGTCTGCTAGGGCCTGACTGGAGACCTGAACAGTGTTCAGTGGTGACTGTCTGCTAGGGCCTGACTGGAGACCTGAACAGTGTTCACTGGTGACTGTCTGCTAGGGCCTGACTGGAGACCTGAACAGTGTTCAGTGGTGACTGTCTGCTAGGGCCTGACTGGAGACCTGAACAGTGTTCAGTGGTGACTGTCTGCTAGGGCCTGACTGGAGACCTGAACAGTGTTCAGTGGTGACTGTCTGCTAGGGCCTGACTGGAGACCTGAACAGTGTTCAGTGGTGACTGTCTGCTAGGGCCTGACTGAAGACCTGAACAGTGTTCAGTGGTGACTGTCTGCTAGGGCCTGACTGGAGACCTGAACAGTGTTCAGTGGTGACTGTCTGCTAGGGCCTGACTGGAGACCTGAACAGTGTTCAGTGGTGACTGTCTACTAGGGCCTGACTGGAGACCTGAACAGTGTTCAGTGGTGACTGTCTGCTAGGGCCTGACTGGAGACCTGAACAGTGTTCAGTGGTGACTGTCTGCTAGGGCCTGACTGGAGACCTGAACAGTGTTCAGTGGTGACTGTCTACTAGGGCCTGACTGGAGACCTGAACAGTGTTCAGTGGTGACTGTCTACTAGGGCCTGACTGAAGACCTGAACAGTGTTCAGTGGTGACTGTCTACTAGGGCCTGACTGGAGACCTGAACAGTGTTCAGTGGTGACTGTCTACTAGGGCCTGACTGGAGACCTGAACAGTGTTCAGTGGTGACTGTCTGCTAGGGCCTGACTGAAGACCTGAACAGTGTTGAATGAATTAATGAATGAATGAATGAATGAAATGAATGAAAACTTTATTTAACAGATTGCAGAATGGGTACAATACAGTACGGCTCAATACATACAATTGTTAAGGGGATGCAGACCTGAGAAAGACGTTTGTCTTGTTTCCATCAGGGTCCCCCATTTTCAATTCATATAGACATATATGACATACATGACATACAGATAGTCAGTACTGCTACATCTATACATTTATGACATACCAGATTTGCAAATACAGTACTGTTTGTGATACAGAAGGAGTCAAGAAAAGGGAGTATATACATTTGACGTAGAAACTGTACATTGGAGGAGGTTGGGTGGGGGGGGTTGGGTACATTGCGATATTGACAACCATACTGGGTAATTTACATTGGAGGTGGTTGGGGGGGGGGGGGGGGGGGCACACTGTATAAACAAGTAACACTGTACATTGAGGGGGGGGGGGGGAGGAGACACTGTACAAACAAACACAATTGTACATTGAACTATTGACAAAACCATACTAGGTAAATGACTGTACATTGGAGGGGGTTGGGTTAGGATATTTACAGGGGCCAGTGTTGAATTGCAGTCTCCCGTAGGTGTCCCTTGAGAGAGGTTTTGAAAGTGGGTAGTGATCCACATTCCTTTACAGCTTTGGGTAGGGCGTTCCACATTGATGTGGCATAATTGCGAAACGTGTTTAGTCCCTTATTTGAGCCGAATCTGGGTTTAACATGATTTGTGGAGCTCCCTCTGGTGTTGTGATCGTGGTATTCACTGACCTTTGGGAAGTATTTTGACATGTACATGGGTACCTTGGTCGTGTAGTGTATCTTGTAGACCAGGCCCATTGCAAGTTGTTGTACTCTGTCGTCTACTCTAAGCCATCCTAGGTTGTCAAAGTGGGCAGGGGTGAGGTGGGTTCTAGGAGTAAGGTCAAGCAGTAGTCTGACCAGTTTGTTTTGAGATGTTTGTAATTTTGTTTTTAGCGCCTTTGAGGTGCTTTGGTACCATGAGGTGCAAGCATAGTCGTAGTACCCCTGAATGAGTGCTCCTGCCAGAGTCTTCAGGGTGTTCTTGTTTACCAGAGAGGAGATCCGGTACAAGAATCGAGTTCGTTGGTTGACTTTTTTTATTACATTGGATGCCATTTTGTCACAGGAGAGATTAGCCTCTAGGATGGAACCCAGGTAGGTAATTTCATCTTTCCTTGTGACAATATTGTCACCCACTGTAACTGAGAAGCCGTCGGTCTTGCTGAGTTTGTTATTTGAACCGAAGAGAATGGACTCTGTTTTGCCCATGTGTAATGATAGTTTGTTATCAGCGAGCCATATGCAGATTCTGCCTAGTTCCGAGCTGAGGGTTTTTTCAACCTGTAACTTGTTCTTGTCAGAGACCAGCAGGGCTGAGTCGTCCGCAAACAGGAACAAGTTGCAGTCACAAGCTGACGACATGTCATTTGCATAAATTAGGAACAGTAGCGGTCCTAGTATGCTTCCTTGTGGAACACCACAGCTCACTGTGAGGGGGGGGGATAGGGTACCGTTTACCTCCACCATCTGTTCCCTCCCCTCAAGGTAGGATTGCATCCAGCTCACTGATAGACTATCAAAACCAATTGCTTTTAGCTTGTCAATCAGAATGGAGTGATTGACCGTGTCAAAGGCCTTTTGTAGGTCCAGCATGACCATGCCGCAGTATTTGCCTGCGTCCACCTCTTGTTTGATGTGGTCATTCAAATAGAGAAGGCATGTGTCAGTGGAGTGGGATGTTCTGAAGCCAGATTGGAATTCGTAGATTAGATTTTTTTCCGCTAGGTACTTTTCGACCTGTTCGTAGACAATTTTTTCCATGACTTTCGAGATGGAGGTGAGAATAGAAACAGGGCGGTAGTTGCCTGGGTCTAATTTGCTGCCCTTTTTGTGCAGAGGGGTCACCCTCGCAATTTTGAAGTCCTTGGGGACGTGTCCCTGTTTTATGGAGAGGTTTATTATGTGTGTGATGATTGGTGTGATGGCGGCTGCTGAGTCTCTGAGGAATTTGGAGGGGATGTTGTCATGGCCAGTGGCCTTGTTAGGTTGGAGGGCGCTCAGTTTATTGAGTACCTCATCTGTTGTTACCATTTCCAGCTTGAAGTCGTCCTTGCGGACCCCTAGGTTTTTGTAGTAAGCTACTATGTGTTCTACCCCATAAAGCCCTGAGTGGGAGGGTAGTTTGTTTACCAGTGTTGTGGCTATGTTTGTGAAGAAAATGTTTAAGTAATTGGCTACATCCAGCTTGTCTGTGATGAGCGTGTTGTCCGTTTTTATGTTTATGTTTGAGAATCTGGTTTTAAGTTTTTTACTGCATCCTAGTTGATTATTGAGTAATTTCCAAAGTTCACGTGGTTTGTTTTTGTTTTCCTCAGTTTTGTCATTGATGAAATTCTTTTTTGCAGTTTTGATCATGGAGTTTACGTCGTTTCTTAGTCTGTTTCTTTCTAGTTTGAGTTCAGTCACGTGGGCTTGGAGTTCACTGCTCGTGCTTTTAGTAAGCTTTGACTGACTTTTACGAAACTCAGAGCATTTTTTGTCTCTGGTTTTCATAGCGGCCAGTATTTCGGAGTGCATCCACGGCTCAGCGCGATTTTTTACCCTGGTGGTTCTTAGGGGGGCCATGTCGTTTAGTATTGCTGAGAATTTGGTTTTGAAACCAAGCCATGTTTCTTCAACCAGTGTACCATTGAGTTCATCTGACCAGTCCAGACTCTCCAGTTCAAGGTTGAAGGCCTCGCTAGAGTAGGTTTTGAGGTCTCTAGATGTGACTGTTTTGTGGCAGCCAGCCTTTTGTTTTAGTTTTTTTCGGGTACAGAATATCATATAATGATCACTTAACCCACATGCTATAACCCCTTTATTTGAGATCTTGGACTTGTCGGAGGTCAGAATGAGGTCAATGGTAGTCTGAGTTGATTCACATACACGTGTGGGTTGGGTGATTAGCTGGCTGAGGCCATGCAGATCACAAAACCTACTGAAGGCCTTGAAGACGGGTGCATCTTTTCGTTGCATATCCGTGTTCCAGTCTCCAATAAGAATTTTGTCTACATCCTCAACTCCAGCTAAACACCCATCCAGTGTATCATTCAGTGGTGACTGTCTGCTAGGGCCTGACTGGAGACCTGAACAGTGTTCAGTGGTGACTGTCTGCTAGGGCCTGACTGGAGACCTGAACAGTGTTCAGTGGTGACTGTCTACTAGGGCCTGACTGAAGACCTGAACAGTGTTCAGTGGTGACTGTCTACTAGGGCCTGACTGGAGACCTGAACAGTGTTCAGTGGTGACTGTCTGCTAGGGCCTGACTGAAGACCTGAACAGTGTTCAGTGGTGACTGTCTACTAGGGCCTGACTGGAGACCTGAACAGTGTTCAGTGGTGACTGTCTGCTAGGGCCTGACTGGAGACCTGAACAGTGTTCAGTGGTGACTGTCTACTAGGGCCTGACTGGAGACCTGAACAGTGTTCAGTGGTGACTGTCTACTAGGGCCTGACTGGAGACCTGAACAGTGTTCAGTGGTGACTGTCTGCTAGGGCCTGACTGAAGACCTGAACCGTATTCAGGCTTTAGATGCCTTTACTTTGAAATGAGACTGTTGGAAATGGAGTTGCATTATCAGAATGTGTAATTCCAGACAGATTAAATGCCTCTGCAGGGGGGTGTTGTGAGTATAGTCGGGTTGCCATACTGAGAGGGCTGAGGGGAGATGGAGCTGCACACCTGCCTGTCATACTTGGTACTGTAGGCGTTTATTGGCACATTCCTTTTTTAACCAGCTTGGACCCATTGAGATTATCTCTTTTCCAAGAGCCACCTGGCCAATAATGACTGCAGTTTCATACAGTAAAGAGCCACCTGGCCAATAATGACTGCAGTTTCATACAGTAAAGAGCCACCTGGCCAAGAATGACTGCAGTTTCATACAGTAAAGAGCCACCTGGCCAAGAATGACTGCAGTTTCATACAGTAAACATTAATAAACTAATCTGTTCAAAAGTAGTTTACAGTAAAAGTTCACAAAATCCATGTAATCCTATTTCACTTAAAACGATTTCAAACATCAAGTCCTTCTATAGCTTTCATGAAGAGTGACTAGATGCTGGATTTTAAAGACAATTTAGCAGATGGTGAAAACCAAGGCTTTCTTTCCTAATTCTGAACTCCAGGAACGGTCAGTATAGTTTGTGTCCTGAGACTATCTTTTCTGGTTAACGAGACAGATAACGGGAGTCTACCCACAATGGCTTATAGATGTAAACAAATTCCAAGAACACATTTAGCCATCTATTAGATTTCTGGTATGGGTTGCTATGGGATGTGTTAGAGTATGAGGCAATGAGAACACTCTACTGTTCACTCATCTCACCTTATATCAGTTATTGTGTTGAAGTATGGGGGAATACTTATGGGACCAATATAAAACCATTATATATACTACAGAAGAGGGCTGTAAGAATCACACATAAAGTGAGTTATCGAGAACATACAAATACATTATTTATTAAATCTAGAATAATTAAACTTGAAGACATGGTTAAGTTTCAAACAATGTTAATTATGTTTAGGGCAAGAAATAATACACTGCCAGAAAAACTACAAAATCATTTTCATTTAGAAAGTGAGTTTAGTAGGAGAAAATACAATTTTAAACATCAGTTGCACGTACCACACTTAAACAGATGTGTCCTTCAGTTATTGGTGTAAAGTTGTGGAATTCTCTCCATAGCGAGCTTAAGGGATGTAATAGTGTTTATCAATTAAAAAAAATTATAAAAAAATAAATATTTAGTCAGTATGAAAATCAAATGTGATCTGAATAGTGAGATATTTTTTTTTCTCTCTTTCTTTATTCTTTATTATTATTATTATTATTTAATTTTTTCTTGTTTAACTGTGGATTGTGTGTTTCTTGTATAATGGTATAAATTATTATTTGTGTAAATTAGGTTGTACGCCGACCATTAAGTAAATACTTGTTTAGTTTAGGAATAAGGGGCAGGTAACTATAAGATTTATTCTTCTTCCTGCTCCTTTTGTCCATGGAATGATAATTATGATTGTGTAATGAAGAAACTCTGATTGTATGATTCCATGTGGCAAATAAATACTCTGAATCTGAATGATTGATTGATCTGGTATTGATTTAGCCTCTTATCTGATTCTTTATTAATGGAAAACCAAAACATTTTCACTTCAATCAATTTCTGAATTGGGAAAAACATTTCTCACCGCTTCTATGATATCTTGTTATGTTGCTACCTTTTTTATTTAACAAAAGTATTTGAAGATGGGCAACTATACCCTCTATAATGTCACCATGGTGAGATGGCCAATATTCTAAAGACCAGAATCACTAGTTGCTGAGCAACGGGACTTTGTCCTCGTCCTGCTGCATGGTGTTGACACTTCCTTTGTCCTGTCTCTCTCCAGGTTGGGGCAGTGGACCTGTCCTGTCTCTCTCCAGGTTGGGGCAGTGGACCTGTCCTGTCTCTCTCCAGGTTGGGGCAGTGGACCTGTCCTGTCTCTCTCCAGGTTGGGGCAGTGGACCTGTCCTGTCTCTCTCCAGGTTGGGGCAGTGGACCTGTCCTGTCTCTCTCCAGGTTGGGGCAGTGGACCTGTCCTGTCTCTCTCCAGGTTGGGGCAGTGGACCTGTCCTGTCTCTCTCCAGGTTGGGGCAGTGGACCTGTCCTGTCTCTCTCCAGGTTGGGGCAGTGGACCTGTCCTGTCTCTCTCCAGGTTGGGGCAGTGTACGGCTTCTGGAGGCCGGTTTGGACTGTCCCAAGATTTGCCACGTGGTCCACAATGTGGTGTAGATGTTGGCCACATGTCCTAAGATGTCCGCCCTTGTTCTGCCCTGAAGAGCAGCTGTCAGAATCTGTTGGCGTTGTTTTAAATGATGCAGCTGTGGCTTTAATTCAATAAAGGCTTTAATTCATCCTTCCTGAAACTCTAGTGTCTGATCTCTTCTTGTTCCTGACTTCATGTATAAACTGTAGGCCTACTGTAAACTGTACTGTAAAGTTAACTAGATTTTAGTTTAAATACTTGCTTGCCTATTTTTCTTCTGTGCTACTCAAAGAATTTGGGCTACTTATTATTAAAAGATTAAGACTGTTTGGGCATTAACTCTTTAGTTGGGTAGGAGTGAACCCCTAGAGTGTTAATCCTCAGTGGTTTTGTTTTGAGTTTGTGAATTAAACTAGGATTCTCCACAACAAACTGGTCCAGCTGTCTGCTTCCAAGTGAGCCCTGGTGCAGGAAAATACTTTAAAAACTCAATTCAGTTCATAATATAAGGACATTTTCCCAAATGTGAATTTTAGCTTGAGTAAAAAATGACCAAGTTGGTCAAGATCAGAAATGGTGTCAATAAAAGGCTGACCTGCATGACCACATGTTTTGGTTAATTTGACATGTAGGTGAGAAGCCAAGGAGTGTTGCTGATTTGTAAAGCAGCATTTTGGCTCATATCAGATCCTCATGCATATGACTGGCTATTAACATTTTTATTTAGTTATGTAAAATGACTTTAGTGGCAATATGAAACTTGGATTTTGATATGTCATCCATTATCATTGATCACATTTTTAAATCAAACTTGAAGAGAATCTATATAGACAGTACTGCTTTGATTTGGGTTAAACTGCCACATTGGGGAGACTTTCTGGATGCAGTACTTTAATTATCCACTAGATGGTAAATAAATGCCTACTGCACTTGCAACGTTTACCTAAGGTAGATTGATTGATTGAAAACTTTACAGATTGCAGAATGGGTACAATACAGCACGGCTCAATACACACAATTGTTAAGGGGATGAAGACCAGAGAAAGACTTTCGTATTGTTTACATCAGGGTCCCCCATTTTCAATTCATAATATTTATGACAGAAACTACTGTTACATACAGACATTTATGACATAGAAGATATACAAATATACAGTACTGTTTAAGAAATAGAGTTTCTAAAAGAGAGTGTATATACATTTGAGGGGGAAGAAACTGTACATCGGAGGGGGTTGGGTGGAGGGGGGCGGGGGTTGGGTGGAGGGGTTGGACATTTACCAGGGCCAGTTTCGAATGGCAGCCTCCCGTAGGTGCTCTTTGAGAGCGGTTTTGAAGGTGGGTAGGGAATCACATTCTTTTACGGCTGTGGGTAGGGCGTTCCACATTGATGTGGCATAATTGCGAAACGTGTTTAGTCCCTTGTTTGAGCCGCATCTGGGTTGAACATGATTTGTGGAACTCCCTCTGGTGTTGTGGGCGTGGTATTCACTAACCTTTAGGAAGTATTTCGACATAAGTTTTCTTTAAGAAAAAGTTTTCTTAAAACAAGATTAAATTGACCAAAATCAGAAAAAAAGCTAAATTATCTGCCAGTGGGATAAGATAATTCAAGATAATTCTACTCAATATTTGACTTATTGTACCAAATACAAGATATTTTCACTTGATAAGATTAAAATATTTTGCAGTGTAGTTGTAATCAGGGTAAATGTCAAGATTAATGACATGCATCAACACTTGTACACTATTTGTATTGAACATAGATATAGATGATTGATAATATAAATAGAAAACATAGACATAGATACATAGAACATACTAACTGTCTAACATACACAAATCATAACACAGCAACAGCACGTTACACCTAAGAAGTCTCTAAGCTTCATTCTGCCTTAGAGCATTTAATTTTCCTGGGCTTTTGAAAGAAAAGCTCCAGGGCTCTTTGGTCGGGGAATTCACTGGTAGGGGGCTCATTGATGCTGAGACGCATACAAGCGGCCAGATGGTCTCTCTGCAGCCTGTTCCTCAGGTCAGTATTCACCTGTAAATACAGAATCAATCACTAGACAATAAGTGGGGTGAGATTTGTGGCAAGTCAAATAACAAATCTGATTACAAATTACTAGGGCTGACCACGACTAGTCGAATAGTCGACTAATCAATCGAAAGGAGCCGTAGTTGACTGCCAACCTCTTAGTCGAATGCACACAAAAAAAAGTATATATATATGTAACGGTTGTAACAACATCACCTCAAACTTCCATGCCCGAGGGAGATTCGAACACGGGTCTCCCACGCCACGTGCAACAACACAGACCGCTATACCAAGAGTTGAATTCACTTAGTTGTACTGTGTCTATGCGTCTTTTGAGGATGTGAGAGTGAGTTTAACCCATAGCACCGCTACTCACCCCAGCCCTTTGTGACTGTGCTTCACGATACCATCCTGGCACCGCTCCTCACCCCAGCCCTTCTTGACTGCGCTTCACGATACCATCCTAGCACCGCTACTCACCCCAGCCCTTTGTGACTGTGCTTCACGATACCATCCTAGCACCGCTACTCACCCCAGCCCTTTGTGACTGTGCTTCACGATACCATCCTGGCACCGCTACTCACCCCAGCCCTTCTTGACTGCGCTTCACGATACCATCCGTTACATATATACTGTATATATATATTTGTCACTCTTTCCAAAAGCAAAGAGGCCTATAAGCGTGGCTAATGCTAATGGCGCGCATACCAGCGAGGCTAACTGCCTAAGGCGGCGGTTACACCTTTCGTTTAATTTTCGTTTCATTGTCATATGAGTTTCGCCGCAACGTTGCAGCCTCGAGTCACACTTTCGTTTTTGTCACCTGGGCACAGTGATGTAGTACAATGCCAAAGCAGTAGGTGGCAGTAGGTGGCGAACATGAAGGCAATTTCAACCAATCATAACTTGAATGTGCCAATACACTTCCTGGAAGCTCCAGCAAAGAAAATGTCAACAAGGCAGGCGCCTATGGGCGCCACCATCTTGCCTATTTACTCAATGCAGCAATTCCTTTTCAGCAAAGCCTAATAAAAGTGCAATAAACAAAACGGATACATTCACTGTGTGTTCTGCCTGTCATTTGTTGATGAAACAAAACTAACATCAACACAAGTGACCAAGAGCGGATAGTTTAGTCTAAAAAAAGATCGGTAGCTACAGTTAGCTGCATGCTAACGTCAATGGAATATGCCATTATAACAATATAGCATTGTGGCTAGAAGCTAACGTTAGCTCACGCTAGTTAGCCAGCACCAAACTGATGATATCGGGAGCTATCAATAGTTAGATAACATTAGAGACAACCATGGCCGCCTAGTTATAGTTGAAAGTGGGGGTGCACTTTTTTTTTTATATATATATATATTTTTTTTTTTTGTGACAGGCAAGGGGTGGTTTGGAGGGTGTCCGGCACGACCCCCTCCATAGCAGATTTTTTTTTCATTTAATGAACCTGTACGTGCAATTTCCTGCAATATAGAGCCTTAAATCATTATATATATCATTCTACATTAAGGAGAGCAATACACTTATGAATACACTGAACCGGTTTGAATACACAATCTTTATGCTAATCTGTAAAGAAAGGGAGAGAGGGGGGGATATATAATCCAAGTATTTGTGTCTTAATTTGTTATGTTATCCTACACTGCTGTCTGATATTTCCATTACCTGTGACTCTTGGGTCTCTTTCTCTCCTTCTCTGCCTCCATCCCGGGTCTGCACAGTCACCATATCATTCTACATTAAGGAGAGCAATACACTTATGAATACACTGAACCGGTTTGAATACACAATCTTTATGCTAATCTGTAAAGAAAGGGAGAGAGGGGGGGGATATATAATCCAAGTATTTGTGTCTTAATTTGTTATGTTATCCTACACTGCTGTCTGATATTTCCATTACCTGTGACTCTTGGGTCTCTTTCTCTCCTTCTCTGCCTCCATCCCGGGTCTGCACAGTCACCATATCATTCTACATTAAGGAGAGCAATACACTTATGAATACACTGAACTGGTTTGAATACACAATCTTTATGCTAATCTGTAAAGAAAGGGAGAGAGGGGGGGGGATATATAATCCAAGTATTTGTGTCTTAATTTGTTATGTTATCCTACACTTTAAGCTGTCTGATATTTCCATTACCTGTAACTCTTGGGTCTCGTTCTCTCCTTCCTGAGTATGTACAGTCACCATATCATTCTACATTAAGGAGAGCAATACACTTATGAATACACTGAACATCATTATGAAACATTTCTATTGCACCCTTACTTACAATTCATTATGAATTGAAAATGGGGGACCCTGATGTAAACAAGACGAAAGTCTTTCTCTGGTCTGCATCCCCTTAACAATTGTGTGTATTGAGCCGTACTGTACTGTACCCATTCTGCAATCTGTTATTGATTGATTAAAAATGTTATTAACATATTGCAGAATGGGTACAATATAGTACGGCTCAATACACACAATTGTTAAGGGAATGCAGACCAGAGAAAGACTTTTGTCTTGTTTACATCAGGGTCCCCCACTTACAATTCATAATGAATTGTAAGTAAGGGTGCAATTAACACTGTGCAATCCATTATTTGTGGAGCCCGCCCTTTAAGTCTTTGAGCTATTAGGCTACTAGGGTTCTTACTTTGCGTTTTGGTGTACTGAAAAATGCTCTGATGTCTGTATTTTTTCTTTTTTCTGCCATGGTACCTGGTTGGCTGGACACACACACACACACACACACATTTTCATTTCAGGTATTGTACCTTAAGATAATTGAAAATCTTGATTTACCGTAAATCCTCAAATATAGGTCTTCTATTTACCTCAGCTGCAAAGAGCACCAGGCCTTTATTAGAGAGACTTGTTATATAAGAGGCAGGCCTTAATTTCTAAAACTGACACTCATGGACATAATCCCTTCATTTTCAGACTTTTATTGCATTATTATTATTATTATTATTATTATTATTATTATTATTATTATTATTATTATTATTATTATTATTATTATTATTATTATTATTATTATTATTATTATATTTTTAATGCGTACATTGTCTGTCTACATTTATTTAGACTAGCATTGGTATTTAAATATTGAGTGCAGTTGAGTAATTGTGGGATTAACATAATTCACACACTGAACAGAGAACAGAGATGGAGGAGAACATAGAACAGAGATTATTATTATTCTAGATAATATGACAACGTTAGCTAGCGGCTAACGCCAACGTAACGTTATATTATTATTATTTATTAGTTACGGACTTACGGTATGACCAGATGGCATTTCGGACCGTGAAACACTTTTATTGTATTGCGTGGTAGATGTTCTACCACTCGACAGTAAAGACATCATGTCTAACATAATAGTTTGTTTGAACAACTGAACTTACTTAGTGGAAAATCCTGCTGTTGTTGTAACTTGTGCGTTGTGCCTAAACTAGTGTTCACGAATCACGCTGCCTGCCTGTGTACCAGCTTACTGTTACACCTGGAGTGGAGGCTGCAGGCAGCGGCGCGCTGTGCAGACTGGAGTGTGAGCCGGCCGGGCTCCACTCTGTCTGCGGGACTGGATCGAACCATATCGGGCAGGGGGGTGTCGCAATCTTTGGAAACTTAAAAACGTGCTATTAAGTGTCATTGCGTATTATTAATTTGATTGAAATTACGTAGTTATGGTTAGATAATGTTTATATATTGGGGGGGGATATATCATATGATCAAAAAGTGATGGAGCAAAGAGACAAGTTTGCTCCCCCAAGTTCAATAGTCCTAGAGCACGTGCATCGTCTGCTCTATTACGTAGGCGTCTATGGAGACAACGATGTGTGTATTAAACAAAGGTGAATAGATGACTGGGCCTTTTTGTTTAATGCTTGTTAAGTTGAAAGAGGAGCTTTGAGCTAACAGGGTCTGATAGCTAATGCTAGCTCATGTTAGCCAGTGGTAATGCTAGCAGAATGAATGGATGTGAGAAGAGCTTCAGTACCTTTGCACAATTAAAGATTCACCAGCGCATTCATACAGGAGAGAAGCCCTACCACTGTGACCAGTGTGGAACGTGCTTCTATTCATCTGGAAGCTTAAAGAAACACCAGCGGCGCATTCATACAGGAGAGAAGCCCTACCACTGTGACCAGTGTGAGAAGAGCTTCAGTACCTTTGCACAATTAAAGATTCACCAGCGCATTCATACAGGAGAGAAGCCCTACCACTGTGACCAGTGTGGAACGTGCTTCTATTCATCTGGAAGCTTAAAGAAACACCAGCGCATTCGTACAGGAGAGAAGCCCTACCACTGTGACCAGTGTGGAACGCGCTTCAGTCGATATGACACCTTAAAGAGTCACCAGCACATTCATACAGGGGAGAAGCCCTACCACTGTGACCAATGTGAGAAGAGCTTCAGTATCTCTGGAAATTTAAAGAATCACCAGCGCATTCATACAGGAGAGAAGCCCTACCACTGTGACCAGTGTGAGAAGAGCTTCAGTCAATCTGGACACTTAAAGATTCACCAGCACATTCATACAGGAGAGAAGCCCTACCACTGTCACCAGTGTGAGAAGAGCTTCAAGACCTTTGCCGAATTAAAGATTCACCAGCGCATTCATACAGGAGAGAAGCCCTACCACTGTGACCAGTGTGAGAAGAGCTTCAGTAAATCTGGACACTTAAAGATTCACCAGCGCATTCATACAGGAGAGAAGCCCTACCACTGTGACCAGTGTGAGAAGAGCTTCAAGACCTTTGCCGAATTAAAGATTCACCAGCGCATTCATACAGGAGAGAAGCCCTACCACTGTGACCAGTGTGAGAAGAGCTTCAGTAACTCTGGCAGCTTAAAGAAACATCAGCAGATTCATACAGGAGAGAAGCCTTAACCTCTTAAGCCCAACGAGACCGGTACCCAAAATGACATCAAAAGGTATAGTTTTTTTTCCCTCAAACGCATTCAAGTATAAACATCATAACCATGCCACAACAGCAGTTATAATGTATATTATCATCAATATGTTAGTTTACCAATAGGTTAAAGTGTTATTAGATAGATTTGCGTTTTTCTGTTTTTTTAGTTAGCAAAAGTCAGCCATTTTGAAAAATTGACCGTCCGGAATTGTAGTTTTTTTATGCCATCAATGAGCATTGGATTTTTTTTTAATATCTCTTGTTACTCGGGATAATAACTAACTGTGCTCCAATATATGCCAATAACGTTACGTTTTGTGGTGTATAATCCCAACATTTATTTTTATTTATACACAAGTAATTGCTTGCAGGAAGCTAGAATCCGTTGGGTAGTGTAGTTTTTCGAAATTCCAAAGCTCATTGAGAGCTCTGGATGTCCTCTTCTCATAATGACTACAATCGTCATCATTCGATCGACGGCCGCTAATTAAAAATGGCGGATCTCCACGGAAAATTATAACACATTTCAAAGACAAAAACTTCACTAACTGTTTCAGCGCCAAGCACGAAAAAAGTCGGGTTAACTCGCCATCGCTTGAGCGCCAATCACGAGAAATGTTGGGTTTTAATCGTTATTTCTTTTATTCGCTATATCCATTCATTTTTCATCCATGCAGCCTGACGTTATCATTGGGAATGGGTCTGAGCTCGCAAAAGGCCAATACTAACGCCTTGCTGCCGGTATTGCACATCATTGGAATCCCTCTGTGCATCGATCTAAAGTCCGGTCCAGGGCCCTCATTTATCAACAATGCGTAGAAAGTGTTCTATTTCCGTTTCTACGCACGGAATTTAGAATGTGTGTACACACAGAAAAATCGAGATTCATCACACGTGCGTACACAGGTCCTACGCACACCTGCCAGTACTCCGTGTTGATAAATGCCACTTGTTCTACGCTTCGCGCTCGTGCACGATTTTATGTATTTGCATATAGAACCGCCCGTAATTAACCATATACGGTAATGAAACACCCCCATGAAATGTGGAAAAATTTACTAAACCGAGCGAACGCGTGTTATGGGAGAAATACACGACAGGCTGACAGACGTGTACACGGTGATGTCGGATATGATATCTATTAACTTCCTAAAGACCATTGCTGCCTGGGCAGCGCAAACACTAATAAAGACCGTTAACCACTGTTTTCCGTTGGTGTCATTAATAACCATGCTGGAATTTTTCGTTTAGTTCGATTAATACCCAGGGATTAAAGTTCTCCGTCAATTTGATTCCAAATCGTGACGGATTTTCCATAAATTTTCTACCTGCATATGATTTGTAGAGGCATACAATCTATTTTGATGTCGGTAGGTAGCCTATATAAATTATATATAATAGCATAGCCTACATTATGCAACAGTAATTTGCGCATAACGCAGCATGGCACAGACACGTCACACGGAGCCCTGTGAAGCCTGCATACAGTAAACTAACTTGATCGTTAATATAACTGTTGTCCTTGTATCTTTACGCTTATGAAAACATTTAATAATATTTATAGGCTATAGGCCCTCGTTTGGCCATAATAGCCTATTCTAAAATGGCTAAATCTCCTCGCTGGACCCAGTATAGCCTATATCATAGATGTCTCCAAGGAATCGTGGGGCTCTGGGGAAGAAAGGTTGGGAACCCCTGCTATAGCCTATATCCTTTATAATGTTATAGGCTATTTTATTTACAGTAGTCTATGATTTTTTCCATAGCCGGTCTCAGTTATGCTGTGGCTGAGACGGATCGTGATTAATGAAGCTGATAGGAGACTGCTTCTCTGCTACGAATTAAAGCCACAATTGAAAATAATGTACTTCCTTTCTTGACAATAGCCTACTATAACAATAATACGAGAGCATACAAGAACAATGAATCTCACTGCCATGTAGCCTACGCCATGTGTCGCCTGCCTATATGTGATCAATACAAACTTGAACTTGAATTCCATCACGTCTGTGTGCGGGAGCTCACAAGGCTGTTGTCACAATGTAAATAAAAACGTGCACTGAAAAGTTACAGTATGTAGATGGTTGATTATTTCTATGGCAGTCAGTCAACCCTTGCAAAAAGTATGAGTTTTATTTAATGAATTGCAAACATAGCATTGATATATGCAAAAGCAAACTGGCAATAGAAAATATGTAAAAAATAATCTAGTTCCCTTAAACGCTAACGCTATTAAATAAAAAATATACAGTTTAGGTTAAAATAAGAATATGACTTGGCCTGGAAAAATGGTGAATCTTTCTTGTGCACGCGTGTGCCCGGTGTAGATGCGCTCCTGTTGGGGTTGATCAGAGGAGTCATCCATGGCTTCAGTAGATAGCCCCAATCCCCTGCATTTACGCGATATTTTAATTACAGATACCCCAGTAATAACATTACAATTTAATTCAATACAATGCGTGCCTTCCTCCCGGCATGCAGCAACGACATGTATCAGGCAAATGCGCATCGCAACATTGACTGAGTGGAATCCCTTTCTATTCACATAACTGAATTTGTGATGGGGCTTTGACAGCTACATGGGTGGTGCGTGCAGTCTTCATATTCTACCGCTGGGCGCCAGGTACGCATGGTCTGAGCTGTGCGTAGATATACGCACAAAGTCAAGCACACGTTCAAATTGATAAGTCCCACACTTTGCTTAGAAATTATTGTACGCACGGGTTACGCACATATCTGTGCGTATGCACCATTGATAAATGAGGGCCCAGGTTTTCCTTCTCGGGCAAGAGTAACGTTATAACACACGGATTGGGGGACACTGAATCACAGTGGATTCATGTGTTTTGGTTGAGAAACGTTGGATCAATAAATGCGATCAATATTTGGAATGGCGATCAGGAATTGGATTAATCTTTTTGCAGTACATCAGATGTGAGGTAAGGACTCTGTATCCCCTGGCCCTGCCCCCCCCATCAATCTATGGCCGGCCGGCCCCGCCTCTCTTTCTCTCTCGCGCTCTCTCTCTCTTGCGCGCACAGGGAGGGGTAGGGGGCGGGGGAAGGAGGGGGGAAGGACATGTGGCACAGCAGGAGACAGGACATTGGAAGAGAGGACAAGGGGAGGGATTTGCAAGTTCAGTCACAGTAGCGCTACATGAGGCTAGTTAGGCTTCAATACTTGGGTAAAATTGTGAAGTTGAGTTATGAGGGGTGTGTGCCTCTGACGTAGGTCCTCTCTCTCTCTCTCTCTCTCTCTGCATGTGTGTGTGTGTGATTAGTGGTTGTGGATCACTGCCTTCCATCTATATAAGGCTCAGGCAGACGTGGACACTGCACCACTCCTGAAGACTGTCTATGGTTAGTTTATGGAAGATGGCAGATGTCTTCTAATATGACCTCTTTGACATGCTGACATGGTCTTATTAAATGACTAGCTCTAGTGTCTGACCTGTCAGTCCTCTAGCTCTAGTGTCTGACCTGTCAGATATTCTAGCTCTAGTGTTTGACCTGTCAGTCCTCTAGCTCTAGTGTCTGACCTGTCAGTCCTCTAGCTCTAGTGTCTGACCTGTCAGGTATTCTAGCTCTAGTGTCTGACCTGTCAGTCCTCTAGCTCTAGTGTCTGACCTGTCAGTCCTCTAGCTCTAGTGTCTGACCTGTCAGTCCTCTAGCTCTAGTGTCTGACCTGTCAGTCCTCTAGCTCTAGTGTCTGACCTGTCAGTCGTCTAGCTCTAGTGTCTGACCTGTCAGTCCTCTAGCTCTAGTGTCTGACCTGTCAGATATTCTAGCTCTAGTGTTTGACCTGTCAGTCCTCTAGCTCTAGTGTCTGACCTGTCAGATATTCTAGCTCTAGTGTCTGACCTGTCAGTCCTCTAGCTCTAGTGTCTGACCTGTCGGGTATTCTAGCTCTAGTGTCTGACCTGTCAGTCCTCTAGCTCTAGTGTCTGACCTGTCAGATATTCTAGCTCTAGTGTCTGACCTGTCAGTCCTCTAGCTCTAGTGTCTGACCTGTCAGTCCTCTAGCTCTAGTGTCTGACCTGTCAGTCCTCTAGCTCTAGTGTCTGACCTGTCAGTCCTCTAGCTCTAGTGTCTGACCTGTCAGTCCTCTAGCTCTAGTGTCTGACCTGTCAGATATTCTAGCTCTAGTGTCTGACCTGTCAGTCCTCTAGCTCTAGTGTCTGACCTGTCAGTCCTCTAGCTCTAGTGTCTGACCTGTCAGATATTCTAGCTCTAGTGTCTGACCTGTCAGTCCTCTAGCTCTAGTGTCTGACCTGTCAGTCCTCTAGCTCTAGTGTCTGACCTGTTGGGTATCCTAGCTCTAGTGTCTGACCTGTCAGTCCTCTAGCTCTAGTGTCTGACCTGTCAGGTATTCTAGCTCTAGTGTCTGACCTGTCAGTCCTCTAGCTCTAGTGTCTGACCCATCAGATATTCTAGCTCTAGTGTCTGACCTGTCAGGTATTCTAGCTCTAGTGTCTGACCCATCAGATATTCTAGCTCTAGTGTCTGACCTGTCAGTCCTCTAGCTCTATTGTCTGACCTGTCAGTCCTCTATCTCTAGTGTCTGACCTGTCAGTCCTCTAGCTCTAGTGTCTGACCCATCAGATATTATAGCTCTAGTGTCTGACCTGTCAGGTATCCTAGCTCTAGTGTCTGACCTGTCAGTCCTCTAGCTCTAGTGTCTGACCTGTCAGTCCTCTAGCTCTAGTGTCTGACCTGTCAGTCCTCTAGCTCTAGTGTCTGACCTGTCAGTCCTCTAGCTCTAGTGTCTGACCCAGGGTTCGAAATTAACGGGGGCTTGGGGCAAAATGCCCTCGAAAATTGACCAAATGCCCCCGAATAACAGTTAAGGGGGGCAAAAAAAGCCCCCGACAGTTTACTAATTATATATATAATTATATATATGCTCTACAGTGTGAGCATTTCCCTCGTATTGCCCCTAATAATATGTGTGTGTGCAAACCGGAAAAATCATTTACTTGGAGTGTGCGAGACAGACGAGTGATTGTGAAGAATTACAAAACAGCTCCGCTGTTAATAGTTCAGATTGAAACTGGACTGAAATTCAGTTTTTGGGTGGAATGTTTGTTCCAAGGAGGAGGGAGGCGGGGCCCGCTGCGTGTTACAGGGAGATGCTTCCAGGCACTTGAGAGGATGAGAACACAGAGAGAGCGCTCTGCTCTCATCAAGCATTACACTGCTATCTTAACGTTAGCAAGCTAAGCATCTGCATAGCGCGACCTGGCTGTGTAACGTTAAGTAACTTGTGTTCGGCGGGGAAAGACCATTCCATTTGTAACACAACTCCAAAAGAATAACATCCAAATCCGATCCCGATGCGCATTTCCTTCATTCCACAGCGCTGTGAGCGCGCAACGTATTTCATTGATCGATCTGGCCAGAGCCTATACTCACAAACGTTGCGTGTGTGGGGTTTTTCATCAATTTGAAACAAGCCTCTTGACTGTTGGAATTAGGGATGTTAAAAATAAAATATCTAATAATATTATTCAATATTAGACATTCATTGATCCAGAGGCAACCGGTTATTATATCAAGACAACAACACAACTTGCCCTCACTCAGGGACAATAATATGTAATCTATTTAGATAGAGTATGTATGTATTATTTACAGATAATTGAAGGTACCTCAAAACATGAAACCAAGCCATGATGTCACACATCGTGTGCTGTGTGTGTGTTACTTGAACAATTGTCACTGTGCTCCTAAATTTCTGTGTGCTCCTAAATTTGTATTTAGATTTTATTTATTAACATTTTATTTAGGAGCACATGTGCTCCTTGGGAAAAAGGTTAGCGTAGAGCCCTATATATGGAGACATTAACATTACGTTATCAAACATAGGGACGAAGACTGTAAAAAAAAGTGTCAACAATGTTTTATAATCTTTATGTTAATTTTCATTATAAAAATGTTGTGCCCCCGAAATACAAAAAAAGCCCCCGAAAAGCAATTAAGGGGGGCAAAAAAAGCCCTTGAAAAAAAATGTTAATTTCTAACCCTGGTCTGACCTGTCAGTCCTCTAGCTCTAGTGTCTGATCTGTCAGTACTCTAGCTCTATTGTCTGACCTGTCAGTCCTCTAGCTCTAGTGTCTGACCTGTCAGTCCTCTAGCTCTATTGTCTGACCTGTCAGTCCTCTAGCTCTAGTGTTTGACCTGTCAGTCCTCTATATCTATTGTCTGAGCTGTCAGTCCTCTAGCTCTAGTGTCTGACCTGTCAGTCCTCTAGCTCTAGTGTCTGACCTGTCAGATATTCTAGCTCTAGTGTTTGACCTGTCAGTCCTCTAGCTCTAGTGTCTGACCTGTCAGTCCTCTAGCTCTAGTGTCTGACCTGTCAGTCCTCTAGCTCTAGTGTCTGACCTGTCAGTCCTCTAGCTCTAGTGTCTGACCTGTCAGTCCTCTAGCTCTAGTGTCTGACCTGTCAGTCCTCTAGCTCTAGTGTCTGACCTGTCAGATATTCTAGCTCTAGTGTTTGACCTGTCAGTCCTCTAGCTCTAGTGTCTGACCTGTCAGATATTATAGCTCTAGTGTCTGACCTGTCAGATATTCTAGCTCTAGAGTCTGACCTGTCATTATTCTAGCTCTAGTGTCTGACCTGTCAGATATTCTAGCTCTAGAGTCTGACCTGTCATTATTCTAGCTCTAGTGTCTGACCTGTCAGGTATTCTAGCTCTAGTGTCTGACCTGTCAGATATTATAGCTCTAGTGTCTGACCTATCAGGTATTATAGTTATATTGTCTGATCTGTCAAATATTCTAGCTCTAGTGTCTGACTGTCCTCCTTGTGCACAAGAGAAACAGAGACAGAGAGAGAGAGAGAGAGAGAGAGAGAGAGAGAGAGAGAGAGAGAGAGAGGACCTACGTCAAAGAGAACATTACACCCCTCATAACTCAACTTCACAATTTTACCCAAGTATTGAAGCCTAACTAGCCTCATGTAGCGCTACTGTGACTGAACTTGCAAATCCCTCCCCTTGTCCTCTCTTCCAATGTCCTGTCTCCTGCTGTGCCACGTGTCCTTCCCCCCTCCTTGGCCCTCCCCCAGCCCCTCCCTGTGCGCGCAAGAGCTATCCATAGACCACTACACTTCCGCGTTACATTGAAATCAAGGAGGAGATTGCGGGGGGGTCAAATGAATGGATGTGGACGAGAGCCGTGATGGAAGTGGTTGCCGATACGGCTGTGGGGGTGCTAGAGACATGATCGAATAGACGTTTATGCGCCTCGCTCTCCTGAACACGGCGTGACCCATAACTAATCGATCAGAACTAAATCGGCAGAGAAAAAGCCCATTTTAAAGCACCTATTCCGCTTGGACATGCGCAGAGTGCCCATGGAGTCTGGACGACGCGAGATGACGCGCGAATGAATGTGGACTGTTCCATCAGAGGGGGGAGCTTCGATGGTCATGTAAGTGGCTACAGACCGCTGCACTTAAATATAAACATTAGTCTACCTGGAGACTCAATGAGGTAATTGTAGATGTCGCCATAAGACACGTCTGGCCATTTAGTGGGATCATTTTTTCATTATCCTGTTCGGCTGGCCACCGAAGCCCCCCCCTCTGATAGAACGGTCCACATTCATTCGAGCGTCATCTCGCGTCGTCCAGACTCCATGGGCACTCTGCGCATGTCCAAGCGGAATAGGTGCTTTAAAATGGGCTTTTTCTCTGCCGATTTAGTTCTGATCGATTAGTTATGGGTCACGCCGTGTTCAGGAGAGCGAGGCGCATAAACGTCTATTCGATCATGTCTCCAGCACCCCCACAGCCGTATCGGCAACCACTTACATCACGGCTCTCGTCCACATTCATTCATATGCACCCCCCGCAATCTCCTCCCTGATTTCAGAATCCCGGAAGTGTTACGGTGGTCTATTGAGAGAGAGAGAGAGAGGCGGGGCCCTGGCCCTGCCCCCCCCAATCAATCTATGGGCCGGCCCCGCCTCTCTCTCTCTCTCGCGCTCTCTCTCTCTTGCGCGCACAGGGAGGGGTAGGGGGCGGGGGAAGGAGGGGGGAAGGACATGTGGCACAGCAGGAGACAGGACATTGGACGAGAGGACAGGGGAGGGATTTGCAAAGGGTGAGGGACAGGACTTCTGCATGAGGCTAGTTAAGGCTTCATTACTCGAATAAAATTGTGAAGTTGAGTTATGAGGGGTGTGTGCCTCTGACGTAGATTCTCTCTCTCTCTCTCTCTCTCTGTCTATCTCTCTCTATCTATCTCTCTCTCTCTGTTTCTCTGTCTCTCTGTCTCTCTCTCTCTCTGTGTCTCTGTATCTGTCTCTCTCTCTCTCTCTCTCTCTCTGTCTCTCTGTCTCTCTGTCTCTCTGTCTCTCTCTCTCTCTCTCTCTCTCTCTCTAGTGTCTCTCTCTCTAGTGTCTTTCTAGTGTCTCTCTAGTGTCTCTCTCTCTAGTGTCTCTCTAGTGTCTCTCTAGTGTCTCTCTCTAGTGTCTCTCTCTCTAGTGTCTCTCTCTAGTGTCTCTCTCTCAAGTGTCTCTCTAGTGTCTCTTTAGTGTCTATCTCTCTAGTGCCTCTCTCTCTCTAGTGTCTGTCTCTCTAGTGCCTCTCTCTAGTGTCTCTCTAGTGTCTCTCTATATTGTCTCTCTCTCTAGTGTCTCTCTAGTGTCTCTCTCTCTAGTGTCTCTCTAGTGTCTCTCTATATTGTCTCTCTCTCTAGTGTCTCTCTCTAGTGTCTCTCTCTCTAGTGTCTCTCTCTAGTGTCTCTCTAGTGCCTCTCTCTAGTGTCTCTCTAGTGTCTCTCTATATTGTCTCTCTCTCTAGTGTCTCTCTCTAGTGTCTCTCTAGTGTTTGCCTCTAGTGTCTCTCTAGTGTCTCTTCAGGGTCTGTCTCTCTAGTGCCTCTCTCTAGTGTCTCTCTAGTGTCTCTCTCTAGTGTCTCTCTCTAGTCTCTCTCTAGTGTCTGTCTCTCTAGTGCCTCTCTCTAGTGTCATGTTCTCGCTCTCTCTCTCTAGTGTCTCTCTAGTGTCTCTCTAGTGTCTCTCTAGTGTCTCTCTATAGTGTCTCTCTCTAGTGTCTCTCTATTGTCTCTCTCTAGTGTCTCTCTCTCTAGTGTCTCTCTAGTGTCATGTTCTCGCTCTCTCTCTCTCTGCAAGTGTGTGTGTGTGATTAGTGGTTGTGTATCACTGCCTTCCATCTATATAAGGCTCAGGCTCAGGCAGATGGTACAGTATCTTTATTACAGTACAGAGCGGAGACCTTTATTAAAGTATCTTTATTACAGTACAGATCTGAGACCTTTATTAAAGTATCTTTATTACAGTACAGATCTGAGACCTTTATTAAAGTATCTTTATTTACATTACAGAGCTGAGACCTTTATTAAAGTATCTTTATTACATTACAGAGCGGAGACCTTTATTAAAGTATCTTTATTACAGTACAGAGCTGAGACCTTTATTAAAGTATCTTTATTACATTACAGAGCTGAGACCTTTATTAAAGTATCTTTATTACAGTACAGAGCTGAGACCTTTATTAAAGTATCTTTATTATATTACAGAGCGGAGACCTTTATTAAAGTATCTTTATTACAGTACAGAACTGAGACCTTTATTAAAGTATCTTTATTACATTACAGAGCTGATACTTTTATTAAAGTATCTTTATTACATTACAGAGCTGAGACCTTTATTAAAGTATCTTTATTTACATTACAGAGATGAGACCTTTATTAAAGTATCTTTATTACAGTACAGAGCTGAGACCTTTATTAAAGTATCTTTATTACATTACAGAGCTGAGACCTTTATTAAAGTATCTTTATTACAGTACAGATCTGAGACCTTTATTAAAGTATCTTTATTTACATTACAGAGATGAGACCTTTATTAAAGTATCTTTATTACAGTACAGAGCTGAGACCTTTATTAAAGTATCTTTATTACATTACAGATCTGAGATACCTTTATTAAAGTATCTTTATTTACATTACAGAGCTGAGACCTTTATTAAAGTATCTTTATTACATTACAGAGCTGAGACCTTTATTAAAGTATCTTTATTACATTACAGAGCTGAGACCTTTATTAAAGTATCTTTATTACATTACAGAGCTGAGAGACCTTTATTAAAGTATCTTTATTACAGTACAGAGCGGAGACCTTTATTAAAGTATCTTTATTTACATTACAGAGCTGATACTTTATTAAAGTATCTTTATTACCATTACAGAGCTGAGACCTTTATTAAAGTATCTTTATTACAGTACAGAGCTTAGACCTTTATTAAAGTATCTTTATTACATTACAGAGCTGAGAGACCTTTATTAAAGTATTTTTATTACAGTACAGAGCGGAAACCTTTATTAAATTATCTTTATTACATTACAGAGCTTATACCTTTATTAAAGTATCTTTATTACAGTACAGAGCTGAGACCTTTATTAAAGTATCTTTATTACAGTACAGAGCGGAGACCTTTATTAAAGTATCTTTATTTACATTACAGAGATGAGACCTTTATTAAAGTATCTTTATTACATTACAGAGCTGAGAGACCTTTATTAAAGTATCTTTATTACATTACAGAGCGGAGACCTTTATTAAAGTATCTTTATTTACATTACAGAGCTGAGAGATCTTTATTAAAGTATCTTTATTACATTACAGAGCTGAGACCTTTATTAAAGTATCTTTATTACATTACAGAGCTGAGACCTTTATTAAAGTATCTTTATTACATTACATAGCTGAGAGACCTTTATTAAAGTATCTTTATTACATTACAGAGAGGAGACCTTTATTAAAGTATCTTTATTACATTACAGAGCTGAGACCTTTATTAAAGCATCTTTATTACAGTACAGAGCAGAGACCTTTATTAAAGTATCTTTATTACAGTACAGCACTGAGACCTTTATTAAAGTATCTTTATTACATTACAGAGCTGAGAGACCTTTATTAAAGTATCTTTATTACATTACAGAGCTGAGAGACCTTTATTAAAGTATCTTTATTACATTACAGAGCTGAGAGACCTTTATTAAAGTATATTTATTATAGTACAGAGCTGAGACCTTTATTAAAGTATCTTTATTACATTACAGAGCGGAGACCTTTATTAAAGTATCTTTATTACATTACAGAGCGGAGACCTTTAGACATAGATAGACAGAGATAGACAGAGAGAGAGAGAGACAGAGACAGATACAGATACACAGAGAGAGAGAGAGACAGAGAGACAGAGAAACAGAGAGAGAGAGATAGATAGAGAGAGAGAGAGAGAGAGAGAGAGAGAGAGAGAGAGAGAGAGAGAGAGAGAGAGAGAGAGAGAGAGAGAGAGAGAGAGAGAGAGAGAGAGAGAGAATCTACGTCAGAGGCACGCACCCCTCATAACTCAACTTCACAATTTTACCCAAGTATTGAAGCCTAACTAGCCTCATGTAGCGATACTGTGACTGAACTTGCAAATCCCTCCCCTTGTCCTCCTCTCTTCCAATGTCCTGTCTCCTGCTGTGCCACGTGTCCT